>NC_091313.1:29889419-29941919 GCF_038502225.1 Cherax quadricarinatus
TCGTCATTTTTTTTTGGGGGGGGGGAGAGGGGGAGGTAATTCAATATAGGTATATGAGGAAAAAAAAGTTGATGATCGGGGGTCATATTGCAGAGATGGAAATTGCAAGCTGCCTGAAAGAAGAATAGAAATAACAATGCCGTGACTGGAACAACTCGCAACCAGGAGAGAGAAGCCTGAGGAAAAGAGAGAAAGGTGCATAGCAAACTTTTCTCTAGGAAGCTCTACGTGGAGGGGAAAGTCCGTTACGTACCTGTTTCTTGTCTCTAGTACGGTTGGCAGGATGATGTTTCGGCTCGCCCTGGACCATCAACATTTCGTGAGAAGTGCGAGACCTCTTCACCCCCTGAAGATATAATCTCCCTGGTTATATGAGAGAATGTCTCAGCAGCCTCCTTCCGCCATTGTCAAGGAGACGGAAATTAACCAGCGGAGTTGAAGATGCAACGTAACATGAACTGTCATATTACCAGAGATTGTAACCAAGTTGAAGAATCCTAACTTCATTAAAACATTTTTAACAATTTTCCGTTTTGATATATATAATTCTTTTTAACTGTATATATATATATATATATATATATATATATATATATATATATATATATATATATATATATATATATATATATATATATATATATATATATATATATATGCCGTGGTAAGCAGCCCAGTAGAACTATTAACAATGGTGAGTCATTGAACACATCATTGCATGGGTGTTTCCACTGGGCTTCTATCCTTACAATGCGACCCACGACAGCTAATCAGCTCCTGATTTCAGCAACACGTAGTGTTCGGATGGAGGGAATAATTTGCTGGCTTAGCAAGAGACGCAAACTCCTCAAACGCTAATCACTTTTGCCGAGACGGAATTAGTGCTGACAGAAACTTGAAATTTGTATGCAGAAATAATTTTTTTTATATATATATATTTTTTTTACAATGGAACTCGTCTTTTCAAAGTTTCCGGCGCAATCTTTGTCGCAGTTGGGGTTAACTCCATTACTTTCAGCGTCTCTGTTTCGAGTTACTGTTAGACCTTAGCAAGAAACTTTTTCTCCCAGTCTGGGATGAGCCTCTGCTCAGTAAGGTTCAGCTGTATGTGTATTAGGCTGCCTGCACTGTACCATACGATGCCTTCACCGTACCATACGATGCCTGTACTGCACCATACGATGCCTGTACTGTACCATCATACAACCTGCACCGAGCCATCGTTTGTTACCTGGACAGTTACACCGTGCTCCACAGATGCCATTGAAGCTGTACCTTACGTGAGTGTCTGATCATCATGCTGTCACTCTTATAATGCAGCAATGAAGACACATAGAGAGACTGAGAGGACATCAGTTATGAGTAACGAGACGAGATAAGAGGAAGGAGAGAGAGAGAGAGGACGACGAGAGGAGAAGAGAGAGAGAGAGAGAGAGAGAGAGAGAGAGAGAGAGAGAGAGAGAGAGAGAGAGAGAGAGAGAGAGAGAGAGAGAGAGAGAGAGAGAGAGAGAGAGAATCATTTATCGACAGGATGACTGAGTATGGAACACATTCGTACAACATTATGATGTCAACGAGATGAAGTCAGTTGATCAAATGAAAATGCTGGCCCACAGATGGCTCCAACTTCATCCTGTTCCCTACTTGTATGTCTCATAACAATAAAAATGCTTTCAAATGAGCTGATGTAGGTAACAGCTCTTAGCTTCAATGAAGTTAGGAATCCTTAACCTGTAAATAGCTGTCAATAAAGCTAGGATCCTTAACCTTGTCAAACCCAGTTAAAAAAAAAAAAAGAAGAGAGAGAGAAAAGAGGAGAAAAGAAGAGAGAAAGGAAGAGAGAGATAGAAGAAGTAAATTAATAAATCGTTTATTTTAATCACCCCCTCAACAGAGATTCATCACTTTTGACCCAATTTTCCCTAAGCAACTCAATAACAACACACAGACTGATTACAATGCCTTTTTTCCTCACAGTCACAAGAATAAACATAAAAAATAGCGTATATTTCTTTTAATAAGAGGAAAACCAATATATCGGGGGGGAAAAATCTTAATTAAAAATAATAATTTTCGTCTGGGCGTGTGCTAGTGATTCCAGGTATATTACTAGGTTTATGGTAGATATTTTCTCATACCTTGCAGTGTCAGTGAGTAATTTCCCCTTCCTGTCTCCCTGTACTGTGTGAGGATCACTGATGCTTAATTACATTTCTACATCAATCAAGGTTACTTTAATTCCTTAAATAAGGATGAAATTAAACTGTCTCTCTTCCTCTCTCTCTGTCTCTCCATATATATGTACTCTATGTATATATATATATATATATATATATATATATATATATATATATATATATATATATATATATATATATATATATATATATATATATATATATATATATATATATATATATATATATATATATATATATATATATATATATATATATATATATATATATATATATATATATTAATATTATATATTAATACTTGACGTGCTGTTGGAGTGTGAGCAAGTAACATTTATGAAGGGATTCAGGAAACCGGCAGGCCGGACTTGAGTCCTGGAGATGGGAAGTACAGTGCCTGCACTCTGAAGGAGGGGTGTTAATGTTGCAGTTTAAAAACTGTAGTGTAAAGCACCCTTCTGGCAAGACAGTGATGGAGTGAATGATGGTGAAAGTTTTTCTTTTTCGGGCCACCCTGCCTTGGTGGGAATCGGCCGGTGTGATAATAAAAAATAAAAAAAAAATATTTCTACTGTCAGTGCCTATACCTTACAAAATGATCTGGTGGAGATTTTGCAGAGAAAATGGTGAGTTTTCCCGGGGTGAGTTTTCTCTTTCTTTTTGTGTATTAGTTAATTGTATGACCTACACATGAAATACTAGCATGACAGCCTTTACTTTGACTAGTAACACTAGCGGATATGCGCAGTGTAACCTTAAATAACCAGCAGACTGGAGCAGTGACAATCTCATTCACTGCTCCTCGATGATTGATGAATATCGACGTCTGCAAATATCGGAAATCGACGTCAATGAGGTGGACTTCTAAATATATGGATTTCATCCCTTGTGTGTTAAACTTATAGCAGATAACGAGGACGTGTTTTTTTAAGGCAAAGCTGAATTTTTCAAGTCGTTGCTTATGTCTGTCTGTCTCCGTTAGTGTTTCAACGTTGGATTATGTCTTTTAGTCTGTTTTCGCTTGCCCAACTTTGTGTGTGTGTGTGTGTGGGGTGTGTGTGTGTGTGTGTGTGTGTGTGTGTGTGTGTGTGTGTGTGTGTGTGTGTGTGTGTGTGTGTGTGTGTGTGTGTGTCCACTCTGTTATTAAGGTTATGATAGGACCAACAAAATATCAGCCAAACGAGGAAAAAAAGAGAGTTGTATAGAAAAACAATTTCGACGAGGCTTCGAGCTACAGATTTCAGGCACGAACTGGATAACAACCAACATCTCAGCTGTTGAAGCTTCGAAAGAATAACACAGCCAAACTAGTGTGCATTATGTTTCGGTGCTCCTATTGTAAGTTGGACAACAACAGAGTTTGGATGTTATTCCTTTTAGAGGCTTGACAATTGAGTTGTCACGGAACTGAGGCCTGAAATGCGTTGTTTATACCTTTATTGGAATGGTATATCCTTAATACTTTTTTTCCAGATTGGTTGATATGATGTCAGTAATACTAGAGGGGTGAGTGGTTGTTGTGGATGGAGGAATGAAGGTGAAGGGTGAGATTAGGGGTGAAGGTGATTTGGTGAGGGTGAACGAGGTAGTATGGTGACTGACTATCAACATAGTTCATAAAATAACGGGAGTTATTTCTTGGGTAGCTTTAGGTAGATGTCGTTTTGATAAGGACCTGCCTCGTATGGGCCAGTAGGCCTTCTGCAGTGTTCCTATATTCTTATGTTCTTATGTTCTTATGTTCTCATCTCATTTTTCATGCTCGAATGTGGAATGTATTTATTTTCTGCAAAATCCATGAGCAGTGAGAGGGGGGAACAAGGAGGAGGAGGAAAAGGAGGAGGAGAAAGAAGAAGAAGAAGAAGAAGATGAGGAGAAAGTGAAAGAGGAGAAGGAAGATGAGGAGGAGGAGCAGAATGAGGGCGAGGGAGGAAGAAAAGGAAAATTGAAAGGGGAAACTAGATACGAAATATGGAACTACGAGTCCTGCTGTGGACGTCGAGATAATATTCGTAAATAATTTCGTCTGTTTGAGAAATAATGTTTGAATACAAACATTATTTCTCAGTCCACAGCAGGATTCGAATCTGCAAACTCGGCATTAGAGTAAACGTACTGTAACCACACAGCAGCTGAGGTGGCTATCCCACTATGGTCCATTGTAACGCCTTTAATTAACATTTATGTTGGGTACAGGGTAAAATTTAAGCCAGGTGAGGGAGAGAGCTTTCATTAGCTCAACTGTTTTGATTCACCCGTTGATCATAATGCTGGAGCTTCCTCCAAATGTTGTGGGAACGTGTTCCGAATGCTTGTGCAGGGGAGGGGGGAGAGATTAAACTTTATCTGAATGCTATGAGGAATTGTTCTAAATGCTGTGAGGAGAAACGTTTTTTTTCCTAAATGCTGTCGTGGTGGGGAAGGGGGTGAGGACTGTTCTGAATGTTTTAAAAATATGTTGCTCGTGCAGAAACCATGTTGCAGACGGCAGCCGCTCTCCTGAAACACCCTTTAAAGGCCAGGCATCACTGGCTATTTTACTTTCTCCTTTCCTTTGCACGCCCACTCTTTTTTTTCCGTTCTCTCTTTTATAAATGCAGTACCGCATATCCCTTTGTTTTGCAAGTCAAATTTTTTTTTTGTCAGTTTTTACCCCTCTTCGTTACTTTTCTTTTTACTAGTCTATATCATTTTAACAAGTCTATTACAAGTCCATTTTTTTAATATCTCTGTAACAAATCCAATCTTTTAATATCTGTGCAACAAGTCCAATCTTTTAATATCTGTGCAACAAGTTCAATCTTTTAATATCTGTGTGAAAAGTCCAATCTTTTAATATCTGTGTAACAAGTCCAATCTTTTAATATCTCTGTAACAAGTTCAATCTTTTAATATCTGTGCAACAAGTCCAATCTTTTAATATCTCTGTAACAAGTCCAGTCTTTTAATATCTCTGTAACAAGTCCAATCTTTTAATATCTGTGCAACAAGTTCAATCTTTTAATATCTGTGCAACAAGTCCAATCTTTTAATATCTGTGTAACAAGTCCAATCTTTTAATATCTCTGTAACAAGTCCAATATTTTAATATCTCTGTAACAAGTCCAATCTTTTAATATCTGTGCAACAAGTTCAATCTTTTAATATCTCTGTAACAAGTTCAATCTTTTAATATCTCTGTAACAAGTCCAATCTTTTAATATCTCTGTAACAAGTCCAATCTTTTAATATCTCTGTAACAAGTCCAGTCTTTTAATATCTCTGTAACAAGTCCAATCTTTTAATATCTGTGCAACAAGTCCAATCTTTTAATATCTGTGTAACAAGTCCAATCTTTTAATATCTGTGTAACAAGTCCAATCTTTTAATATCTGTAACAAGTCCACTTTTTTAATATATCTGTAACAAGTCCAATCTTTAAATAACTTTCTTTTACGTTCAGTCTTTTCATATCTTCTTTCTAGTACAAATTCACTGTCTCTCATATCTGCTTTACTTTATTTTACATGTTTACTCTCGTAAGAGAGGAAAAGATGCAGGATCATCGTAGGTACAAGTACCTACACACGTAAACACAGTGCCATCGTTTACATAATTTTTCAGATTATCAGTAGCTATTTAAAGTGAATATTTGTTCCTATTTTTACTTAACACCTTAAGAGAATGCTTCAGCATTTCGTGTTATTGCAGTCCAGGTTGGTTTCACTAACTGGCCTGTTAGCCGATACATGTCCGTTAGACGGGGAAGGGGGCGTAAGCGGCTCGTTTATCTATAAACGTTAAAAATCGGCTGGACAGGTGAGTACGTGAGGAAATGAATGTATTCTATACCTAAGTATATTTATGTTTATGTCGCTGAACATCGTGTGTGTGTGTGTGTGTGTGTGTGTGTACTCACCTATATATACTTACCTATATGTGGTTGCAGGGGTTGAGTCATAGCTCCTGGCCCCGCCTCTTCACTGGTCGATACTAATTCACTCTCTCCCTGCTCCATGATATTTGTCATACCTCTTCTTAAAGCTATTTATGGAACTTCCTTCCACTGCTTCACTCTCCAGATTATTCCAGTTCCTGACAACTCTGAGACTAAAGAAATACTTCCTAACATCCCTATGACTCATCTGAGTTTTCAGTTTCCAATTGTGTCCCCTTGTTTCTGTATCCCATCTCTGAAACATTTGATCCTTGTCCACCTTGTCAATGCCTTTTAGTATTTTATACGTTGATATCATGTCCCCTCTATCCCTTCTATCCTCTAGTGTCATCAGGTTGAGTTCCCTTAACCTCTCCTCATAAGACATACCCCTCAGTTCCGGGACTAATCGTGTTGCAAATTTTTGCAATTTCTCCAATTTCTTGACGTGTTTGACTAAGTGAGGGTTCCATACTGGCGCTGCATATCCCAGTATAGGCCTTACGTACACTGTGTACAATGTCGTGAATGACTCCTTACTCAGATGTCTAAACGCCAACCTCAGGTTTGCGAATCTCCCATATGCTGCAGCAGTTATTTGATTGATGTGTGCCTCAGAGGACATGTTCGTTATGATGCTTACCCCAAGATCCTTTTCTTTAACTGACGTTTGCAGCTGTTGATTTCCTAACCTGTACTCCGTCTGTGGTCTTCTGTGTCCTTCCCCAATCTTCATGACCTTACACTTACTGGGGTTAAACTCCAGGAGCCATTTGTCGGACCATACTTGTAGTTTGTCCAGATCCCCTTGTAATCTTAACTGATCCTCTCCCACTTGTATTCTCCTCATCAGTTTCACATCATCAGCGAGCAGTGACACTTCTGAATCTATTCCTTCCACCATGTCATTCACGTATACAAGAAACAGCACCGGACCTAGAACTGACCTTTGTGTGTGCGTGTGTGTGTGTGTGTGTGTGTGTGTGTGTGTGTGTGTGTGTGTGTGTGTGTGTGTGTGTGTGTGTGTGTGTGTGTGTGTGTGTGTGAGTGTGTGTGTGTGTGTGTGTGTGTGTGAGTGTGTGTGTGTGTGTGTGTGTGAGTGTGTGTGTGTGTGTGTGAGTGTGTGTGTGTGTGTGTGTGTGTGTGTGTGAGTGTGTGTGTGTGTGTGTGTGAGTGTGTGTGTGTGTGTGTGTGTGTGTGTGTGTGTGTGTGTGTGTGTGTGTGTGTGTGTGTGTGCGTGTGTGTGTGTGCGCACATAAAAGCAGATCCTTCCATTGTTTTAATTATCAGTGTTTGTAGCTCGGTAGAGGGATCGTGTCTGTCTTACTGAATACCTCCAGTATCTTGCACATGTGCGGTTGTTCCGTTATTTTCCTCTCCTCTAGTGGTCCTCTCCTCTAGTGGTCCTCTCCTCTAGTGGTCCTCTCCTCTAGTGGTCCTCTCCTCTAGTGGTCCTCTCCGCTAGTGGTCCTCTCCGCTAGTGGTCCTCTCCGCTAGTGGTCCTCTCCGCTAGTGGTCCTCTCCACTAGTGGTCCTCTCATCTAGCGGTCCTCTCCGCTAGTGGTCCTCTCCGCTAGTGGTCCTCTCATCTAGTGGTCCTCTCATCTAGTGGTCCTCTCCGCTAGTGGTCCTCTCCGCTAGTGGTCCTCTCCGCTAGTGGTCCTCTCCGCTAGTGGTCCTCTCCACTAGTGGTCCTCTCCGCTAGTGGTCCTCTCCGCTAGTGGTCCTCTCATCTAGTGGTCCTCTCATCTAGTGGTCCTCTCCGCTAGTGGTCCTCTCCGCTAGTGGTCCTCTCCACTAGTGGTCCTCTCCTCTAGTGGTCCTCTCCTCTACTGGTCCTCTCCTCTACTGGTCCTCTCCTCTACTGGTCCTCTCCGCTAGTGGTCCTCTCCGCTAGTGGTCCTCTCCACTAGTGGTCCTCTCCGCTAGTGGTCCTCTCCGCTAGTGGTCCTCTCCACTAGTGGTCCTCTCATCTAGCGGTCCTCTCCACTAGTGGTCCTCTCCGCTAGTGGTCCTCTCCGCTAGTGGTCCTCTCCGCTAGTGGTCCTCTCCGCTAGTGGTCCTCTCCGCTAGTGGTCCTCTCCGCTAGTGGTCCTCTCATCTAGTGGTCCTCTCCGCTAGTGGTCCTCTCCACTAGTGGTCCTCTCATCTAGCGGTCCTCTCCACTAGTGGTCCTCTCCGCTAGTGGTCCTCTCCGCTAGTGGTCCTCTCCGCTAGTGGTCCTCTCCGCTAGTGGTCCTCTCCGCTAGTGGTCCTCTCCGCTTCCTCCACTGGGGCCCTTTCCCCGCTAGGGGTTCCCCCATGGGCCCCTCTACCGCAGCCCTCACTAGGGGTCCTTCCGCTAGGATCCTCCCTGTGGCCCTCCGCAGTGGCCCCTCCGCAGTGGTCCCTCCACAGTGGTCCTCCCCACTAGCGGCCCTTTCCCCCAGGGTACTTGGTGGCCCTTTCCATTATGGTCCTTCCAAAGTGGTCCTCCCAGTGGTCCCCCGCCAGGGTCCTCTCCGCAGTGGCCCTCCGGGCTAGGGGTCCCCACTAGGGCCCTTTAATCTAGGGCCCCCTTTTCACAGTGGCCCTTCCACAGTGGCCCCCTTTTTTTAGTGGTCCTCCCACTAGTGGTCCTCCCGCTAGGTCCTCCCACAGTGGTCCTTCCGCAGTGGTCCTCCCGCTAGTGGTTTTTCCCCTATTGGTCCTCTGTAGTGGTCCTCCACTATGGTCCTCTCATCTAGTGGTCCCTTCACTAGTGGCCTTTTCCACTAGTGGTCCCTTTGCAGTGGTCCCTCCACTAGTGGCCCTTTCCCCGCTAGTGGCCCTTTCCACTAGTGGTCCTTCCGCATGGTCCCTCCGCTAGTGGTCCTCCCATAGTGGCCCCTCCCGCAGTGGCCTTCATCTAGTGGTCCTTCCGCTAGTGGCCCTTTCCACATGGTCCTCCATCTAGCGGTCCTCCCACTAAGGGGCCCTTCCGGGGTGGTCCTCCCCCATCTAATGGTCCCCCATCTAGTGGTCCTTCCAAGTGGTCCACCGCAGTGGTCCCCCCTTATGGTCCTCCCCAGTGGCCCCCTCTGCTATGGTCCTCCCACAGTGGTCCCCCGGCAGGGCCCCTCCCTAGTGGTCCTCTCCACAGCGGTCCCTCCTTTACTGGTCCTCCCCCCAGTGGTCCTTCCGCGGGCCCCTCCCGCTAGTGGTCCTCCCCCCAGGGGTCCTCCCGGGGCCCTCCCATCTAGTGGTCCTCTCCGCTAGTGGCCCTTTCCACTAGTGGTCCTTCATCCAGCGGTCCTTCCACCAGGGGTCCACCCCGCAGTGGTCCCCCCACCCAGTGGTCCCCATCTAGGGTCCTCTCCACTATTTCCTCCCCGCAGTGGCCCCCCAGGTCCCTCCGTGGGTTCCCTCGATTTCCTCACTAGTGCCCTTCCAGTGGCCCCTCCGCATGGTCCCCACAAGCGGTCCTCCCCCAGGGTCCTCTCCAGGGGTCCCTTCCGCTGGGTCCTCCGCTAGTGGTCCTTGCCAGTGGTCCTTCCATATTGGTCCTCCCCCCATTGGTCCTCCCACTAGTGGTCCTCCATCTAGCGGTCCTCTCCACTAGTGGTCCCTCCCTAGTGGTCCTCCGCAGGGGTCCTCTCCGCAGTGGTCCTCTCCCAGTGGTCCCTCAGTAGTGGTCCTCTCCACTAGGGGTCCTCCATCCGCAGTCCCCTTACAGTGGTCCTTCCCAGTGATCCTCCCAGGGGTCCTTCCGAGTGGCCCTTCCGCTAGTGGCCCCTCCATTTGGGTCCCCCCCATTAGCGGCCCTTTCCGCTAGGGGTACTCCGTAGTGGTCCTCTCCATTAGTTCCCCTTCCACAGTGGCCCCTTTTTGTAGGGGTTCCCCCCAGTGGTCCTTGCTGGGTCCTCCCACTAGTGGTCCTTCCCCCAGTGGTCCTCTCCCCCAGTGGTCCTCTCCAAGTGGTCCTTCCACAGGGGTCCTCCCCGCAGTGGTCTCCCGCAGTGGCTCTCCGCCAGTGGTCCTCCCGCAGGGGTCCCCCCCCAGTGGTCCTCCTCAGTGGTCCTTTTTTGGGGCCCTTTTCCTAGTGGTCCTTTTTTGTAGTGGTCCTCTCCACTAGTGGTCCTCTCCCAGGGGTCCTCTCCACGGGTCCTCCCCCCAGGGTCCTCCCGCTAGTGGTCCCTCCACAGTGGTCCTCTCGCAGTGGCCCCTCCCCATCTGTGGCCTTTCCCAGTGGCCCCTTCCAAGGGTCCCCCATCAGGGTCCTTCCACAGGGACCTTCCCCCAGTGGTCCCCATCTAGTGGTCCTCCATCTAGTGGTCCTCCCACTAGTGGTCCTCTCCCAGTGGTCCCCCCCGCTGTGGTCCCCCGCAGGGCCCCTCTCTAGTGGTCCTTCCACTAGTGGCCCTGGGGCAGTGGTCCTCGCGGGCCCCTCCACAGCGGCCCTTTCCCTCAGTGGTCCCTCCACTAGTGGTCCATCCGCGGGCCCTCCGCAGTGGCCCTTTCCACTAGTGGTCCTCTCATCTAGCGGTCCTTCCACTAGTGGTCCACCGCCAGTCGTCCCCCCATCAGTGGTCCTCCATCTAGTGGCCCTCCACTATTGGTCCTCCCGCTGTGTCCTCTGCGTGGTCCTCTCCGCAGTGGTCCTCTCTGCTAGTGGCCCTCCCCCAGTGGTCCTCTCGGCTATGGCCCTTTCCGCTAGTGGTCCCCCCCATAGCAGTCCTCCCTCTAGTGGTCCCTCCGCAGTGGTCCCCCCCAAGTGGTCTTCCCAGGGGTCCTCCCGCTATGGTCCTCCCACTAGTGGTCCTCCCGGGGGTCCTCTCCACTAGTGGTCCCCATCTACGGCCCTTTCCCCACTAGTGGTCCTCTCCCCCAGTGGCCCTCCCAGCTAGTGGTCCTCTCCCTAGTGGCCCTCTCCCAGGGTCCCTGCAGTTTTTCTCATCTAGTGGTCCTCCGGTAGTGGTCCTCATAGTGGTTTTCCCCCTCCAGCTTCTCTTCCACAGTGGTCCCCCCGCAATTTCCTCCACTAGTGGTCCCTTATCTATGGTCCCCACTAGTAGCCCCTCCGCAAGGGGTTCCCCATCTAGTGGTCCTCCGTTTTGGGCCCCTCTCCCCAAGGGTCCTCCATCAGGGGTCCTTCCCCCAGGGTCCCCCAAATAGGGTCCTCCGCATGGCCCCCCCGCAGTGACCTCTCCACTAGGGGCCCCTCCTATCTGCAGTCCTTCCACTAGTGGAAATTTCCCCGCAGGCCCTTTCCCAGGGGGTCCTCCCGCAATACCCCCTCCCCGCAGTGGCCCTTTCCCAGTGACCCCCCACAGTGGTCCCCGAGGGTCCCCCCATGGGTCCTCCCCCAGTGGTCCTCCCCTACTGGTCCCTCCCTACGGGCCCGCCCTCTACTGGTCCTCCCGCTAGTGGTCTTCCCAGGGTCCTCCACTAGTGGTCCTCTCCGCAGTGTTCCTCCGCATGGTCCTCCCTAGGGTCCTTCATTAGGGGTCCTTCCCCAGTGGCCCTTTCCGCAGTGGTCCTCCCACAGTGGTCCCCATCTGCGGTCCCCCCCACTAGTGGTCCCTCTCCGGTAGTGGTCCTCCCCCTTGTCCCTCCCCCACGGTCCTCTCCCCCTTTGGTCCTCCCCCTGTGGCCCCTTCCTGCAGTGGTCCCCCATCTAGTGGCCCTTCCCCAGGGGTTTTTTCCACAGGGCCCTTCCATAGGGTCCTCCCCCAGTGGTCCTTCCGCAGTGGTCCTCCCGCAGGGTCCTCCCATCAGTGGCCCCTTTTGCTAGGGGGTTTTCCGGGGGCCTCCCCAGGGTCCTCTCATCTAGTGGTCCCTCATCTAGGGTCCTCCCAGTGGTCCTCCCAGTGGTCCTTCCCCGCGTGGTCCCCCCAGTGGTCCCCCCCACTAGGGGGGCCCCCCCCCCATCTGGGTCCCTTCACAGTGGCCCCCAGTGGTCCTCTCCGCGGGTCCTCTCCGAAAATTTCCACAGGGGCCCCCTCTCCCAGGGGTCCCCATCTAGTGGCCCTTTCCCCGCAGTGGTCCCCCCCCAGTGGTCCTCCATCAGCGGTCCTCCCACTAGTTCCACCGCAGTGGTCCTCTCATCTATGGTCCTCTCACTATTGGTCCTTCCACAGTAGTCCTCCCGCGTGGCCCCTATCTAGTGGCCCTCCGTAGTGGTCCCTCCACTAGGGTCCTCCCATCGGGTCCTCCCGCAGGGTCCTTCCCCACAGGGTCCCTCCCAGGGCCCTGCAGGATCCCTCCACTAGGGGTCCTCCCAGCAGTCCTTTCCACTAGTGGTAATCCCCGCTATGGCCCTCTCCGCTAGGGGTCCTCTGCAGTAGCCCTTTCCCAGGGTCCCCCCCAAGGATCCTCCACTAGTGGTCCTTCCCCCGGGGGTCCTTCCACGTGGCCTCTCCCAGTGGTCCTCCCCTTACTGGTCCTCCCCCTTACTGGTCCGCTCTTACTGGTCCTTCCCCAGTGGTCTTCCCGCTAGTGGTCCTCCCACTAGTGGTCCTCCCCCCAGTGGTCCTCCGCTAGTGGTCCCCCCCCCCAGCGGTCCCCATCTAGTGGTCCTCCCCCGGGCCCTCCCGCAGTGGTCCTCCGCCAGTGGTCCTCTCCCAGTGGTCCTCCCACTAGTTCCTCCATCTAGCGGTCCTCTTCCACAGTGGTCCCCCCCGGGAGTGGTCCTCTCCCCCAGTGGTCCTCTCCCCCAGTGGTCCCCCATCTAGTGGTCCTTCCGCAGGGGTTTTCCGCTGTGGTCCTTCCACAGCGGTCCTCCCCAGTGGTCCTCTCCGCTAGTGGTCCTCCGCTGTGGTCCTCCACAGTGGCCCTTTTGCAGGGGTTTTCCCAGTGGTCCCCCGCAGTGGTCCTCTCATCAGTGGTCCTTCTTTATGGTCCTCTCCAGGGTCCCCCCCCCTAGTGGTCCTCTCCACTAGTGGTCCTCTCATCTAGGGTCCTTCCACTACCACCCCCAGTGGTCCCCCATCTATGGCCCCCCATCAGTGGTTCTCCCATATGGCCCTCTCCCCAGGGGTCCTCCCGCAGTGGCCTTCCCCAGGGTCCCTCCAGTGGTCCTCCACTAGTGGTCCCTCGGCTAGGGTCCTCTCCGCTAGTGGCCCCCCCCAGTAGCGGTCCCTCCAGTGGCCCTTTCCCCGCTGGGTGGTCCTCCGCGGGTCCTCCCACTAGGGTTCCTTTCCAGGGTCCTCACCACTAGGGGTCCCCCGCATTCCTGCAGGTCCTTCCACTAGGGCCTCTCCCAGTGGCCCTCCCCCCAGTGATCCTCCCCCAGGGGCCCCTTCAGCAGTCCTTCCCACTAGTGGAAACCCCCAGTGGTCCCCCCGCAGTTCCCCCCCAGTAGTCCTCCCCGCAGGGCCCCCGCAGTGATCCTTCCACTAGTGGTCCCTCCAGTGGCCTTTCCCACAGTGGTCCCCCCCCAGGGCCCCCCTACTGGTCCTCTCCCCCTAGTCCTCCTCCACGGGTGCTCTCCCAGTGGGTCCCCGCCAGTGGTCCTCCACGGGTCCTCCCAGTAGTCCTTCCGCTAGGGGGTCCCCCCCCAGGGTCCTCTCATCTAGGGGTCCTTCCCCCAGGGTCCTCCGCTAGTGGTCCTCTCCGCCATTTTCCCTCCCGCTAGTGGCCCCTTCCACAGTGGTCCTCCATCTAGCGGTCCTCTCCACAGTGGTCCTCCCGGAGTGGCCCTTTCCGCAGTGCCTCCCGTTGTCCTCTCCCAGGGTCCTCCCCCAGTGGTCCTCCCGCAGTGGTCCTCCACTGGGTCCTCTCAACTCGCGGTCCTTCACTAGTGGTCCTCCCCCGCTAGTGGTTCTTCCGCAGTGGCCTCCCGCAGTGGCCCCTTCGCTATTGGCCCCTTCCACTAGGGTCCTCTCATCTAGGGGCCCCGCTGGGGTACTCCGTGGTCCTCCCTTTAGTGTCCTCTTCGCATGGTCCTCCGCAGGGGCCGTCCCCCAGGGGTCCTCTTTTCCCCTTCCTGTGGTCCTCCCCCCATTTCCTCTCACCTAGGGGTCCCCCCACTAGTGGCCCCTTCCACTAGGGGCCCCTTTTTAGGGGTCCTTCCCCCGGGTCCTCCCCGCAGGGGCCCCCAAAGTGGCCCTTTCCGCAGTGGCCCCTCCGCTATTCCTTCCACTAGTGGTCCTCTCATTAGCGGTCCTCTCCACAGTGGTCCTCCCCGAGTTCCCCATCTAGGGGCCCTTCATCTGTGGTCCTTCCACTAGTGGTCCTCTCCGCAGGGGTCCCTCCGCAGTGGTCCTTCCGCTAGTTGTCCCCTGCAGGGCCTTTCCACTAGTTCCTCTGCTAGGGGGCCCCCTTTTAGGGCCCTTTCCACAGCGGTCCTCCTCAGTGGTCCTCTCCCCCAGGGGTCCCCCCCCAGTGGTCCTTCCCCCAGTGGCCCTTGCTAGTGGCCTTTCCCCCAGTGGTCCTTCCCCAGGGCCCTCCCGCTAGAGGTCCCCCACTAGTGGCCCTCTCATCAGCGGTCCTTCCACAGTGGTCCTCCCCCCAGGCCCCTCTCCGCAGTGGTCCCCCCCAGTGGTCCTCTACTAGTGGTCCTTGCTAGTGGTCCTCCCGCTAGAGGCCCTTTCCCATAGGGGTCCTCTCATCTGGGGTCCTCCCACTAGTGGTCCTCGCTATGGCCCCCCGCTATGGCCCTTTTCCAGTGGCCCTTCATCAGTGGTCCTCTCCGCGTGGCCCCTTCCACTAGGGGGCCCTCTCATCTTGGCCCTTCATTAGTGGTCCTCCCACTAGTGGTCCCCCCCAGTGGCCCCTTCCGCAGTGGCCCTCTCCGCTGTCCCCCAGTGGTCCTCCAATAGGGGTCCTTCCGGGGCCCTTCCCAGTGGTCCTTCCACTAGCGGTCCTTTTCCCTCTAGTTGTCCTGCAGAGGTCCTCCCCAGGGCCCCTCCGCGTGGCCCTTTCCCAGTGGTCCTCCACAGTGGTCCCCCTATCAGGCCTTCCCCCAGTGGTCCTCTCCCCAGTGGCCCTTTCCGCAGTGGTCCCTACTAGTGGTCCCCCATCAGGGCCTCCCACTAGTGGTCCTCCCCCGGGTGGTCCTCTCCCGGTTCCTCTCCACTATGGTCCTCTCATTAGCGGTCCCTCCACAGTGGCCCCTCTCCGCTAGGGGTCCTTCCCCCAGTGGCCCCTCTCCGCTAGTGGTCCTTCCAGTGGTCCTCTCCGCACCCCCATCTAGTGGTCCTTGCAGTGGTCCTTCCACCAGTGGTCCTCTCATCTGCGGCCCCCTCCACTAGTGGCCCTTTCCGCGGGTGGTCCCCTTTAAAGGGTCCCTCCACAGGGGCCTCCCCCACCCCTTCTCTAGTGGTCCTCCGCAGTGGTCCTCCCGCGGGGTCCCCCATCGGGTCCTTCCGCTAGTGGTTTTCAGCGTTCCCTTCCACAGCGGTCCCCCCAGTGGTCCTCTGCTGTGGTCCTCCGCATGGTCCTCTCATCAGTGGTCCTCTCAGGGTTTTCCCCCAGTGGCCCCTCTCCGTAGGGGCCCTCTCTTAGTGGCCCTCTCATCTAGGGGGTCCTCTCCCTAGTGGCCCTTTCCGCTAGTGGCCTCTCCGTAGGGGTCCTCTCCTAGTGGTCCTTCCACTTTGGTCCCCCATCTCGGGCCCCTTCACTAGTGGCCCCTTTTCCGCAGGGGTCCTCTCCGCAGTGGTCCTCCGAGGGTCCTCCACAGTGGTCCTCCCTGGGTCCTCCCACAGTGGTCCTCTCCGCAGTGGTCCTTCCACGTGCCCCCTTTAGCGGTTCCCACAGGGGTCCACCCCCCAGTGGTCCTCTCATCAGTGGTCCCCCATCTATTGGCCCCTTCCCTAGTAGTCCTCCCCCCAGTGGTTTTTTATCTAGTGGTCCCTCCAGTGGTCCCCATGGGTCCTTCCCATCTAGTGGTCCTTCCCTGTGGTCCCCACTAAGGGTCCTCCCGCTGGGCCCTCCGCTGTGATCCTCCCACTAGTGGTCCCCCATTAGCAGTCCTTCCCCCATGGAAACTCCGCTGTGGTCCTCCGCATGGTCCTCCCTAGCCCTCTCCCCCAGTGGTCCTTCCCAGTGATCCTCTCCACTAGTGGCCCCTTCCGTGGTCCTCCCCCCAGGGGCCCCTCCCCAGTGGCCCCTCTCCCATGGTCCTCCCCACGGGTCCGCTTCACTGGTCCCTCCGCAGGGGCCTTCCGCAGGGGTCCTCCCCACTAGTGGCCCTTTTCCCCGGGTCCCTCTCCCAGTGGTCCCCCCAGCGGTCCTCTCATTAGTGGTCCTCTGTGCCCCCTTCCGCTAGTGGTCCCTTGCCAGTGGTCCTTCCCAGTGGCCCTTCCCACTAGTGGTCCTTATCTAGCGGTCCTCTCCACTAGTGGTCCACTCCGCTAGTGGTCCTCTGCTAGTGGTCCTCCCCGCCAGTGGTCCCCCATTAGTGGTCCTCCCCCAGTGGTTTTCCGTTGCCCTCCCCACAGCGGTCCCCCCCCATGGTCCTTCCGCTAGTGGTCCTTCCGCTAGTGGTCCTCTCAGTGGTCCCCCCTGCTAGTGGTTTTCCGCTAGTTCCCCCCCAGTGGTCCTCATCTAGTGGTCCCCATCTAGTGGTCCCTCCGCAGTGGCCCTTTCCCCGCAGTGGTCCTCCCATGGTCCTCCCGCTAGTGGTCCTTCCACTACCCTCCACCCGGGTGCTCTTCACAGTGGTCCTCCGCGGGGTCCTGCTAGGGGTCCTCTCCGCTAGTGGCCCTTTCCACTGGGCCCTTTCCGCTAGTGGTCCCCCTCATTAGGGGTCCTCCGCTAGTGGTCCTCCCACTAGTGGTCCCTCATCTAGGGCCCCTTCCACAGTGGTCCACCCGCAGTGGTCCTCTCATCTAGGGGTCCCCCTTCTAGGGGTCCTTCCCCCAGTGGTCCTCCCCAGTGGTCCTCTCCGCAGTGGCCCTTCCGCTGTGGTCCTCTGCAGTGGTCCTCCACTATGGTCCCCCGGCTATGGTCCCCCCGCAGTGGTCCCTCCGAGGGCCCCTCCCAGTTTTCTCCGCTAGTGGTCCTCCCGCAGTGGCCCTTTTCCACTAGTGGTCCTCTCATCTAGCGGTCCCCCATTGGTCGTTCCGCAGTGGTCCTCCCCCAGGGGTCCTCCACTAGGGTCCTCTCCGGTGGCCCTCCCCAGGATCCTCCACTAGTGGTCCTCTCATTAGCAGTCCTCCCCACCAGGGGAAACCCCCCAGTGGTCCCCCCCAGTGGTCCTCCCGTAGAGCCCCTTCCCCTAGGGGTCCTTTTTAGGACCTCCACTAGTGGTCCCCCAGGGTCCTCCCACAGTGGCCCCTCCCCAGTGACCCTCTCCCTCCCGGTCCCCCCTCTACTGGGGCCCCCCTTACGGTGCCCAGTGGTCCCTCCCTGGGCCCCTTCCACTAGGGGCCCTTTCCGCATTTTCCTCCCCGCTATGGTCCTCCCCAGGGTCCTCCCATCAGTGGTCCTCCCCCCAGTGGTCCTCTCCGGGGGCCCTTTCCCGCCAGGGCCCTTTCCCCTAGTGGTCCTTCCATGGGGCCCCTCTATCTAGCTGTCCTCCACTACTGGTCCTTCCGGAGTGGTCCCCCCGCAGTTTTCCCCCCCACTAGTTGTCCTCTCCCAGTGGTCCTCCCCAGTGGTCCTCCCTTTTGGTCCTTCCATAGGGTCCCCCCAACCCGGTCCTCTTCACTAGTGGTCCTTCCCCCCAGGGTTCTCTCCGAGGGGCCCTTTCCCAGTGGCCCTTTTCCCGCTTTGGTCCTCTCCACTAGTGGTCCTTCATTAGCGGTCCTCCCAGTGGTACCTGCGGGGTCCTTCCTTTAGTGGCCCCTCTTCGCTAGTGGTCCTCCCCATGGTTGTCTCCGCAGTGGTCCTTTTGCTAGTGGTCCTCCCAGTGGTCCCCCATAGGGGGTCCTCCACCATGGTCCTTTTCACAGTGGTCCTTCCACTATTTCCCTTGCTAGTGGTCCCTCCATAGGTCCTCTCCGCTAGTGGTCCTCCCAAAGTGGTCCCCGCTAGTTGTCCTCCCCGCAGGCCCTTTCCCATAGGGGCCCTCTCATCTAGCGGTCCCTCCACTAGTGGTCCTCTCCGCTAGTGGCCCTCATCTAGTGGTCCCCCCATCTAGTGGTCCTTCCACTAGGGGTCCTCCCCCCAGTGGCCCCTTCCCCGTGTGGTTTTCCCCAGTGGTCCTCCCCATTTCCTTTCCACAGTGGCCCCTCTGCAGTGGTCCTCCCCAGGGGTCCTCCACTAGTGGTCCTCCATCTAGCGGTCCTTCCACTAGTGGTCCTCTGCAAGGCCCTTCCCCGCAGTGGCCCCTTCCACTAGGGGTCCTTCCGCAGGGGCCCCCGCTGGGGCCTTCCACTAGGGGTCCTCTCATCAGCGGCCCTTCCACTAGTGGCCCTTTTGCGGGCCCCTCCCGCTAGTGGTCCTCCCGAGTGGTCCCCATCTAGGGCCTTCCCATGGTCCTCTCCACTAGTGGTCCTCTATCAGTTCCCCACTAGTGGTCCTTCCACAGTGGTCCCTCCGCAGTGGTCCCCCCGCAGTGGCCCCTTTTGCTAGTTGTCCTCTCTGCAGTGGTCCTCCACTAGTGGTCCTCTCCCATGGTCCTCCCCCCAGGGTCCTCTCCACTGGGGGTCCTCTTCAGTTGTCCCTCCTCCCAGTGGTCCTTTTCCCAGTGGCCTTCCCAGTGGTCCCTCCGGGGGTCCTTCAAAAACCCCTTCCGCAGTGGCCCCTTCCGCGGGGCCCCTCCCACAGTGGTCCTCCCATCTAGCGGTCCTTCCATAGTGGTCCTCTGCGGGCCCTTCCCCCCCGGGCCCCCCGCTTTTCCTTCCCCAGGGGCCCCTCCGCGTTGTCCTCTCATCAGTGGCCCTTTCCGAGTGGTCCTCCACTGTGGTCCCCCCCTTTTAAAAAGGTCCTCCACTATGGCCCCCCCCAGTGGCCCCCCAGTGGCTCCATCGGGGACCTCCCACTGAGTCCTTTCCGCAGTGGCCCTTTCCCACTAGGGCCCTTCCCCCCAGGGTCCCCCCCAGTGGTCCCCCCGCAGTGATCCTCTCCGGCCAGGGGTCCCCTTCCGCGGCCCTTATAGTGGTCTTCCCGCTAGTGGTCCCCATTAGTGGTCCCCCGTATGGTCCTTCCACTATTTCCCCTCTCCGCTGGTGGTCCTCTGCTAGTGGCCCTTTCCACTAGTGGCCCTCCATCAGCAGTCCTCTACTTTTGGTCCTTCCCAGTGGTCCTCCCTTTTTCCCCTTCCACTAGGGGTCCCCCATCAGGGGTCCTTCCGTAGTGGCCCCTTCCACAGGGGCTTCCACTAGGGGTCCTTCCCCCATGGTCCTCCCGCAGTGGTCCTCTCCCCAGTGGTCTTCCCGCAGTGGCCCCAAAGGGGCCCCCTTCCGCTTGTGGTCTTCCGCTAGTGGCCCTTTTCCCAGTGGTCCTCTCCTATGTCCCCACGGGGGGTCCTCCCCACTAGTGGTCCTCTGCGTGGCCCTCCCGAGGTCCTCCCACTAGTGCTCCATCTAGCGGCCCCTCCCACTAGTGGTCCCTCCGCGGGTGGTCCTCCCCCCAGGGGTCCTCTCCGCAGTGGTCCTCCGCTGTGGTCCTTCCGCTGTTGTCCTTACAGGGGCCCCCTCCGATTTCCATAGTGGCCCCCATTAGGGCCCCCTCCCCCCATTCCTCTCCCAGTGGTCCTTCCCCAGTGGCTTCATCTAGTTGACCTCCCCCCAGTAGCCCTTTTTCCCTCCCAGGGTCCTCATCTAGGGTCCCCCCGGGTCCCTCCACAGGGCCTCTCCCCAGGATCCTCCGCTAGTTCCCCCCGCTAGTGGTCCCTCCACTATGGTCTTCCCAGTGGTCCTCTCATCTAGTGGTCCCCCCTAGTGGCCCTTTCCCCACTAGTGGTCCTCCCCGCTGGTGGTCCTCCCCCGCAGGGGTCCCTTCCACTGTGGTCCTCATCTAGCAGTCCTCCTTTTTTGGTCCTCCCCGCTAGGGTCCCCCGCTAGTGGTCCTTCCACAGTGGCCCCCCACTATGGTCCCCCCGCAGGGTCCCTTCCCACTAGTGGTTCTTCCACTAGGGTCCTTCCCCCGTGGTCCCCCAGTGGTCCCTCCGCGTGGTCTTCCGCAGGGGTCCTCCAAAGTGGCCCCCCGGGTTCTCCGCAGGGTCCTCTCCCGGGGCCCTCCGCTGTGGTCCTCCGCTGTGACCCTTTACGGGTCCTCCCCAGTGGTCCTCTCCCCCAGGGTCCTCCTGCAGTGGCCCTTTCCCTAGGGTCCTCTCCCAGGGGGCCCCTTCGCCAGTGGCCCTCTCCGCTAGGATCCTCCACAGTGGTCCTCCATCGGGTCCTTCCACAGGGCCCCCTGGTCCTCTCCACTAGTGGTCCTCTCCACTAGTGGTCCTCTCCGCTAGTGGTCCTCTCCACTAGCGGTCCTCTCCTCTAGTGGTCCTCTCCGCTAGTGGTCCTCTCCGCTAGTGGTCCTCTCATCTAGTGGTCCTCTCCGCTAGTGGTTTTCTCCGCTAGTGGTCCTCTCCACTAGCGGTCCTCTCCTCTAGTGGTCCTCTCCGCTAGTGGTCCTCTCCGTTAGTGGTCCTCTCATCTAGTGGTGCTCTCTGCTAGTGGTTTTCTTCGCCCTCTCCCCTAGTGGTCCTCTCATCTAGTGGTCCTCTCCGCTAGTGGTTTTCTCCGCTAGTGGTCCTCTCCACTAGCGGTCCTCTCCTCTAGTGGTCCTCTCCGCTAGTGGTCCTCTCCGCTAGTGGTCCTCTCATCTAGTGGTCCTCTCTGCTAGTGGTTTTCTCCGCTAGTGGTCCTCTCCGCTAGTGGTCCTCTCATCTAGTGTTGCTCTCCGCTAGTGGTTTACTCCGCTAGTGGTCCTCTCCGCTAGTGGTCCTCTCATCTAGTGGTCCTCTCCGCTAGTGGTTTTCTCCGCTAGTGGTCCTCTCCACTAGCGGTCCTCTCCTCTAGTGGTCCTCTCCGCTAGTGGTCCTCTCCGCTAGTGGTCCTCTCATCTAGTGGTGCTCTCTGCTAGTGGTTTTCTCCGCTAGTGGTCCTCTCCGCTAGTGTTCCTCTCATCTAGTGGTGCTCTCCGCTAGTGGTTTACTCCGCTAGTGGTCCTCTCCGCTAGTGTTCCTCTCATCTAGTGGTGCTCTCCGCTAGTGTTCCTCTCATCTAGTGGTGCTCTCCGCTAGTGGTTTACTCCGCTAGTGGTCCAGGTCAGTCTGACACATCGCCCTAAGGTTCGATCTTCTATATTCAGGATATTTGTATACTGTCCCATACATGTTGTGCTCTTATATTCTTCTTAAAGTTACGTCACTTAGCTCTAGGACTTCTCGTGTAGGAATTATCTGGAATTTATCCAGTTAATGAGGCGAGGTGAGGGCTCGCGCTGAGGCTGTGTACCCGACGATAGGTACGACCTACAGTGTATACAAGTTCTTGAAACAATTTATTGTGGGTGTGAATGTGCCTGTGCGTGTGTGTACACTTTGACAGTTGGACGCTATTGATTTTCTGCACACCTGCACACTGGAAAGGTGGTGGCAGGTGTGTACAAATCTGTACACAGTTAAATTAACACACAAATTCACAGATATATACAAGTGAAGTGGCTCCTATGTATGTATGTATATATGCATGCATGTATGTATGTATATATATATATATATATATATATATATATATATATATATATATATATATATATATATATATATATATATATATATATATATATATATATATATATATATATATATATATATATACTTAGATGAATCTCTGCCTATGTACATGTAGACGTATTTAGGTATATGTATGTATGGAATGATAAAGGTATATTAACATACTGCATACATACCCATGCAATAAAAACAGTTAACTTTAGTTTAAGAGGCGTTATCAGTTTCCTAATTATAATGAATGGCCGGTAAACAGGTACATAAACAAAGGTGCATGAACGTATATTCTACGTATCCGCATCTTCATCAACTGCGTAGCTGGTAGTGTTATTAGTCACAAAGGAAGTAATTGGCCAAAGGAACAATGACGTCCGGATGAATCACCTTGGCTTAATTAAGTGTATTAATTAAACGATGTATAACGAACGTTTATTAATTATTTTTTATAGTTCGTAAAGGTTAAGTTAAACAGGGTTCTCTGCGGTTTAAATGAGAATTGCGACTGGTTGTGGTTTTACTGGGGTGGTCGACGCCGTTAAAGTAATGTAAGTTGATATAGTTTAGGGAATAGTGGGAGTGACTTCTTTTTCCCCATGTTTTAATGAAAATGTGTCCCCTATTCCTCTGGTTTAGTGGGGTGTGTCTACTTCCACCTCCTCCCTCCCCTGGTTTTATTTCAGGGGACTTTTTTCCCGTAGTTAAATGGGTGTGGCATATTTCTGCCCGGGTTTAACCGACATGGTATCGGCCCCGTGTTAAAGGGATTGATCATTAGACATGATCTGATGCTAATGTAATTTCCGGCTCTTTTCTGATGGGAATGGTCTGTGGTCCTGAGGTCATGGAAGTGAAAGGCAGTTCTAACTAAACGAGAGTATTTTATAAAACTTTATTTGGTCCTTGTATAAAGGGAAGGTCTGCAGACGAGGGCTAATAAGGGTGATATTTGCCTCTGTGGTCTACAACACTTCCTTAGTGAACTTGATTTAGTGATCTGATTCCTCAAGCGTTGATGTACATGATCTTTTGTCCTTGCTTAATTCGAGGTGGTTCGTAGTCTCAGATGATAGAGTGATACCTATTGTCCCAATTTAATGCGTATGGTCCGCTGGTATAGTTTCACGAGGCGTATTTTAAGTAGGGGATTTAGCAATGCCTTCTGCATCTGCATCAATTCTTGGAGGCGGTTCTGGTGCTGTTGTGCCGCTGCGGTTGCCGTTTCTGCTGACGAGCTGTCGTTGCTGATGTTGGAGCTACAGTGTTAGTGCTAATGCTGGTGCTGGTGCTGCTGCTGTTGATGCTTTTTATTGTAGCTGCTGGTGTTAGTACGTCTAATATTATTACAGATGATGCTGCTACTGTATCCGCTGCTGGTGTTGCTGTACTTGTTGTAATTTTGATGGTGGTGGTGGTGGGGCTGCCGCTGCAGTTGCTGTTATTGCTGCTTACGCTGCTACTGGAAGTCCTCCTGCTGTTTTCGCTAATTTAAGGGTCTGGGTGCGGTGGTCAGCTTTAAGGGCACTGATACTAGGGCCTGCTTTAAATTACCTCGTCTGGAGCCCTGCTTTAAAGGGCCTCGTCTGAATCCTAATCTTAAGTGCGCCGTCTGCAGCCCTAACTTAAAGTGCGTCATCTGGAGCCCTGATTTAAAGTGCGTCGTCCGGAATCCTGATTTAAATTGCTACATAAGAAGCCCTGGCTCAAAGAACCTAATTCTTAGATCGTTTTAATAGAATATTGGCTGAGTTTCTAATTTCATTGAGTATTTCCTAAGATCATTCTTTGATAAAGCATTAAATGAGCGCCTGATTTAAAATGACATGGGCTGAGTTTCTACTCTGATAGACCAGTGTTTTTCACCCATGTTCTGACACGTCATGACCTAAGTCCTTACTTTAAAATACTTGAAATCCTACTCTGAGAGGACTTTACCAGAATTCCCTACTTTGATGATTTTAACAGAGTCCTTTCACTGATACGGCCTCATTTCAGTACCTACTATCACAGATCATTGATGGGACTGATAGGATGAGGTTGGGACCACCTTCTTAAAAGACTGAGGAGGTGATCTCAAAACATTACTTCTTCTGGCGAATGAAGAAGTTTCCTTATATAACTGATATATATATACATACATACATACATACATATATGTATATATATATATATATATATATATATATATATATATATATATATATATATATATATATATATATATATATATAAATCTATGTAAGCGAAACGTCGCGCCATTAAAGATACCCAGGTGTTGCCCCTGGGTTTTATTTATTATCAACTGGTCGTTATTGTACGCCAAGAAGAGTGTGATCCTCTTAACGTGACTGTCTTCAACGGTTGGTTAATACACAAACGTTGTCTCGTGAGGGTGGACTGGGTCCCAGATGGTTCCACCGTGTTGCGTGCGTATTTGGACGCTTGTCTATCTATGTGGTGGTTGAGTTAGCTGTGCGTGCCGTGAGCTATTGCAAAGATTAATACGCGTCTAATCTTCTTGTCGGGAAAAATCTCACGAGTGACATGTTGATGAAGGAGATAAGAGAGATAAGAGACTGCAGGGTTGATGATCCACATGGAATGACTTTCTTACTTGTTGATGAGGAACACACGTCACAGTGACGTGGCTGAAACAAAAGACACATTTTACACACTTACGAGAAAGACGTTACAACGACGTTTCCATCCGTCTTTTGCCAACTGTGACTTGATAGTGGTCCAGGATGGACCGAAACGTAGTCTTGCCTTTCTTTTCTTTAAGATTGTGTTTTGTGATTTATCTGTTGATGTCTTACGGGAAAACTGACTCTGAGAGTAAACATGCCACTGCATGGTACTGTGTGTGGAGATTAGTTGAACGTAATTTACCACGCTCTCACTGCAGGGTCAAAATTTTTTGGAAGGCTTAGAAGACAGCTGCATAATCAGTGCCTCTCAAACACCATCACGGTGGTCTTCCAAGTCCTTTAAAAAAAGCACATCTCCCACCAATGTACAGTAATTTTCCACCCAAAATAACTATCACATTCACCTTAATCATATATCAGTTGTCCTGCCAGGAGCGACCGAACTAAATCAATTTCAAAACGACCCTCTAAGTTGTAGATTCTAGGAGCAAAATTCTGGAATTTCGACAAAATGAGTCTCATTCTTACGGTTCTCTGCTTGTGAGTTCTCACGGTTTCCATTTCTCTATAGACTTGAATTTTTTTTCTCTCCAAAGTAGTAATCGTGATAAAAATGAGAATGGAAGTGGTAGGCCTATCCCAGTTCCCCTGATCAAGATTCTCTCACCTCCATTAAAGCCGGGGCATACCAGAGTGATTATACCTCAGCTGGAGTTAAATGGCTTTTAAGTCTATGGATATTAGAAGCCAAATTTAAAAACTCTCCCACTCACCCACACACACTCTCTCTCTCTCTCTCTCTCTCTCTCTCTCTCTCTCTCTCTCCACTAAGTACATTATGTACACATATGCTAAAAGGTTGGTGACCCGTACTTTGCACTTAAAGAACGTCAGTGCCAGCGTGCCTAGTCTACACCTAAGCAGCATTAGTGCCACCGTGCCTGGTCAACACATAGGGAGAGTCAGTGTCACTTTGCCTGGCTTAGACCTAGGCACCATCGCTACCAGCTTGCTTACATTACAACAGATCAATTCTTAAGAATTATTATTATTATTATTATTATTATTATTATTATTATTATTATTATTATCAAAAAGAAGCGCTAAACCACAAGGGCTATACAGCGCTCAACTCTTAAGAAACCATTACCTTTAATGATCTGCGAATTATTTCCTGGTCAACACATTGGAAGCCTGGTATACACCTGTACAGCCTGGTCTACTCCTACGAAGACTGGTCTAAGCCTTTGAAGCCTAATCTACTCTTAGGAAGACTGGTCAACTCCTAGAAAGCCTAGTCTCCTCCTAGGAAGCCTGGTCTACAGGCACCTCATGTGTGTTTCTTTAATATTCATAAATAACACGGTGTGTGTACAGTGGTGGCTGGCACACAGTGAAGGGAATACACGACGCTGGTGGGTGAGTGAGGTGATGGAGTGAGGGTAATGGAGGAGGGGAGAAAGGGTGGTGGGTGAGGGGGAGGGAGAGAGGAGGGGGAAGGATGGAGAGTAGGTGACTGGAGAGAGGGTGAGGGGTGATAGAGAAGTGGTGGGAATCAGGGTAGGTGAATCTCTTAGGTGTGAGATAAGATTCGTTGACCTTTCTGCAGTGTCCTCACCTGCTTCATCGGGGGTTAAATACTGGCGCTGCATACTCTAGAGCCGTGAATGACTCTTTGCTGAAATTCTTGAGAGCTACTCTTTGGTTTGCTAACAGAGAATTAGCTGCAGCGGTTATGTGTTAAATGTGTCCCTCTGGTGATATGCTTGGCACTATGCACACCCCTAGGTCTTAGGCCTTGAGTGAAGTTTACAGTTTCTGTCTCCCCCTACCCAGATTTTCAAAATCTTGCATTTGCCGAGGTTCAATTTTAGTAGCCACTTGTTGACCAATCTTGCAGTTTAACCAACTCCATTTGCAGCCTTTACCTGTCTTCATCTGTCTTTATTTTCCTCGTTAGTCTTACATCATCAGTAAACATTGATACATCAGACCAAAACTGTTCGGTGATGTCATTTACATAGACCGGAAAGACTACTGGTTCTAATACTGATCCTTGAGGCACCCCAGGTGTTACACTTTCCCATTCTGACATCACTTACTCTTCGTCTTCTTCCCAAAAGCTGCACTTTGATCTTCTGTTGCTCGTTTCTTGTTATTGATGTGTATATGTGCGTATGAGTGTTTACTCACCTATTTGTGGTTGCAGAAGTCGATTCACAGCTTCTGGCCGTGTGTGTGTGTGTATGTGTATGTGTGTGTGTGTGTGTGTGTGTGTGTGTGTGTGTGTGTGTGTGTGTGTGTGTGTGTGTGTGTGTGTGTGTGTGTGTGTGTGTGTGTGTGTGTGAAAGAACTTGTGATAGTGGTGAAGGAAGGAGGTGTAGGGTAGTGGGGAGAGATCGAACGAACGGTAGAGAGGGGAAATGGGCGGGAGGAAAGGCAGGTAGGTAGAGGGGTGAGCGAACGGGAGGACAGGCAGGATACCGGGCGGGAAGGCAGACAGTTGAGAGGGGAGCTGAGGATCGGGTGGGTTGGTGAACGGAGAGGCGGGAGGGTGGGCGGGCGGACGGGTGTATCGGCGGGGAAAGAGTGGGAGAGGGGAGGTGGGAGACTGGAGGAAGGGTGGGCGGGAGACCCCAAGCGCTGGGTGTGTGTGGAGGTGCGCGGCAGTGCTTCAGTGTGGTGCTGAGTGTGGTGGTGAACACTGGCTCTCCGCTGGACCGCGAGTCAGTGAGTGCTCGCGGGTGCACCGCGGCCTGCACACGGATATATTCCTTTTGTGATGAGGGTGGGCGTTCGCGGGCGTGGGCGTGTTAGTGGTGGCGGGACGGCAGACTGTTGCTCCTCAACGACAACTCTGCAGCTTCGGAGCCTCCACCAGGATAACCACCAACTGCTCAGGTTGACTGCAGTCAACCTGCGCATGGACGAGTAGTCAACCTGATCTGACTGTGTATAGACCAGCAGCCAACGTGGCCTGACTGTATACAGACATTCAGTCAATTTGACTTGACTGTATGAGCCAGCAGTCAACCTGACCTGACTTTGTATGGACCAGCAGTCAACCTGACCTGACTCTGCATGGATCAGCAGTCAACCTGACCTGACTCTGCATGGACCAGCAGTCAACCTGACCTGACTGCATGGACCAGCAGTCAACCTGACCTGACTCTGCATGGACCAGCAGTCAACCTGACTTGACTCTGCATGGACCAGCAGTCAACCTGACCTGACTCTACATGGACCAACAGTCAATCTACTGACCTCTCATAGTAATATACTTACCTCCCATAGAGACAATATATCTCAGGGATATATTCACCTGCCATTGTAATACCTTTCACAGGTAGACCTCAAACTCAGTGATGCATTCACCACCTACGTGGATATACTCACCTCCCACTGATGGTAGTCAGACATGACAGCCATCAATAAAATATCTGACCATAGCTTCATTGCCCTACTACAATCTCCCAGCTCAAACCGATTGATTTCCACACGTTGTATATGACCCATCCTGCGTGATGGAATGTGTCAGGGGAAACACACTCTTGTACCCGGTATAACTATCACATAGAACAGAATACCAGCAAATTTGCTGATATATTCAGTTATGCTAAATGTGATATAAAGATAACTTCACTGTCAAGTGTGTCGCACGATTAACTTGGATATGGTGACATTCCTCATTATTTTCTCAGAAGTTCTTCCTAGTCTGTCATTAGTTGACATAGGCCTACTGTGTCTACCCACTGCGTCCTAGACAATTTTATAGTGACCTAATTTGACTTATGTGATCTGTTTTCCGCGTGACCTATTGAGAGTTGTAAGATTACATGGCCTTCTTTGACCTGTGGCGAAGTAATGTATTTGTTTGAGAGGCTAAACAGATGCAGACGTTTATAGCAGAGCAAGTCTTGATTTTTACAAAATTTCTCTCACAGCTGAGTTTTTTTTCGTCCGCCTACTAGCGAAGCGTTGTCCAGATACTTTGTTCCTCGTAGGAAAATACGTGGGTGTTGGTGTTTAACTGCTTGTCAGTTATCTTCAGCTGAGGCAGGTATTATTTACATGGTGACTTGCTCAGTGGCTCATTAGGACTGTCTTAAAAATTGACAGCTGTGTCAGTGGTTCTCCCCTCGAGGTCAAGGGCATGGGAGCCTTGTGGGTGGTCACCTACTGGCAACTCCCCTCCGGTTCCCGACCGGGGCCCCACCGCAAATGCGGGCCTGGGATGACCCGGGGCACGGGAGCCAGTGGGTGCTCGATTCCGGGCGTCTCCCCTCCGGTCCCCGCCCGGGCTACGACCAGGGGCATGGGAGCCTTGAGGTGGTCGTCTAGGGGCGTCTCCCCTCAGGCCCCCGACCAGGCTACGTCCTGGGGCACGGGAGCCAGAGGATGCTCGCCTCCGGGCGTCTTCCCTCTGGCCTTGATACTCTTCACCTCTGGCCTACAGGAGGCTGCTGTGGTCACTGACCTCTCATAAAGTACTAATGTGGTTTAAGACATTCTTAATCTGCCATGACCTGTGGTGATATTTTGAAATGTTTTAATTTTGTACTGTGACTTGATCTTTCGTGACCTTATATAATTTCTTAGGTGCTGTGAGCTAGCAATTTAGCGTGGTCAGCCACGACCCTTAATGATCTGCGAGTTATTTTCTAGTGAGATCCTTTGTAATTATCCACATTTCTTGATATGTCCTCACTCTTTTTTTTAACTTCTTCAAGAGTTTGACATGTTTTAGTCAGGTGTTTACATACCTGTAGCTGTTGTATATCTTATTTTGAAACTAACCCGAAATACAGTGACATTCACCTGCCAAGTTTAGCGGACGGAGGATCAAGCCTTCACCACTTACTGCGGATATATGAGCATACCACTTAAGGAAACACGGTGCATTATCGTTACAATGTGTATTTAAGTGAAGCTCTAAACCCGTGTAAAGTATTTAGCATAATAAGAATGATGAGCCTCAGTGGACGGACGCATTACTCTGTGTGGTAGTAATAGACTGTCAACATCGACCTGAATTGACTTGTAAGAATCCGTCTTATTTCTTTCAACTAGTCTGACCTGTCATAACTTAATTTGACACATTTTGACTTGACTAGACCAAATGCATCCAAATACTCTATGAAATACAATTAGCACTGACCGGATTGGAATGACCGAAGCTACGCTGTGGACCACGATCAGCAGTGACCTGACAGACTCAAGAGCATGCAGATGCTCGGTGCACCAGAGTCAGCTCACCACTTGGAACGATCATAACCAATTTTATTAAGCAGAAATATCTTTCCTGTTCACTTATTGCCGCTCTCAAGAAATCTTCCTCGTCTCCCGAGAATAAAACAACATACCAAAAGTGTTCCATCTATAATTATAAGCTTATTAATAACCACAAATTATAGCAAAGTAATTATTAACCAGAGTTATTGTTTGGCTAGAACAAAAAAAAAATAGTTCTACTTATTTTGCTTAGAAAAAAAAATTCAGTAGAGTGAATAAATAGCTTGGAATTTTATTGCCTGGACGACAAAGTGATGTTTTCATTTGCTATTATTTTTTGACATCTGGGGTCTTTTTTTTTTTTGAATAACGGACTTTTTTGTTTAAGTGGAAAATGGCCAGATTCAGGAGATTTCCTGGACAAAGAATATTCCCGGTCAGAGAGTATTCCTGGTTAGAGTGTATTCTTGGTCAGAGAATATTCCTGGTCAGAGAGTATTCTTGGTCAGAGAATATTCCTTGTCAGAGAATATTCTTGGCCAGAGAATATTCCTTGTCAGAGAGTATTCTTGGTCAGAGAATATTCCCGGTGAGAGAGTATTTGCTACTGTTTTATAGATGATGGGATTTGACTTTAATTGCCTGATGGGATTTACAATTGTTGGTGATTGATTCTGCAACCAAGGAATTGTTGGACTGTGATTTCTTTTTGGTTGATGCTCTGTTGAAGTTGGTAAATGATTGTGTTGGTGAGGGGCGTGCTTGTGCCGGTGAGAGGGAATGGTAGTGATGGTGAGAGGGAATGGTAGTGATGGTGAGAGGGAATGGTAGCGATGGTGAGAGGGAATGGTAGTGATGGTGAGGGGGAATGGTAGTGATGGTGAGAGGGAATGGTAGTGATGGTGAGAGGGAATGGAAGAGATGATGAGAGGGAATGGTAGTGATAGTGAGAGGGAATGGTAGTGATGGTGAGAGGGAATGGTAGTGATGGTGAGAGGATATGGAAGAGATGATGAGAGGGAATGGTAGTGATGGTGAGAGGGCATGGTAGTGATGGTGAGAGGGAATGGTAGTGACGGTAAGAGGGAATGGTCGTAATGGTGAGAAAGATAGTAGTTGCTGTTGAGTGAGACTCCTGTATTGGTGAGTGATTGGTTGATAATACGCCACCTGTAGCCTTCATGTATCAGCATGGTTGCTAATGGGGAACAGCTTGTTAATGGTTGATAAAGGGAAGAGGTGTGTGTAGTGTATTAGTGGTTGCCAAGATAGCGTAATTCACTAATGGTCGCTGAGAGTAAACAGGGGTGTATGACAGCCCGAGTGGATGTTTACGGTGTAAAATATGCTAATGCTCTTCTTTCTTGTCTACCCCATACACAATTATGCTGTTGTATTTCTGTATATATTTTTTAAATCACTTTATGTTGCTGCCTTTCAGTATGATCCTGTATAGTTCTATGCTCATGAATTGTTGTATATTGCTGTATGGTTGTATATTGCTTTATGGTTGTATATTGGTCTATGGTTGTATATTGCTGCACAATTGTATATTGTTATATGGTTGTATATTGCTCTAAGGTTATATATTACTGTATGGTTGTATATTACTGTATGATTGTTGGCTGGATATGCCTGTAATGTTGCATATATTTGCATCCTTGAATGTTTCTGTATCGTTGTATGTTCCTGCAACTTTGCACAGTTCGGTATCTTTGTATGTTCTTGTGTCGTTGTATGTTGCTGTACAGATGTATATTGCTAATCAATCAGGGCAAACCATTAGAGAGAACATCAGTAGTATAAACTCTTGCTAGCTAATGCATGTGTGTGTGTGTGTACTCACCTTGTGTGTGTGTGTACTCACCTTGTGTGTGTGTGTACTCACCTTGTGTGTGTGTACTCACCTTGTGTGTGTGTGTGTGAACTCACCTAGCTGTACTCACCAAGTTGTGGTTGCAGGGGTCGAATTATAGCTCCTGGCCTTGCCTCTTCGCTGGTCGCTACTAGGTCCACTCTCTGCTCTATGAGCTTTATCGTATCTCTTCTTAAAACTATATATATGAATCCTGCCTCCACTACATCATTCTCCAGAGTATTCCACTTAATGGCAGCTCCATGGCTGAAGAAGAACTACTTCCTAACATCCCTATTACTCATCTGAGTCTTCAACTTTCAGTTGTGAATCTTGGTTGCTGTGTCCCATCTTTGAAATATTCTGTCCCTATCCACCCGTGTGTGTGTGTGTGTGTGTGTGTGTGTGTGTGTGTGTGTGTGTGTGTGTGTGTGTGTGTGCGCTGCATATTGAAAAGATTATACTTCATTTTACTGACTGGTTATATACAACTTCCCAGTCAACATAGCCAGAGGTTTGAGTGTCTTCAATGATTGATGGTTTGTGTCTATTCGCCTGTTAGCGCAGAGGGAAAACAGAGTGGATTGTCTATAGCAAATTCCATGCTCTTTGATATTGCATGCAACACGCCTTCGCTGAGGTGTGGTTTGTGTCAACAAATGTGGTTGATCAGCCTGTGATATTACCTATTTGTAGCTGCAAGAGCACAGTTACGCTAGTGATGTACCCTCTACCGTGTTTAATCTATCGTGTTCAGTTTTGGTATTTTCCATTTAGCATTTTGATAATAGTCCAGGAAGGACCGAAACACCGTCCTTGGATTCCTCTAAGTTTGATTATCTCTGATATGTTTTATACAGCCACTATGTTGTGGCTTTTTTCTTCATGTTCTAGGAGGGAGGGGATAAAGGAGGTTTCGAAGAGGAAAATCAGCAACCAACAGACTTGTGAGAGTGAATAAGAACGAGTGATTTTTATGGCTTGACTTGTTGTTAACGTGTGAGTGAGGAAGGATTCAGGAGGGGAGTCAGGGAAACTGGTCAGCCGGACTTGAGTCCTGGAAGTAGGAAGTACAGTGTCTGCACTCTGAAACAGGGATGAGAGTTGGTCATTTGAATGTTGACGTCTGCACACTTCTGGCAAAGACAGCTGTTAAATGAGTGATGATGAACGTGTTTATATATATATATATATATATATATATATATATATATATATATATATATATATATATATATATATATATATATATATATATATATATATCTCAGAGTAGTGGGAGTGGGAGTCACTTGTGACTCTCTTTCGTTCTCTCTCTCTCTTGTTCCCATTTTTTCTTCTTTCCTCGGCTCCTCACCCTGGGTTCTATACTCCTGTTCCCGTTACCTCTGTTTAATGGAAGAACTTTGTTACTGCTTCCATAAAAATCTCGAGTGTGAATAACTCTACTGGTGGAATATCCTCAACTGGCTAACCATTTTGTTTGGTCCAAACCCCCAATTTTTTTTTTGTTATGGTCACTCTGGAAAACAAGATCTATTTTTTTGGACATTGCAGCAAGTTTTTTTTGTTATAAAGTGAATGAATCGCGCTGTTGTTGTGAATATAAGTGTTGTGGAAATGAGTGTGTAGAGATTCTGAGAAGAAAAGCGTTTGCAGCACAGTGTAGACTGTCGTGTGGCTCGTGAGAAACTGTGCGGATCGTGTGCAGCTACACTTGTATGGTACTACCGGCAACAGTAGCCAAAAGCAACAGTCGCCAAAATAAAGCAACAGTCGAGAGCAGCAACAGACACCAGGAACAATAGTCGCCAGAGTACTGAAGTAATGTCTCAGCATTAAGTGGAAAAAAAATCACCAGCCACTCACGTTTGTAAAGTGATAACGAATAGAGAGCTACATACAGAAGCAACAACGACGACAAAAAATTAGCGTGTGTTTTGCGAAGTGCATCTTGCGAGTGCATCTTGCGAGTGCCTCTTCCGTGGATTCGAGGAAGCGAGTTTGCATATCCATTGCTTTCCGTGGACCACGCCACTAGCATCCTCTGAAAGTTGTCAACACGGCTCCTTTTACCTCGTCATCACTGATCTCTGCAGTTCATCATCACTAGTGTGTCGTCACTGCTGTCCTTCAGAACCTGTCAGATACGCTTTTAACGCAGCACGTTTAAAATAACAGTCCACCATACCCCGTGCTCCTGCTATTGTTGTCTGAAGTGACGAAGCTGGGAGTCAGGGTCTGACCCAGAGGCGCCTGCCACAGCAGCAGCGGAAGCCGCAGCAGCTACAACAGCAGTCGCAGCGGCCACACCAACAGACGCAGCAGCAGCAGCAGAAGCAGCAGCAGCAGCAGCAGCAGCAGCAGCAGCAGCAGTAGTAGTAATAGTAGTAGTAGTAGCAGCTGCCGCAGTAGCAGCGGCCACAACAACTACAGTTGCAACAACAGCGGCAGCAGCAGAAGTAATAGCAGCGGCAGCAGCACAAGCAGCAGCAGCAACAGCTGCAGCAGCAGCCGCAGAAGCAGAGGCAGTAGCAGCCACAGGAGCAGCCAAAGCAGCAGTCGCAGCAGCAACCGCAGCAGCAGCAGCAGCAGCCGGAGCAGCAGCAGCAGCAGCCGGAGCAGCAGCAGCAGCAGCCGAAGCAGCAGCAGCAGCAGCCGGAGCAGCAGCAGCAGCCGGAGCAGCAGTAGCAGCAGCCGGAGCAGCAGCAGCAGCCACAGCGGCATCAGCATCAGCTACAGCAGCAGCCGCAGCTGGAGTAGCTGCTGCGACAGCGGGAGCAGCAGCAGCAGCAGCAGCAGGGGAGGGAGCAGCAGCAGGAGGTGAGGCAGGTAGTGTGGGATGGTGGCGGCCGTGGGCAGATAGCCGTGTGATAGCCACCGTGGCTGTGGCTGGGTGCGGAGCGGCCGATGGCTTCTCTACCTACGTCCTCGTGTACCTGGTAGGCCGCTCTCTCCTCACCCCCCTCGCCGCTCTCCTTAACGCCGCCTCTCAACAAGCCTCTACCATGGTGAGTAACACTTAGTACTGACATCAAATTGTTGTAGCTGTCTAAATAAAGCACCCGGCAACTCCAGTTGGTGTCACTATCATTTACAACTCGCCTGTATTCCTGTGTAATCTGATTCTAATTCTTATTATCAAATTCCCCCCCGCTATCTTTTTCTTGTCGTGTGCTCCGTTCAGTGGCGAGGCTATATACATCAGAGATGTCTGTTTTAGGGTTTAAAGTATTTTGAATGGTCGGAGAGAGGTTACGATCAGCATTAATAGCTCACACGTAGGAGGTAGTTTAAAGCCTATGATTCACCTATTGAAATATAGTAGCCGTTGGCTACAGTATAATAACAGCTAGCTTAATGACTGGTTACAGTGGTCTGAAGGAAGTCTTTACAACCAAACCACAAGTTCAGAATAAAGACTGGACTACAGTTCCATTTCCTTTTCATTTGCTAGTTGATGATGGTCAATTACGGGAGAAACGTGGTCCAGGTTTCCAGTTTATAGGTTATTTATGAACTGCAACTAATGAGAAACTTCGCTGTTACCGTTTCGCTCTCGAGGAATAATGTGAAGTCATAGCCCTTGGAGAGCGAAACTTTGCTTCAATAAGTGTCTGACCAGCGTGGCTGTGGTTCGTACGTTGGATTACGTGTGGCTAGCAGCAACAGCGTGGTTGATCTGACCCTAAGCCACCGTTAGGTCTGGTCATGGACCAGTTCGCGGGAGAGTTGGCCCCCGGAACAACGTTCAGGTAAACGCCAGGTAGACACAGGTGTTGTTCCGTCTGTCCGCAACTCTACGGTGTGAGCACCCCAAGTTTAACTACTGACGCTGTACTCTGGGATATACAAACGTTCACTGGCAGCACTCTCACTAGTGTAAGGTAAATTATTTATTTCTAATCCCAACTCTCAATTTGATTCAAAGCAACATTAATTTCTCTGAGCCAGTTATAGCACATGCACACACGCACACACACACACACACACACACACACACACACACACATACACACACACACACACACACACATCTGGACAGGCTAAAAAAGGGGATCTGGACAGACTTCAAAGGGGATCTGGACAGGCTACAGGTCTAATGTGACAAATTGCTCCTGGAGTTTAACTTCACCAAGTGAAGCTTGGAGAAGGGCACTGAAGATCGCAGTCTGAGGACAGACTCGTAGGGCAAAGGCTGCAAAACTGACTCAAGTACAAAGACCTTGGGGTGAGCATCATACCAAGCATATCCCCTGAGGCGCACAACTACCAAATAACTGTTGCAGCAAATATGCGCCTGTCAAATCTAAAAATAGTGTTTCGATATCTAAGTAATGAGTCACCCACCTACAGTGTTATACCGTGTACGTCAGAGCCATACTGGAGTACACAGCGCCAGTATGGAACCCACACCTGGTCAAGCACTTCAAGAAATTTGAGAAAATGCAGAGGCTTGCATCAAGACTAGTCCCGGAGCTAAGAGGTATGTCCTATGAGGAGAGATTAAAGGGACTCAGCCTGACGACACTGGAGGACAGGAAGGATAGAGGGGATATGATAACTACGTACAAAATACTGGGAGGAATTGACGAGATGAACAGGGACAGAATGTTTCAAAGATAAAAAAATTGAAACAAGAGGGCGTAACCGGAAGATGAAAACTCAGGGATGTTTGGAAGTATTTCATCAGCCTTAGAGTTATCAAGAAGTGAAACAATCTGGAGAGCCTTGAGAACAGGTACGACAAGGCTCCTGGAGCAGGTGAGAGTGGATCTACTGGCGACCAGGAAAGAGGTTGGGCCAGAAGCTGTGACTCAACCCTTGCAACAACGCTTAGGTGAATACACATACTCAAACATTCGTTGAATCATGTATAAATAATTAAATGTATAAATTAAATATGTATTAAGAAATACACTTCATGTATATAATAATTTAATTCCTGTAACAGTTATAATATACAAAACTTATGAATAATAACAATGAAAAGAATATAATGTTGGGAGGATCTGTTGGGAAGATCTGTTGGGAAGATCTGTTGGGAAGATCTGTTGGGAAGATCTGTTGGGAAGATCTGTTGGGAAGATCTGTTGGGAAGATCTGTTGGGAAGATCTGTTGGGAAGATCTGTTTGGAAGATCTGTTGGGAAGATCTGTTGGGAAGATCTGTTGGGAAGATCTGTTGGGAAGATCTGTTGGGAAGATCTGTTGGGAAGATCTGTTGGGAAGATCTGTTGGGAAGATCTGTTGGGAAGATCTGTTTGGAAGATCTGTTGGGAAGATTTGTTGGGAAGATCTGTGGGGAAGATCTGTTGGGAAGATCTGTGGGGAAGATCTGTTGGGAAGATCTGTTGGGAAGATCTGTTGGGAAGATCTGTTCGGAAGATCTGTTGGGAAGATTTGTTGGGAAGATCTGTTGGGAAGATCTGTTGGGAAGATCAGTTCTGAAGATCTGTTGGGAAGATCTGTTGGGAAGATCTGTTGGGAAGATCTGTTGGAAGATCTGTGGGGAAGATCTGTTGGGAAGATCTGTTGGGAAGATCTGTTGGGAAGATCTGTTCTGAAGATCTGTTGGGAAGATCTGTTGGGAAGATCTGTTGGGAAGATCTGTTGGAAGATCTGTGGGGAAGATCTGTAGGGAAGATCTGTTGGGAAGATCTGTGGGGAAGATCTGTGGGGAAGATCTGTGGGGAAGATCTGTGGGGAAGATCTGTTGGGAAGATCTGTTGGGAAGATCTGTTGGGAAGATCTGTTGGGAAGATCTGAGGGGAAGATCTGTGGGGAAGATCTGTAGGGAAGATCTGTTGGGAAGATCTGTGGGGAAGATCTGTGGGGAAGATCTGTTGGGAAGATCTGTGGGGAAGATCTGTTGGGAAGATCTGTTGGGAAGATCTGTTGGGAAGATCTGTTTGGAAGATCTGTGGGGAAGATCTGTTGGGAAGATCTGTTGGGAAGATCTGTTGGGAAGATCTGTGGGGAAGATCTGTTGGAAGATCTGTGGGGAAGATCTGTTGGGAAGATCTGTGGGGAAGATCTGTTGGGAAGATCTGTTGGGAAGATCTGTTGGGAAGATCTGTTGGGAAGATCTGTGGGGAAGATCTGTGGGGAAGATCTGTGGGGAAGATCTATTGGGAAGATCTGTTGGGAAGATCTGTGGGGAAGATCTGTAGGGAAGATCAGTTGGGAAGATCTGTTGGGAAGATCTGTGGGGAAGATCTGTTGGGAAGATCTGTTGGGAAGATCTGTTGGAAGATCTGTTGGGAAGATCTGTTGGGAAGATCTGTTGGGAAGATCTGTTGGAAAGATCTGTGGGGAAGATCTGTGGGGAAGATCTGTTGGGAAGATCTGTGGGGAAGATCTGTTGGGAAGATCTGTTGGGAAGATCTGTTGGGAAGATCTGTTGGGAAGATCTGTTGGGAAGATCTGTTGGGAAGATCTGTGGGGAAGATCTATTGGGAAGATCTGTTGGGAAGATCTGTTGGGAAGATCTGTGGGGAAGATCTGTTGGGAAGATCTGTTGGGAAGATCTGTTGGGAAGATCTGTGGGGAAGATCTGTTGGGAAGATCTGTTGGGAAGATCTGTGGGGAAGATCTGTTGGGAAGATCTGTGGGGAAGATCTGTTGGGAAGATCTGTGGGGAAGATCTGTTGTTAAGATCTGTTGGGAAGATCTGTTGGGAAGATCTGTTGGGAAGATCTGTTGGGAAGATCTGTGGGGAAGATCTGTTGGGAAGATCTGTTGGGAAGATCTGTTGGGAAGATCTGTCGGGAAGATCTGTGGGGAAGATCTGTTGGGAAGATCTTTTGGGAAGATCTGTGGGGAAGATCTGTTGGGAAGATCTGTTGGGAAGATCTGTGGGGAAGATCTGTTGGGAAGATCTGTGGGGAAGATCTGTTGGGAAGATCTGTTGGGAAGATCTGTTGGGAAGATCTGTTGGGAAGATCTGTTGGGAAGATCTGTGAGGAAGATCTGTTGGGAAGATCTGTTGGGAAGATCTGTTGGGAAGATCTGTTGGGAAGATCTGTGGGGAAGATCTGTTGGGAAGATCTTTTGGGAAGATCTGTGGGGAAGATCTGTTGGGAAGATCTGTTGGGAAGATCTGTTGGGAAGATCTGTGCGAAAAATCTGCAATTTTCAGTACAGTGACTGAAGTAATATCAATGTGTGGGATAAAAAGTAACTACCCATCATCAGGATTCATTACTGGAACATAATGTAACAATCCACATTATATAAAAGTTAATCTTTTGAATATTGTGACGCGGATCGCCTCTTTTTTTCTCTATATAATCAATGCCCATAACTCCCTTTTCGTTTCTGCTGAAGAGGACCTCAGTTGGAGACCGAAATATGAAGATTCCTCTCTCTCATTCTCTCTCTCTCTCTCTCTCTCTCTCTCTCTCTCTCTCTCTCTCTCTCTCTCTCTCTCTCTCTCTCTCTCTCTCTCTCTCTCTCTCTCTCTCTCTCTCTCTCTCTTTCCACGCAGGTTAATGCTGTTATATTTACCCTCAAAATAACTTGTGAACTTGGTAATCCGTCAGAAAGTTAATTACCTTTGCTTTTAATCTAGCCACTTAGCTAACTACTTCTTGTCAATAAAAAAGTTGCCAGTGACACAGTAGCATTTAATAAGATGCTAATAAGGTTCCAAAAGTAAATAATTAGAAAGGTTCCAGGAGAATATAATAAGCCACAAGGGGAACAAAAGACCTCCGAAGAAATTAAATACGCAGCGAATTTGGGTTCAGTGGCGTGTGGTAGAAGCAGTCAACAAGGTTCCAGCAGGATGTAGCAGTCGGTCAACAAGGTTCCAGCAGGATGTAACAGTCGGTCAACAAGGTTCCAGCAGGATGTAACAGTCGGTCAACAAGGTTCCAGCAGGATATAACAGTCGGTCAACAAGGTTCCAGCAGGATATAACAGTCGGTCAATAAGGTTCCAGCAGGATGTAACAGTCGGTTGACAAGGTTCCAGCAGGATATAACAGTCGGTCAACAAGGTTCCAGCAGGATATAACAGTCGGTCAACAAGGTTCCAGCAGGATATAACAGTCGGTCAATAAGGTTCCAGCAGGATATAACAGTCGGTCAATAAGGTTCCAGCAGGATATAACAGTCGGTCAATAAAGTTCCAGCAGGATACAACAGTCGGTCAACAAGGTTCCAGCAGGATATAACAGTCGGTCAACAAGGTTCCAGCAGGATATAACAGTCGGTCAACAAGGTTCCAGCAGGATATAACAGTCGGTCAACAAGGTTCCAGCAGGATATAACAGTTGGTCAACAAGGTTCCAGCAGGATATAACAGTCGGTCAATAAAGTTCCAGCAGGATATAACAGTCGGTCAATAAGGTTCCAGCAGGATATAACAGTCGGTCAATAAGGTTCCAGCAGGATATAACAGTCGGTCAACAAGGTTCCAGCAGGATATAACAGTTGGTCAACAAGGTTCCAACAGGATATAACAGTCGGTCAACAAGGTTCCAGCAGGATATAACAGTCGGCCAATAAGGCTCCAACAGGATATAACAGTCGGTCAACAAGGTTCCAGCAGGATATAACAGTCGGTCAACAAGGTTCCAACAGGATATAACAGTCGGTCAACAAGGTTCCAGCAGGATATAACAGTCGGCCAATAAGGCTCCAACAGGATATAACAGTCGGTCAACAAGGTTCCAGCAGGATATAACAGTCGGTCAACAAGGTTCCAGCAGGATATAACAGTTGGTCAACAAGGTTCCAGCAGGATATAACAGTCGGTCAACAAGGTTCCAGCAGGATATAACAGTCGGTCAATAAGGTTCCAGCAGGATATAACAGTCGGTCAACAAGGTTCCAGCAGGATATAACAGTCGGTCAACAAGGTTCCAGCAGGATATAACAGTCGGTCAATAAGGTTCCAGCAGGATATAACAGTCTGTCAACAAGGTTCCAGCAGGATATAACAGTCGGTCAACAAGGTTCCAGCAGGATATAACAGTCGGTCAACAAGGTTCCAGCAGAAACTTATAAATAGTCAATAAGGTTCCAGCAGGATATAACAGTCGGTCAACAAGGTTCCAGCAGGATATAACAGTCGGTCAACAAGGTTCCAGCAGAAACTTATAAATAGTCAATAAGGTTCCAGCAGGATATAACAGTCGGTCAACAAGGTTCCAGCAGGATATAACAGTCAGTCAATATGGTTCCAGCAGGATATAACAGTCGGTCAATAAGGTTCCAGCAGAAACTTATAAATAGCCAATAAGGTTCCAGCAGGGTTCAGCAAAGTCTGTAAGGGTCTAGCAGCTTGTCACTGGCAACAAGTAGGGTTGCATGAACTTATTCTTATTAATCAGTCTGCCGAACTCATTGCAGTTCATACTGCAATAAATAAACGTCATATTTTAGAAATAATTGAGGAATTTTCTATTATTATTATAATTATTATTATTAATATTATTCTGATTGTTATTGTTATTATTGTTATTATTATTATTTTATTGTTATTAACTATTATTATTATTATTATTATTATTATTATTATTATTATTATTATTATTATTATTATTTTATTTATTGTTTACTAATTATTATTATTGTTATTATTATTATTATTAGTATTATTGTTATTATTATTATTATTATTATTATTATTATTATTATTTTTATTATTAATATTATTATTTTTATTATTATTATTATTATTATTATTATTATTATTATTATTATTATTATTATTATTATTATTATGATGATGATGATGATGATGATGAGTGTTATTACCATCTTTATCATAGATGTGCGTGATCTTTCACGTGATTCTGTTCCTGCAGAATACCCAAGTGGGATCATACCAGACATTTATCCACAATGACTCTAGCATTTGAATTAGCAAACTCCTAAACAGCAGCTGGTATTAGTTACAAAGAAAAAAGCGTCATTGCTGCCATATTTTAGTGAGGCAAACCAAAGTAGCTTTCCGAAGCGTTTGGAAATCAGGTCCCGACCTTTGGTGTAGCCAAAAGCACACTGAGTTGTACCAGGTCTTAAAACATTACAGGTAAAGCTAATGGCTATTAAACTTTTAAGTCAGATGAAGACTACTTAAATTAGTATGTAGTCAAATTAACTATGTTACAAGCTTATGAGTGTACAGGGGTTAAGTGCAGGTGAGAATTTAAAACTAAGTAAACGTTGGCATTGGGAAGACTAACATGGAGTTAACCGGGGCCAGTTATAGTGTATCAACAAGTGGTATCAGCCTTCAGGTGTCAGGAATTGAAGTGAATTGCTACTTTATTTTGGGATAATGTTATTCCAGCAATTCGAGAACTTTTGCAGGATCATTAACTTGAATCTGTGTTTGAAAGAGTTTAAGTGACTGAAAACTTATGTAGTGAACCGAGAACTGAAGAAGAGAACAAAAAAAAAAATATAATTTCTCCCACCATCATACCCGGAGAAAAATGTCAGAGTAAATATTTTTCTGGTCTTTCTGACGTTGAAGGTAAATAATAAATGTTACCTCACTATAAGAAACAACCACATATGACGAACGAAGGTATAAACACTGTGAAAGCAGACTGTTTAAAACTCCACTCACAGTCGTTTGGTAACAGTGGTAAACACTGGAACACGCGGAAACAAATGAAAAAATAATTTACGGTGTTGAAGATCAGTATAATAGATTTCCCGGTAACTAAAGATAAGGCTACAGAGTGCAAGGCATCTTTCTACAGTGATTGTCAAGAGGCTCTGAATAAGACTTATGTTCAGTGAAGGTGTCCTGTCTTTGTCAGATAACACTTGTCTCACGCATAATGTGTTACTGGAGGTATATGTCTGTACCACTATACAAGGCAATTGTCAAGAGTCAGTACTACTACCTAGTGTAGGTGTATCGTGGGAGTTCCCTGGAAGGGTGAATTGTTATTAATTAGAAATGATTTTCTGTCATCTGATGAAGATACACAAATAATCTGCACACTGGAGAGAGGGGCTTACGGTGACGTATAAAGTCACACTGTAAATGATGAAAGTCGGACCGAAACGTCGTCGTAAACTTCTCTCTTCTAAGTGCGGATTATTTGTGTATTGTTCCAATCACGGTATTGTGCCTTTTTGTTATTTATCTGATGAAGAGATCCTTGAATCAGTTCATACTGATTTAAATCTGAAAAAAGCAAAGGCTCCATTACCTGAACTTGGCCAAATAATTGCTGTAACAAGGACTGTTTGCAACTGGGATTCCTCTGAGAATTTTAACCTTGTCTTGGAGGATCCAGTAATTTGTTTGGCCCTGTTGTCTAACAGTAGCATCGGGCAGGAGCTACACAATTCAAATGAAAACCCCGCGGCCATCACTTCCTATCCTATCGTTACAGGATTATCAGAAGGTGCCATCCCCTTCCCCGAGGGAAGGACGTTGATGCAGGAAAATAAAAACATCTTGGTTACATCATTTAAATCAAATGTTTCTGAGGCCGTAGTAGTCAATTTCTCTTAGTGATTCTTCTAAAAATATGGAGTTCTCTTGAAGGACTCTACTAAAACTGATAAGGGGATTACTGAGCTTGAGGAAAGATAAGAGAAGACATTAAAGAATTTAAAGAATGTCAGGTGATTGGTTAACCAAGACATTTTATGGAGCAGACATCATTGTTCTCAATTCCTGATTTTGAGAAACTATTTGCTGAATAAATATAATGAACTGAGTAGACTCTCTACCTAAGTCAAGGGCAGCATGCGTGTGGGTCTGCTCGTGGGCGCCGTACGTGTGGGTGTGCAGGTGGGCGGCGTGCGTGTGGGCTGCGTGCGTGTGGGGTGGCGTGCATGTGGGCGGCGTGCGTGTGGAGCTAGCGTGCTGGAGCTTCAATCCACGCCCCCTTCCCTGTGCTTCTTAGTAATTAATGAAAAACCTAGCTACCTGTGTTTACTTCTGTGGCTGTAGCGGATACTCTCGCCAGCCAGCAGGCCAACCAGTGTGTCAGGTATTCACCCAACCTGCCAATCTGCCTGTCTGCCAACTTGCCGATCAACCAGTCAGCTAGCTACCTTTTTAGCCAGCAAGCCAGTTAGTCAATAAATCAGTAGGTTAGTTAGTCATCCAGCCAGCCACTCAACCAGCTAGCCTGTCAGCTCTTCTTTCCTATACTCTTGCGCTCCAGTCCACAGGATACATTCTACGTCTTCGCTCAATTAGTTCGTTCGGCAGCAACCCCTTGCCCAGACTCGAGGTTCAATAACCACTTCTCTGGTCATTTCTGCGTTTTGTAGGTTCTCTTGGAACCTTTTCTAGTCTAATCAAGTTTCCATTTTTCACATTATCTACTTTTGCGAGGAGTGATAATTACCGACAAACCTACAGCTACTTTCAACAAAGAAATTAATATCTGAGGTCACTTCCTGAGCAACCTGCCTGTGTTGTGCTTACGTTGAACTGAGTGCTGCTAGCAACAACAGCCTGATCAGGCCTGGTCTGGGACCCAACCCTGGGGGCGATGACCCGTGGAATCGAGTACTGATAAAATACACTATCCGCCATGAGACGTATGTACAGTAACACAGCGTTCAGTAATACTGTCTGGTGCGACGGCTCCTCCGACAGACAGGAGGGAGATTTTAAACTGTGCTTCTGTGACAGTAATGATCCCAAGTAACATAGGCTGAATGTGTGTGTGTGTGTGTGTGTGTGTGTGTGTGTGTGTGTGTGTGGTGACGCCTTACTAGTGCTGGAGAAGGGGTAAAGGGGGTCCCCGACTCTCACCACCATCTGTCTCCCTCACCATTACCTCTCATCACCACCTTTCACCACCACCTGTTTCTCTCTCTCTTTCTCCTCACCACCTGTCTATCTCCCTGCCTCACACAACCACCTGTCTTCCTCTCTACCTTTCACCATCACCTGTTTCTCTCTCTCTCTCTCTCTCTCTCTCTCTCTCTCTCTCTCTCTCTCTCTCTCTCTCTCTCTCTCTCTCTCTCTCTCTCTCTCTCTTCTCACCACCTGTCAATTTGCCTAACACAACCACCTCTTATCACCACCTGTTTTCCTCTCTCTCACCACCAGCTGTTACTCTATCGTAATGATTACTTTCACCGTTGAATTTCCGAATTGAATTTTTAAGCTTCAGTAAGTTTAATCTTGCAGTTGCACGATTAACAGGTGTGGGGGCTGGCCAGGGTATGTGAAAAACACCATTGAACTCTTAACAGGTGTGGGGGCTAGCCAGTTAGTGTGCGAGAAACAGCTGCACTAATAACAAATATCTCAATAAAAGACAGATGTAGTAACTGGAAAAGAAATGGCGAGGAGACAGCGCGAGAAGTAATGCAGGGTTATATAGGTTTGGAGTAGAGTAGAGTAAAGGGAGGAATAAATGTGTGTGTGTGTGTGTGTGTGTGTGTGTGTGTGGATTAGGGAGTAGCTGGAGGGTTGTGTGTGGCCCAAAGGATAGGAAGGGAGGAGGAATGTTTGGGAGAAGTGGGGATTGAGAGAGGAAGGGAAAGGTTGGCTGGTTGGTTAATTGATTTTAAAAGTCTATGGCCTACACGAAGCGTATTAAATACCCTGTTCACTGCTAGCCAAGAATATGTTAATCAATAAAATTCGGATTAACGCAAACTCTCAGTGTATGTACATTGATGCATATACTCTACCATGGAGAGTACATCTCTCAACGTATATACTCTTCATGGAAGAAGGGAATGAAATGGTGTTTTGTGCGGGGGGGGAGGGGGGAGGGAGTACGAGGGATGGAAGAGGAAAGGGAAAAAGGAGGAGGAGGAGGAGGAACGGACAGGCTCGTGGAGGAATGCGGCAGGCTTCACTTTGATCATATTACGCCTAAGCTGTCTCACGCATACTGAGGCACACACACACACACACACACACACACACACACACACACACACACACACACACACACACACACACACACACACACACACACACACACACACACACACACACACACACACACACACCGAGCTCAGTGAGCAGTCGCTAACTTCTAAGACAGTAAAGACAGACGAGATAACGAAAATAATACATGAAAAAGTAAAGGAGGTTATAACTGAACATAAACTATCCATGACCAAACAGCAGACAGAGAGAAATCTGTGACGAATTTTGGGCTGCTAAAGGAGGAAGGTGGGAGACAAGAAGTAAATGGAAGAAAGACGAACACAAGTAGATGAATGATTTTTTACCAACTTTATGTTCAGAGATGGAATAAAAAAAACACCATAGAACCCAAGGTAAAAGTAGCAATAATTTACAACCTACACTGAACAAAAGGAGACCGAGGCAGGAATATGAGAACGGAGGCACAATGTGAATCCTAGTGATGGCAACACAGACAAAAGGTATCAGCGAAGCAAAGTTGCTGGTTTTAAGGGATTCCATTCTCAAGGAAATCAACTAGGAGAATTGGGATCGACCTGAGGGGGTGGAAACGTGAGGTACATGGTGAACAGGTAGTAGTGGGCACGTTCTGCTTCACCTGGATTTCGAGTTGAGTGAATCTGACACCTACCACAACGAGCTCACTACTAGACGGTACTTAACTTTGAATATCTGGTAGAAATAAGAGCAGAAAGAAGAGAACACACAAATAATGAACAAGAATATGGAAGTAGGCACCAAGCAGGACTGAGAATTTATCTAAAAGGAAGCCACTGGGACATCGATATAAATGGCGAGACAACCCAAGAGAGGATAAAAGGCCAAGGGGCCATGTCTGTGTCATCTTTACTAATATGACCCTCATTCTGTGCGGCCCAAGTTGGGTAGCCAGGGGCATATGTCCCCGACACAAACAAGTCTCAGCACATGTGACTCATCATATATGGCCTGGCTTATACGTGGCCCGATGTATGTAGCGCGGCACTTGTTTGGGCCAACTCTGTTGATAGTTTTCTCAAGAAGAAGAAACAATGTTGCTAAGAGTAACAGATACGTCGGTGCGGCTGATTTATTGAAGCGTCAAAGTTTGCGCGGCTGGTAGGCTAGGGTTGGATTCCAGGGTCTGCTGCATTATTTCGAGAGCTAGTCTATAATTCTGGGTTCTCTTGAATAGTTTTGGGTCTTGTTATATAGGTCTCAGCCCTGCTGCATAGCTTCGGGTCTCATATTTTCGGGTCTTTTTTGTATAGATATGTTTCTTGTTGTATAGTTCCTTGTCCTGTTCTTAACTTACAGGTTATATTTAGTACCAGGTCCTGCTGTTTAGATCAGGTTATATGTATTTAGTTCTGAGTACCGTTATTTCGTTCCAGGAACTCAGTAATTAATATAGACCTATATTGTAGCCTTGCTGCTTCTCTGAACTCCACTCTTTTCTCAGTACTAAGTAATCTGAAGTCATAAGCTCGCTACAGATATTGAATCTATTTCACATTAAGTAGATGTAAGAGTTACAGTAACAACATGGTCAAATGTGTCAACAAGCAAAAATACGAAACTATACAGAACGTTAATTTGTATATACATCAATTTGTATATACATTAATAGAAACGCATCAAAGTTGGCTCACTATGTTAAATTACCTGTGAATTAGATTGCAATTTATACACACTACCTTTCCACAAATTTCCTTGTAGATAAGATGTTGTAGTCTCTCGGATGCATGATGCCCTTGAGGAGTAAAAACAGGCTAATTTATCGTCAGTGAGCTACCGTGTTTCACAGGAGAAATATTAGAGGCGACTTCCTTCGTCTGTTTTTGAAAGGTAGCATGCTCAGAAATTCCTTTGTAAGGTTCTGATGACGATATTCTTAGGTGTTACTCCAAGCATTCAGAGATTTGTAACTCACTGTTTTTGTCGTCGGTACTGCTTGAAGACGAATATACAGGCAGGTTAATGTCATGACATCAGAGAGGTGGTTAGAGAAATGAGAGAAAACTTCAGGAGATGCAATTTCCTTACCTCTTAAGCTATCTCCTTTAAAAATACATAACATAATAATTACGTGACAGTAAACAAGAAAGCAGATTACCTGTCAGTTAAGGACGCAGTTCTCTTTCATTCCGAATTGGTCCTTGAACATTATACGAAAGATTCAATGAAATTAGAAATAAGCGTCAAACTAAGTGAAATCTGACAGATTCTTTCAGTCTGAGGTAGGGGGGGGGACGCCTTAAACCTCTCAAGGGAGGATCATCGATGCTGGTGAGTGGCTCATGATGCAATTAAATGGAGCTATCCTCCCCTTAGGCATTTCAGTCTTAGGGTGTAACTAACAGAAATGAGACGGATTATTTAAGGAATTATTCTATTAAGCTTGGATACAGGCACACTGAAAGGGCAGGCGTATCGCCGTTGTTTCATGGGCAAACTTAAAATACTATAAGCTGATGTAGCGGAAACACATGAGACAGGAACACCTGCGCTAGAAACACCTCCACTCTTTAAACACCAAAACTTGAAACTACCTACATTATAGTGTATACCAGAACCTTTCGGAAGAAATGCAGAGAAAAGATGTTTCGTAAGATGGAGAAAAAAATATATATTTTTAAAAATTTTGTATAATAACAATGGTAGAATTACCGACAAAATGTTAGATAAATGAACATAGCTGCAACTAACTAATGTGACATTTTATGGTGGCAACGTTTCGCTCTCCAGGAGCTTTGTCAAGCCGTTCTTGGAGAGCGAAACGTTGCCACAAAAAATGTCATATTAGCATCTGTGTCCATTTGCCTAACACTACAGACAAAGATACCTTATACCTAACATCTGAATACTTCCAGCAGACACTGGAATCTTCTCACAGAGGTAGAGTATTTTTCTGGCAAAAGATATGATATTCCAGCAGAAATGGAATTGTTTTATTGTAATCATATTGGTACAATTACCGACAGTATGTTAAGAAAAAGGACCCTTTTAGTATTTTAACACATTTTTCCTATGGATGCGACCCACAATAGTCAACTAACTCATAGGTACCTAGTTGTACTGTTAGGTGCTCAGGGGCATCAAGGGTGTAAGGAAACTTGGCTGTGTTTCTTCCTCCCAGGGAATCGAACTCGAGACCTGGCTACTGTGGATCTAATGCTCTCACCAGTGAGCTACGCGGCACCCTCCAGGGTACATAAAAAGACAGTGTTGGAATGGAAGGAGGGGGGGAAAGGGGCCAAGGTATTTCAAGAAAAGTCGACTGGTCTGACCGTGGCCGACTGGGGATTATAGGTCTGGAGACCGAGGCCCGTGCCCTGCCGTGGGTTGTGAGGATCAAGATTTTGTGGGCTTTTCACCAGTCTGACTGAGGGAAAAGCTATCAGTTTGAATAATGCTGAAAAAAAAATATCATGATCTTGCGGGTCTTGGAAATCTTGATCTCTAAACCAAATGTCGCCTTAAATAAGGTTTCAATGTTTCTTACAGTGATTTTATTACTGTTTTTCTCTATGTTTTATATCTGTAACTCTTAATTCTCCTACCAGTTAATAGTCCAGGGGATCCTCGCCCCTCCGACCTGGCCTAGGTAATTTGGAATGTTTGTGGCACACAGTCCGTGGTAGGCATCCCAGCCATGATGATCAGGAATGAAATGGAGTAACTGGTCAGGGGTCCCACTTCAATACGGGAGATAGTTGGTGATCCCTTTTATGAATGTACTCGCTCCTAACGTCACTTGACCAACGCTCCACCACCAGTATATCTCCCAAATTACTCCTAATGTTACTTGACCAACACTCCGCCACCAGTATACCTCCCAAATTACTCCTGATGTCACTTGACCAACTCTTCGCCACCAGCATACCTCCCAGATCACTCCTAACGTCACTTGACCAACACTTCGCCACCAGTATACCTCCCAGATCACTCCTAACGTCACTTGACCAACACTTCGCCACCAGTATACCTCCCAGATCACTCTTAACGTTACTTGACCAACGCTTCGCCACCGGTATACCTCCAAGATCACTTCTAACGTCACTTGACCAACACTCCTCCATCAGTATACCTCCCAAATCACCCCTGATTTGCTTCCCAGCACAGCTTGGTTAATTAGTCACCCAACAAGGCAGTCTGGCCTCAGGTTGTTAACCGTTTTATTAAAGAAACATCTACCAAGGGCCAATTCTAGCACTTTCTCCACGAGAAACACTCATCTTCCCTTACCTCCTACCTTACTGTATCCTGGTCTTCACCAACCACTAATCAGCAGTAACCATTTCCCAGCAGGAACCCATCCACCAATAATTAGGTTTCAGACCCGAAACGTGTCCATAATAAAGTGTCCTAAGTGTTTGCTCATATGTCTTTAACTATAGCCCCAACCCCCCACTAGCAACCCACCATCATCCACAACACCTACCCCAACAACAACCATCCCCAACACTACCAAGAAATAACTCCGTCATTTAACCGTCAACTAGCATCCACAACCACCCACCACTAACCAGCCAGTGATAACGACTTATTTTAAACCACCACCAGCCCTATCACGGCCACCAACTCCAACAATCACCCCGCCTCCCCAAACAACCACCACCACTAGGAACAAGAACAAGAACGCTGCCAGCATTTACCTAAAAAGTACCAGCAGTCTCCCTAGGTACATGGGACTAACTCACACAACATATGGAGCAGCTGCTGGCTCCCACAGCTTGACTGCTGTTTATGTCTGAAGTAGTACTCGCTACAGGCAGATAAAGTTGGCACATATGTGTGTGAGAGAGAGAGAGAGAGAGAGAGAGAGAGAGAGAGGAAGGGGAGGCAGGATCGTGTGCTGTAGTAGGATTGAAGGATACCAAGTTTTCAACTCCATGAGCATCCCGTAGAGAACTGAGGAGACTCAGTAGAGGATTAATCATCACGTTAAACAAACTCAGTAGCAGCTCAAGTACAAACTTAGCTATTAAACAAGTAATTAACGACCAGCAAGAGGCTCGTTTAGTTAGAATCAACAGTACTGGCCAGACCTCGAGTCAGAGGTAACACCCATGATATTCTTTCACACATTGCATGTTGCATATTCGTTCAATGCACGCGACCTGCGTTTTATGTCACTATGAAACTACGTGGTTCAATAATTGTTCATTTTCAGTCTAAACCATTTTTTTTTTATTAAAAGTAGACGATAAATTCCTTTTGTTTATGAACGAACGTCACGCCGAAAATATTTGAAGATTATTTTAATTCTGAAAGCAAAATTTTTAAGATTTATTGAGGTTTAAAAATGCTCTTTAATTAATAAAGTTAGTAATTACTCATAATTTTGCAGGTTTTCGAAGGAAAGTAAATTGCAAACTAACTTTTGCAAACTAGAAAAAGTGGCTTCTGATATGCAACAGATTTATTTAAGTTTATTACATAGGTTTATTACTTAAGTTTATTACATAAAACGCGTTATTTATTTTCCATAACTGACTTTCTTTTCTAGATTCCGGAAGTCAGACTTCCCCCAGATTGATGACATGATCAGACAGGCTGTTGGTGCTAGCAGCACCATATCCAACTCAGGCACCAAAGCATTTTTTTTTCCCATATATGAAATACAAACAACGATTTAAAAAAATATATTTTGAGTAACATCCCTAGTCTAGCTTCTACTGTCTAGTAAAGCGATTTACTCTTCCTTATTACTGACTTGCTAGATAATAAAAAAGATAAAAAATATTCAAATTATAATCAGCAGTATATGGTAAGTTTGTGTTTCTAGTTTAAAAATATAATATAAATACTTGACTGTGCTCACATACGTATTTGTAAATTTGTGTTGTTGGAAATCCTGACTCCGTAACAACATAAAATATACACGTGGCTGGTCCAGCAAGCAGTCCAGCGACTGGTCAAGTGACTGACCAAGCAACTGGCCAAGCAACTGGTTCTGCTAAAGATCCAAATGTAGGCCCAGTGACTGATCCAACGATCAGTTCAGTGACTGCTGTGCCGACTGGCCCAGCTACCGATCCAGCGACAGGACCAAACGTCCTCCAAAATAATTGTTACCTGACTGCCCTGGGATAGTACACTGACCTTCACCTCCTGTTCCTTAATCAAGCTGACCGCTGTGTTATGCTCCTTCGTACCGTGTGATTTTCCGGAGTAAATTCCAACCTGATTACAGCTTCGGAGAGTGATTGTGTCACGGAGAAAATTAAAACCCGACTTAAGCATTACGTCGTTTAAAGTGTAACGACAGAGCCGAGACGCTTTTAGCTACGCTATTATATTTCTTGGGTAGATGAAATACCCATACTTTTATTATGTAATTGTAATATAGCTTGCTACCTCCCACTGTGGTAGGGTGATTCGAAAAAGAAGGAAGCACAGGCACCATCATTCGTTCCGTAACTCTCTTGTTAGAGGCACGCAGATATCAAAATTCAAACGAGCTGCGAAGTGCAGCATCCTCACTCCTCCTTTATTGTAAAGAATCATCACGAATAAAAGTCACTCTCAGAATTCGGCGACCACTTATCGGTCCGTCATTGACCAATAAGTTGACAATGACCATGAACGGACCACACCGTCGTGTAAACTTTTTCCTCTGAACTGTAGGTTACTAGAGAACTGCGACTCTGTGTAACAGTGATCAGCAGTGTGATAACATTAGCCAGAGGAATTTCAAGCAGTTTCCAGAGCCATCCCGTTTGAAGGAAGGTGTTGTGAGGACTCAGCAAGTAGACAGTACGAGGCGCACCACTGAAGGAGAGACGGAACCTCACAACTGTGTGAGGTGGAAGAACCTGCAAAGAGTGTCACGGGTTAAAACCCCACAAATACCGTGGTTTGTTTGCAAACGTGTTATTACGATTCCATGAGACAAGTATGGTACAGAAGCAGCATGAAGAACACATATAACTTTCGACGGCGTCCGCACAGTGTTGACCTTGGTGTGCTCATCACTGTGAAATATTGCCAGGTTAAAGATTTTCCTTACAAACTGTCCTTTTTTACCATGACATGGGAGGTGACTATGAGGAACTGTTACCTGTTGTCGGTTCCGGGAGTCATCGTTCTCGCGCCCCGGTCCAAGATCAGGCTATTGCTTGGTTTCTGAGGTTCACACACACTACCCATGTTTGCTTCCTCGAGACTCAAGGTCACGCCTTCTGACTTTCTATGAGTCGAAGT
>NC_091313.1:29946919-29969419 GCF_038502225.1 Cherax quadricarinatus
TGACTACTTGTTACAAAAACCCAGTAACAGGCTGGATGCTAGAAGGGCAGTCCTTTCTAGTATTCACTGGAGATCTCTATGCTTATTAGAAATCGCGTTATTTGTAACACCTTCTGTGGGTCCCTAGGTCCCTTGTGAGCCCCTAGCTCCCTTACAGTGCTTCTCTTTCTTAATATTTAACTGACTTTACAACTACCACCTCTACTACTACCTCTCTTCCTCCTTTCCTACTACATCTCTTGTCCCGTCCCTGTCTACTGGCCTATATATTCTCTCTCCTTCTCTCCTTTTTGTTAGTGTCACTTTGTAAATCGTCCAAGTCGGACCGAAACATCGTCGTGAGCTCCTCTTTTCTATGTGCTGGTTATTTGTGTAAACACAGTGAAATACATCTTTTTTGTTAGTTTCAGAATGATTTTTGCGAAATTATTGCATACATAAGTTTTCGCTTGCTTGATTCGGCAGGAAGAGCTTTGCCATTTAAGCCAAAGTAGCAAGTTTTACCTATTCAGCACGGCATATATGTATATATATATATATATATATATATATATATATATATATATATATATATATATATATATATATATATATATATATATATATATATATATATATATATATATATATATATATATATATATATATATATATATATATATAGACGGATAGTCATCTCCGATTATGCAAATAAATGCTGATAAACATTCTCCATGCTTTAGAGAGATGTAGATAGTTATCCTCCGTGAATTATGCTACAGTAAATTCATTGTTGTAGTATTGCCAACAAATCAAATGCGTGGGCGAAACGTTGTCTTAAATAAAGTCATTGGCATGGTCAGTCTTTAAAATAAACTGAGGTGTGATAATAGCTCTGGTATTGAACAGCAATCGCAGGGACCTTTGACCTAACTGATGTAACCAAATGGAAGAAGTAAAATGTCCCATATTCGATCCGTAACCTTAAAACAACTGAGAGTAATTCGATGCAGCTTGCTAAACAAATGGATCTTCACTATACGACGTGTGGTAAACACGACCCGTGTGAAGCCTGCACCAGCCGAAATAAACTGGAATAGCGTGAGAGGTATTTCTTTCTCGGCTTTTGAAAAGTGGCCACTTTATTTTTGTCTTCTTTCCGTTCTCCCCTTCGTCTTTGCTCCCCTCGTACCCATCCTCCATTTTCACGTAGCTTCCTCTACGTTTAGCGTCTGCACGCTGGGGTAAGTATGTGTTTGTGTTTCTTGAATGGGATAGTAGCGTCTGCCTTTGTGTACTGACGCGCACTTACCTGCTTGTTCAGAGTCTACATGGGGTAGGGAGAGATAGAAACAAAAACTGAGAGAGATTAAGAGAGAGGGAAATAGAGAGAGAGAGAGAGAGAGAGAGAGATTGAGGGTATATATATATATATATATATATATATATATATATATATATTAGAGATGAAAGAAAGTACTTTTTATATAAATCGTAATTAGGTAATATCACTAATAATATAATAACAAGAATGATGTAAATGACGGGGAGAGATTTAAGAGAGTTAAAGAACAAAGAAAGCCAAGGACACAGTAGCCAAGATGTGAGGGGATGTAAAAGTCTGTATTTCCAGCAGGAGAATGAATAATAAATAGTGAAAGAGGGGAAGCAAAAAGGGAGATTATTTCAGAGGTAGAATCAGGTAAAGAAAAAGACGAGAGAACCAGAGAGAGGAGAAAAAAAATGGATACACACTGGTTAATAACAGACAGACAGTAAGCAACAGATATACAAGCAGGAAACAGAGAAGCAGAGAAAGGAAGCCATCAATGTTAGTCAGTACCATAACTAGTCTCGACCACAAGGAAAGCTTAGGAGGAGGTGAGTGTTATTGAGATTAAATTAGCGGTCGGCAAACATCTATAAAAAAGACATGCAGGAGGCCTTTCCAGACATAATAACTGAACCCGTGGGCGATAAAACGAAATGAAATGACCTTTATGAAGATTGGAAGGAAGAAGGCAGAGTAACAGGCACAGAAATACATGGGCCACGACGATTTGGGTGCACAAAAATGAGGGGAAGGAGAGAGAGAGAGAGAGAGAGAGAGAGAGAGAGAGAGAGAGAGAGAGAGAGAGAGAGAGAGAGAGAGAGAGAGAGAGAAACATTCAACTCGTTCCGTTAGATGAAGATAGTCGCTGCGTTTTATAAGTCAACTAATTGGAGGGAGCAAACAAGATGAGGAGCAAGAGGATGAGAAGGACTAATAGGACTGCTAGGAGAAGAGAAGAGGAGGTAAGGAGAGAAATGAAGTCATGCGGAGGAATATGATCGAAAGTTTTTGACTCACGAAAGGGGAAACGCCAGTTATATACGACCTAAAGTTCACCAAACAAAAATTAATTATAAATTGTACATCAGAAACATTGTAGTAGTGTCAACAGTATTACTTATATAGTATACATATATATTTCCTAGCAACATTTATAAGCAGGATCCCTGGACAAGCTTCAAGTCACGTGACCTACTCCCCTGCACATATTCTCCTCACCAGCCTCTGTCTCAGATTCAGGCAGGCTTACGAGACTGATACACGTACTCTTCCCCGCTTACCATATAAAACGCCTTCATAACAGCCTACAGTTGTTTCCTTTGCTATCATCACTCTATCAAAGGACCCTCCTAAGAGTAGCACATGCTAGCTATGTTCACCTGGTAGTGGAGAGAATGAGTCTTACACATTAGCCAGATTACTTGTATATTTTATAATTTGCCAGCGGGAGGATTGTTACTAGCAAACCACGGGAGTATATCACTTTCACTGGGATGGGTCCCCTACTGACATTAATTACAGAATTAAATTCTCAATGAGGCCTCTAACTTCTAAGAAAACAATGTAAATAACACACACGGAGGGCCCGGGTTCGATTCCCGGCGGGTGGAAACATTTCGACGCGTTTCCTAAAGCCTGTTGTCCTGTTCACCTAGCAGCAAATAGGTATCTGGGTGTTAGTCGACTGGTGCGAGTCGCATCCTGGGGGACAAGATTGAGGACCACACTGGAAATAAGTCAGACAGTCCTCGATGATGCACTGACTTTCTTGGGTTATCCTGGGTGGCTAACCCTCAGGGGTTAAAAACCCAAACGAAATCTTATTTTACTTAAAAGTCGAGGAACATCAGTAACTACAACTGTGATCTATCCACTCAGTGGGTTAACCTTGCCAACTAGGCCATCACAAACAGCCTGGCTAGTCACAGACCGGGGCGCAATTAGCGCCGGGTGTAAAAGGAGCATTCAGCGATATCAATAGGACTCGATAAAATAGTTCACACACACACACACACAAACACTTTACACACACGTACAAGCTAAAATAAACACCTAAATAAAACCCATTCACATAAACAACTATTCAGGAACACAATCAGCGCTTTTGTTGAGTTTAAAAATAACCCGTGACTCGGAAAGACCTTTTAAATGGCTGATATTTAATAACATCTCCCAAAATTGTCGTCTCTGCTGGTCACCTATGAAGGGTTGTGTGACTCATACAGGTTTAACGCTTGTTTTAATAATAATAATAATAATAATAATAATAATAATAATAATAATAATAATAATAATAATAATAATAATAATAATAATAATAATAAATAATTAATAATGATGATATGAATGCAGGTAACCTAGGGATGTTGGATAATGGAAGTGTGTTGAGAGGGAAGGAATTGAAGATTGAGACACTTATGCAGCATATGGGAATCTTTATTCAGGAAACGTTTCGCCACACAGTGGCTTCATCAGTCTGATGAAGCCACTGTGTGGCGAAACGTTTCCTGAATAAAGATTCCCATATGCTGCATAAGTGTCTCAATCTTCAACTTGTCGGTTTTTTCAAACCATTCATCACAGGGAAGGAATTGGTGGTGGTGGTGCTGGTGTGGTGGTGCTGGTAGGGGTGGTGCTGGGGTGGTGGTGCTGGAGTGGTGGTGCTGGTAGGGGTGGTACTGGGGTAGTGGTGCAGGTGGGGGTGGTGCTGGGGTAGTGGGGGATTGTGGTGGTGGTGGTGGTGGAAGAGGGGTGGTGTTGTTGGTAGCTGGTATTGAAATCAACCCAAGAAGCATAGTGGTTCTGAACCGCTGAAAGTAGCTTCACTGGTATCTGGCTTGCTGCCGACCACACAAATGAGAAACAACAAACAAGCGCTGCTTTGTCTAAAGTATTACTGATAAGACAGGTGTTGTCGCTATTAGTGAAACATACGTTACTGAGGGTCGATTATTCATTGGTCTTGTTGAATAAATTACCGCCGCTGTGGTTAGTGAAGCTTTCGAGACTGTTGTTTAGCAACTTGTTGCTTTGTTTAACGAAACATTTCCGGCAGGTGTGATGAATGTTTTGAAAAACCGACAAGTTGAAGATTGAGACACTTATGCAGCATATGGGAATCTTTATTCAGGAAACGTTTCGCCACACAGTGGCTTCATCAGTCCAGTACAAAGAGGAAGGCGTAAGGAGAGGAGGAGTATGAGGTAATCAGTCCCTCAGCCTGGAGTCGATGTGTTCAGTCCATCAATCTTGTAGAATGTACAGCATAGGGCCGTAGACGTGGCTTATATACTGTAGTGAGGTGAGGTGAAGCAGGAGGAGGTGGGGTCATAGTGGTACCATCCACTAGTCGAAGTAGGTCTTCGTCCAAAGGTTGAACAAGTGTTGAAGAATTCTTTGTAACAAGATCATTTCCGGCAGGTGTTAACTGCTTGCTACAGAAGCAGTTGTTGATGTTAGCTATTTAGAAGCCAGTTCCTATATTTCCAGGAATAAGAATCAGTCTCCGTCCGAGGATAGGTTAAAAAAATAGCGACAACAAGTGAGAACTATTAGGCAGGTTGCAGGTTAAGTGACGGCTGCTGAAGAAGGGGTTTGGAGGTGAGGGAGGAATATACAAGGCGGCAGGTGAATAGTGACGTAGGTGGACCACGCAAGCTGGGGAGAGGGGGGGGGAGGAATTGTAGGACGATTAGGGAAGGGGGGAGAGAGAGGGAGGTGGTAGGGCTTGTACCACAGGGGGAGGGGAAAGGGTCATGGTAGCAATTCTGGTAGTGCCACGACGGACACTGACCATAACTCCGGCAACACGCGCTCAATATTGGCCGGCCACCTGTTCCCACTCTCCCTCACCACGCTTACATTACGTCCTCTGGAAACATAATTCTCTCAGTGTTTTATCATCTTAACGTCAATATGTCGGCTTCAATCATCTCCTGTCCTTAATTATTTTCCTTATGTATCGCATTCTCATGTTCCTAAACCCAAATCCATTAATACTGCGATCAGAATACCGAGGTTCCTTTGATCCCTTTGGTGAGTGGTGGGTCGTATAACGTGTGTGTGTAGGACTATCGGTATGTGTGTCAAAGGCAAAGGTCAATTTCTGTTTGTACTCGGCTCCGCATGAGCCTCGGGACGATTTATATATCAGATATCAGCTGATGAGGTCAAAATGGATTTGTGAATGACCTTCGGTTGACGTAGAGGAGGAGGAGGAGGAGGAGGGAGAAAGGTTACTCTTGTGAATGAACGACTGAGATCTTTGTTGTAGTTACGTAGGGGGACGGTTACAAAACAATTTCTGGATATAACTATGTTAATTGGTGGCTAGGGTAGGTGAGTGGGAATTAGAATAAATCTGGGTGCACATAATACCTTTCAGAAATATATACAGGCAGGGCCAAGGGATGAAACTCGACACCTGCAGCCAGAAAGGGGAAATATAAAGAGGTGAGCACACATGCACACTCACACATCCACGCCCATGCGCTTACACGCATGCATTCACGTACGTATAATGGCACCATACATTTGGCGTTAGTGTCAGCATATATTTTCCGTGGAATAAGAAATAGTCAAACGTTTTTTTAATCAAATCAATAAATATGACACAGCTAGAGAAAACGGAAAGTAAATTAAAAGCATAAATAATGAGTTAGACGAGAGAAGAAGAAACTAGAACGAAAGAAAGGAAAAGAGAGGAAGAGAGTAAAGATCTAGGAGATGGAAGGAGGGAGGGAAAGACGAGAGGAATGCATTAAAGGGAAGGGGAAAGTGGGGATGGAAGGAAGGAAGAGAGAGGAAGGAAGGGAGGGAGGGAGGCTGGGCAGGTAACACCATTGGTGGAGGGTACACACAGTTTCCTCTTACGGCTGGTGGCGTGCCTCTTGCATACCAGAGTACCAACCTTGCCACCACCACCACCACCACCACCACCACCACCACCACCACCACCACCACCACCACCACCACCAGTGTCATTACCCCTGACACGTCCACTCCCGTTAAGCTACCAACACTACTGCGACCACCGCTACTGCTGCCACAACTACTACTGCTACAACTACCACTACCACCACTACTACTGCCACCATTACTACTGCTACCACCACTACTACTGCCACCACCACTACTACTACCACAACTACTACTTGTACCGCCACAACTACTACTGCTACCACCACTACTACTTGTATCGCCACAACTACTACTGCTACCACCACTACTACTGCCACCATTACTACTACCACCACTACTACTTGTACCACCACCTCCACTACTAATACTACTACTACCACCACCACCACTACTATTGCTACCACCACTATTGCTGCCACCACTACTACTGCTACCACCACTACAATCGCCACCACTACTACTACCACCACTACTACTTGTACCACCACCACCACCACTACTACTACTACCACCACCACTACTACTACTACCACTACTACTACTACCACTACTACTGCTACCACTACTACTACTACCACCACTACTACTGCTACCACCGCTACTAATACCACCACTACTACTGCCACCACTACTACTACTATCACCACTACTACTGCCACCACTGCTACTGCTACCACCATTTGTACTGCCACTACTACTACTGCTACCAACACTACTGCTGCTACCACCACTTATACTGCCACCACTACTACTGCTACCACCACATATACTGCCACCACTACTTCTGCTACCACAACTACTATTGCTACCACCACCACCACCACTGCTGTTACCACCACTTGTACTGCCACCACTACTGCTGCCACCACCACTGCTACTGCTACCTCCACTACTACTGCTACCACCACTTGTACTGCTACCACCACTACTACTGCTACTGCCACCACTGCTGTTACCACCACTTGTACTGCAACCACTACTGCTGCCATCACCACTGCTGCTACCACCACCACTACTACTGCTACTACCACTATTGCTGCCACCACCACTACTGTTACCACCACTACTACTACCACCACCACCACCACCACCACCACCACTACTACTACTACTACTACTACTACTACTACCACCACCACTACTGCTACCACCACTACTACTGCCACCATTACTACCGCTACCACCACTATTGCTGCCACCACCACTACTACTACTACTACTACCACCACCACTACTACTGCTACCACCACTACTATTGTCACCACTACTACTATTACCACTACTACTGCTACCACCACTACTACTACTATCACCACTACTGCTGCCACCACCACTACTGTTACCTCCACTACTACTGCTACAGCCACTTGTACTGCTACCACCACTACTACTGCTACTACCACCACTACTGTTACCATCACCACTGCTGCTACCACCACCACTACTAATCAGCTTTAGAGCATTACATCTCTCTAATCCTTAGGCACTACACCCTGCCAGTGCCTCACCCTGCCAGTGCCTCACCCTGCCAGTGCCTCACCCTGTCAGTGCCTCACCCTGCCAGTGCCTCACCCTGTCAGTGCCTTACTCTGCCAGTGCCTCACCCTGCCAGTGCCTCACCTTGCCAGTGCCTCACCCTGCCTGTGCCTCACCCTGCCAGTGCCTCACCCTGCCAGTGCCTCACCCTGCCAGTGCCTCACCCTGCCAGTGCCTCACCCTGCCAGTGCCTAACCCAGCCAGAGCCTCACCCTGCCAGTGCCTCACCTTGCCAGTGCCTCACCCTGCCTGTGCCTCACCCTGCCAGTGCCTCACCCTGCCAGTGCCTCACCCTGCCTGTGCCTCACCCTGCCATCTTAAGAAGGTTCACTTCCTCCTCACGGCTGTTATTACTTCCTGTCTCTTCACTTCACTGCAACAGCCTATCGACCAGACCTCCTGCCTGCCTCTCCTGCCTCTCCTGCCTCTCCTGCCTCTCCTGCCTCTCCTGCCTCTCCTGCCTCTCCTGCCTATCCTGCCTCTCCTGTCTCTCCTGCCTCTCCTGCCTCTCTCACCCGGCCTCGAACACCTCCACCTGCTTTCTCCCAGCCTCCAACACCTCCACCTGTTGCCTCTCAGCTTGCAACACCTCCATCTCTTTTCTCACAGCCTGTGCCACCTCTATCTTCTCCCTCCCAGCCTCCAATACCTTTACCTCCTCCCTCCCAGCCTCCAACACGTCCATTGCCTCCCTCAGCCTCCAACACTTCCATCTCCTTCCTCACAGCCTCCAGCACCTCCATCTTCTCCCTCCCAGCCTCCAATACCTTTACCTCCTCCCTCCCAGCCTCCAACACGTCCATTGCCTCCCTCAGCCTCCAACACTTCCATCTCCTTCCTCACAGCTTCCACCACCTCCATCTTCTCCCTCACAATATCCGACATCTCCATCTTCTCCCTCCCAGCCTCCAATACTTTCACATCCTTCCTTTCTGCACATTCTCTTCCTTTTGTTTTCTGTCCTACACGATCTCTCGTCTGTCCCCAGACACCATCTCTCCCAACCATCACTCACCCTCCCACTTTCCAGTATACCCAATACATTCCAAGGTCCCCCAGTCATTCCAGGTTTGTCCAGTCACTCCAAGTTCCCTAAGTCATTCCAAGTTCCCTAAGTCATTCCAAGTTCCCAGTCATTCCAAGTTCCCCAGCCATTCCAAGTTCCCCAGTCATTCCAAGTTCCTCCAATCATTCCAAGTTCTCCCAGTCATTCCAAGTTGCTCCAGTTACTCCAGGTTCCTCCAGTCATTCCAAGTTCCTCCATTCATTCCAAGTTCTAAGATGGTCCATATCGGACCGTCCTGGGTTTCTTATAGCAGCATCGGAGCCTTACTGAAGCACCTACACCTCTCTCTCTCTCTCTCTCTCTCTCTCTCTCTCTCTCTCTCTCTCTCTCTCTCTCTCTCTCTCTCTCTCTCTCTCTCTCTCTCTCTCTCTCTCTCTCTGCCTCTCTCTCTCTGTCTTCCCTCTCTCTTGTCTCTTCCAGACACACCCCAGTTCAGAAGCGTCTATTCCAGACAACTTCCAGTACTAGAACGCTTTCTGGAGACCAGCTCCATTCCTGAAGCGTCTAGTCTAGATTACCTCTAGTCCTGGAATATCTAGTTGGGACTAATTCCAGCCCTCCAGTCTAGCTCAGGCAAGCTTCAGCCCTAGAGAGACAAGTCGAGAGCATTTCCAGTAATGTAGAGTCTAATCCAGGCACCCTTGACAGTTCTCTCAGACTACTCGCGATTTACGATCTCTTTCACGTAAGGTCAGTGTATCGAAGACACAAACGCTGCCTTAATGTGCGCTCCAAGTTCGCAGCGGCTCCTTATGTAGGCGTCGAATACTGGGATCAGGTCATTTCGCTCTTCTCGAGCTATACTCGAGGTCAGGTAGTTTCGTTTCCAGCAGGTAGATGGGAGGCAAACCTTTTTCCCCAGGGTGACTTGGAGAAAGCAATATTGCTCTATTTCTCAAGCAGGGATACAGACTCTCCTCCCCTAACTAAGCAGGTGACTTGAAGAAAGCCACTGTTCCCTGAAACCAAGCAGGTTGTTGGAAGACAGAATCCCCTTGCAGGTGACTAGGAGTTTTAGTGAAGAGTGAACACTGATATATGAGATTCCAGCACGCTGTACAAATCCAGGTTAAGGTAAAGTACTACACACACACACACACACACACACACACACACACACACACACACACACACACACACACACACACACACACACGCACGCACGCACACACACATAACTGCATACCTCACTCAAGGAAAAAGAACTTGGGGTGAGTATAATACCGAGCACATCTCCTGAGGCGCACATCAATCAGATAACTGCTGCAGCATACGGGCGTCTGGCAAACCTAAGGATAGCGTTCCGATACCTCAGTAAGAAATCGTTAAGACTCTGTATACCATATACGTCAGGCCCATACTGAAGTATGCAGCACCAGTTTGGAATCCACACCTGATCAAGCACGTCAAGAAATTAGAGAAAGTGCAATGATTTGTAACAAGACTAGTCCCAGAGCTAAGGGGATTGTCCTACGATGAAAGGTTAAAGGAAATTAGCGTGACGACACTGGAGGACAGGAGGGTCAGGGGAGACATGATAACAACATATAAAATACTGCGCGGAATAGACAAGGTGGGCAAAGATAGGATGTTCCAAAGATAGGACACAGAAACAAGGGGTCACAATTGGAAGTTGAAGACTTCAGTCATAGAGTTGTCAAGCAGTGGAATAGCCTAGAAAGTGACGTAGTGAAGGCGGGAACCATACATAGTTTTAAGACGAGGCTTGATAAAGCTCATGGAGCAGGGAGAGAGAGGACCCAGTAGCAACCAGTGAAGAGGCGGGGCCAGCAGCTATGACTCGACCCTTGCAACCACAAATAGGTGAGTTCACACACACCTAAAAGTGAACAACAAAAGTGTTAATGTATTGTACCTGAAAGCAGAAAGTATCATTATAAAAAGCAGTGAGTTGAAGGCTAGTGCTGAAGACAAAAGGCAGACATCACAGCCTTCACAGAAACCAAACTTTAAAACCTATATCTAATACAAAATATTCCTTAGAGGCGTTTGAAATAAAGAAGGTAGAAAGAGGAAGAGGAGTGTTGATAATGATCAGAGATCAGTCCAAACACCACAGCAGCATTAGCAACTGGGAACTTAAGTTAGTAGTAGAAATAATATAAAACCATTTTCTTGATAACAGGAGGCAGAGGCAAAAGAAGAAAACAACACAGCCACAGTGCACAGCCTTGAGAAGGCGAAGAAAATAAGCAGGACTAAAAGAAATCATTTGATAAAAGGAGATTTCAACCAAAGGAAATCGACTGAAGCAACTTGGATCCACTTAAACAGCTAGAATCGTGGTGAGCGAAACTGATGAAGACAATCCTAGGAAATCTGTAACAGAGCTGTATATACATGTAGTTTTCATTGTAAATGAAACGAATGTATGTAAATGAAATACAATATAGAATGTCAATATGAATAGGTTATCATACAGCGCTGAACTTTGTGTATCTTGTGTAAGAGTGACTGAAAGAAGAAACAGAGAGGGGAAAGAGAGGAGGAAGAGTACCGAGGAGATGACTTGCAATGTGAAAGAAAATGAAAGCAAGACATTGTATAAGATGGATAAAATCCCCCCCCCCCAAAAAAAAAAAACAGAAAAAAGAGGAGAAAGGAGACACATTGAAACACATAGAAAGCTAATGGTTGAAGCAGAACTGAGGAAGCGTAAAGCTAGAAGCAAGAAAGTAGAGGAAGACATACATAACAAGGAGGACAGAGGATAGAAATCAAGTTAAACAATCAGAGATGAATACACAGTTGAACCTACCTTCCCGTATGTATCTCTGTATATACAGTGAAAATATGTATCTGTATTAATGTACACTGAAAGGGTGATCTTATCCTTATCCTAGAAATTTAAGCTTCCTTATCTTTGAAGTCCTGGTGCAACACAATCTTAAAATTAACTCATCCACGATATATATGTTAATAATCCTAATACGATATAATTTACGCTAAGCCACCGGATCCTTAATCAGTGAAAGGTCGATAAATTAGACACATGTACTGCATATTTGGTGAATTAGACACATATTGCACATGTGTCTAATTCTTTATCTTGTTTGGTATTGGATAATATTGATATTCAACAGATAAGAGTCAGCCTATGACAACAACCCGTTTCAAAAGGCATTTATCCTGTTTTGTGACAAACTAGACACCACCACCACCACCATTACCTCCACCACCACCACCACCACCACCACCACCACGATTACTACCACCACCACCACCATCATTACCTCCACCACAACCACCATTACCTCCACCACCACCACCATTACTACTACCACCACAACCACCACCATTACCACTACCACCACCATTATCACTACCACCACCATTACCACCACCACCACCACCACCACCACCACCACCACCACCACCACCACCACCACCACCACCACCACCACTACCACCACTACCACCACCACCACCACCATGATTCATGGGAGGGTTCACAAGAAATATCATCGCGTAGGAGATAAGGACAAGGTCGCGGATACAATATTTATACGTACCAGGAAGTTTGGCCTTTAACTTTGATCATGTGATTACACTGATTCATGCATACAGAACTGGAGATAGGATGTACTTATTTTGATTTTGAGGGTATGTAAGAGATACTATGATCACGGAGATATGTAAAGGATTCCATGCTTCAGAGACCTACATACACTTCCATGATTCATGGCAACAAATCTATCTTTTGCATAATTCTGAAGGTGGTCAACAAAACTGCTGCACCTTTTAATATAGATACCACTATAATATATATATATATATATATATATATATATATATATATATATATATATATATATATATATATATATATATATATATATATGTATGTATGTATGTATGGAAAACAACCACTGTGAAAAAATACTGAACTTCTAAGAGCTTTCGTGATTTCTCACGTTATCAAGGAACTGTAACAATAATTGAACAGCTTCAGGTATATACGGCCAAGACAACACCTCACGGTAAACATATGCATGTATGTATGTATGTATGTATGTATGTATGTATGTATGTATGTATGTATGTATGTATGTATGTATGTATGTATGTATGTATGTGTGTATGCATTAAAGAAGAGGATTTGTAGCCTCTTAGAGTTATATATAGCTCCTGACAACACAACCAGAATTCCGAGTTTACAGAATCATGTCAACTGCCCATCACTACTATCTCTGAAATGACTCAAAGTGAAGTTCGCAATTTCCTCAGAGAGAATTTTTATTTTGAGTCCATTCATTCACTTTCCGCCTCAGCCTACTTAGTAAGCGACCTTACGTTTGATTCCCTGCATACGTGTTCTCCACCTAACAGTGTTGAATTTAGGATACGGAGATTCGAACCTACACAAAGAAAATCCTGAAACTAGGCTTGGTCGTTCTGTGAGCTACTTACTGGACAGTGTTCTTTGTAATGGACGAACAGTTCAGAGTTCTTATTTCGCATTGAGAGTGAGGGTGACAGATGGAAATATTGGTTTGGTAAGGCATTGCAGAATGAGAGGTGAGAGTTTCGTCAATATATCTATCTTTATCGAATTGTGACATGTTTAATTCAGTTGAGTGTCGCCACGCTGCTGCCTCGCTGAAACTACACCTGCCTGGCCAGTGTAGTAGCCTGGCTACTGACTCTACACCTGCCTGGCCAGTGTTAGTAGCCTGGCTACTGACTCTACACCTGCCTGGCCAGTGTTAGTAGCCTGGCTACTGACTCTACACCTGCCTGGCCAGTGTTAGTAACCTCACTGACACTACACTTGCCTGGCCAGTGTTAGTAGCCTCGCTGACTCTACACCTGCCTGGCCAGTGTTAGTAACCTGGCTACTGACACTACACCTGCCTGGCCAGTGTTAGTAGCCTCGCTGACTCTACACCTGCCTGGCCAGTGTTAGTAGCCTGGCTAACACTACACCTGCCTGGCCAGTGTTAGTAGCCTGGCTAACACTACACCTGCCTGGCCAGTGTTCCTGGGTAGACCGGGTAATCCTCTTTACCTCTAATGTTCTTAGGTAACCTCTACTAGGATCTGTCCTAGCCTTTAGAAGTTTATTTACGAATGTACCCTGTGTGTGTATCCTGTGTGTTTATCTGTGTGTACCCTATGTGTGTGTGTATCCTGTGTGTGTATCCTGTGTGTGTTCCCTGTGTGTGTACCCCGTGTGTTTATTTGTGTGTACCCTATGTGTGTGTGTATCCTGTGTGTGTATCCTGTGTGTATTCCCTGTGTGTGTACCCTGTGTAAGTTCCCTGTGTGTGTATCCTGGGTCTGTACCCTATGTTGGTGTACTCTGTGTGTGTACCCTGTGTGTGTTCCCTGTGTGAGTATCCTGTGTGTGTACTCTGGGTGTGTACCCTGTGTGTGTACCCTGTGGGTGTACCCTGGGTGTGTACCCTGTGTGTGTGTGCCCTGTGTGTGTGCACCCTGTGCGTGTACCCTGTGTTTATGTCTATACCTGTGCCTTCATTATATGTATCTGTTAATTTAGTAACACCTATCAGCATGTGTGTCTGCACCTATGATCTTTCCTCCCTGTTCCTTCGCCCGAGTCTTTACTTGTGTAGTCACCTATTTGTACTCGCCACTTAGTGACTGTCGTGGAAACCCGGTGGGGATTTATCTGGAGATTGTTTCCTGGAAGGTGTTTCGGGGGGTCAACGCCCCCGTGGCTCGGCCCATGGCCAGACCTCCGTTAAACCCATGGTAAATTCTGTTTATTATTCCATGCCGTTCCAGGTGTGTTCCAGCATTCGCCTTACTATGCTGTCGAAGCAGGAAACATATCCACAACCAAGACGTTTTTTGCAGCGGATCATTTTACAGAGATAGATAAAAAAAATCGAGTAAGTATATATACAGGGTGTTTCAAAAATATGAACCCGATTTGAAATCATACTGGTTTGAAATTGGGCTCATCTTTTTAAAACACCCTGTGTAAAAGCGAGATGTCAGGTGAGATCCAGAAAGACAAGTTGAGGTTGTTTCCGTCTTTGTCATCGACGTAAATAGTATGCGCGTTAGGGATGGCAGCTTCTGGTTCACTGCTGCCTGTCTCCTTCCTTCCTCGGATATTGGAATGATATTCGCCACTTTTCAAGCTTTCCGCAGTGCTGGTTCGCATTTACAATGGCGCTACATAAACCAACCTAGAATAAGGCTACACGTTGACGGAGACAAGCCACGTTTGAGAAGTGGGGAATGAACATAAGAACATAAGAAAGAAGGAACACTGCAGCAGGCCTACTGGCCCATGCGAGGCAGGTCCAGTTCTCCCACCGGCTTAAGCTAATGCCTTAACTTAGTCAGGTCAGTCACATTCACATTTTTATTTTTTGCCCGCAGTGGGACTTTATCAAACACATGACAAGGCCCCCATTTTTGGATGAAACGTCGTGAAATAAAAAATCCTACTTTAGTTATCTGTGAATTACTACATTTCGCAATATACTGCCGTATCTCTGGTGTAGATTTTCGTTAGCGGTTCCTTCAGTGTCTCTGTTCCCTCTATCAGGATCCACAGTGACACACTGACAGGGGGTTAATGATCTTCATCCGTCTCTTCTAAGACAGATGTAAATTATGTATATTTTACATTGAGGCTCCTGTCCACGACGACATCTGACATGAGAGAAAACTTAAGTCACCTGCACCGTCACATCTCTCTCTCTCTCTCTCTCTCTCTCTCTCTCTCTCTCTCTCTCTCTCTCTCTCTCTCTCTCATCCGCTATGTCAGCTTACTGTTTTTTTTCGATCCCATTGCCCTACCTCTCCTGTTGAGATTCACCTCCCATTTGAGGGAGATCGTGAATTATTATGATCTTCCTTTCTTCTTCCTACATTATTCCTTCCTTACTGTTCCTTTAGTTTTTCTTCCTTACGCTTCCTTCTTTAGTCTTCCTTCTTCAATCTTCTTCTACCGAAATGTTTCATCTTTATGCCATTTCTTCAGCACACCATCTTCCTCCTTCACCATTTACCTTGCGTACCACTTCCCCTGATTGCCACTGCTCTTGTACGCTGTGTGACCCATCACAGCCACTACACTTTACTGCACATGTTTTTACCTTGTTGAAATATTCATTGTGGCAAGGGTTACCCCTCCCCTCCATGTAGAACTGCACCTCTCCCCTCCATGTAGAACTGCACCCCTCTCCTCCATGTAGAACTGCATTCCTCCCCTCCATGTAGAACTGCACCCCTCTCCTCCATGTAGAACTGCATTCCTCCCCTCCATGTAGAACTGCACCTCTTCCCTCCATGTAGAACTGAACCCCTCTCCTCCATGTAGAACTGCACCCCTCCCCTCCATGTAGAACTGCACCCCTCTCCTCCATGTAGAACTGCATTCCTCCCCTCCATGTAGAACTGCACCTCTCCCCTCCATGTAGAACTGCACCTCTCCCCTCCATGTAGAACTGCATTCCTCCCCTCCATGTAGAACTGCATTCCTCCCCTCCATGTAGCACTGCACCCCTCCCCTCCATGTAGCAATGCACCCCTCCCGTCCATGTAGAACTGCACCCCTACCCTCCATGTAGCACTGCGCCCCTCCCCTCCATGTAGAACTGCACCCCTCCCCTCCATGTAGCACTGCATCCCTCATCTCCACATAGCACTGAACCCCTCCCCTCCCTGTAGCACCGCACCCCTCCCCTCCAGGTAGCACTGAACCCCACCCCTCCACCCACGAAGCATACAACCCTTCCCCCACGTAGCGCTTCAACTCTCCCTCAGTGTAGCATTGCAACCCTTCCCTTTATAGCACTACACCCCCCATGTAGCACTTCACCCCTCCCCATTTAGCTGTGTTAATTTTCACCTTATACGTCTCGGCTTTCCAATAATCTTTCTAATAATCCAATACAAAGAATATTTACTGGAGGCATCGTATTGTCTACAGAATATATTCTCTGTATTGAGTTTAAAAAAAATTAAGGGTGGCCGAAATGTCTCCTCGGTGCATATATCCAGGTGAATTACATATATCTAATTCATAAACATATCGGTACTGTATACCATTAATATTATGTTGCTCATTCTAGGGTAGGAGTCAGCTCAGTTTCTTCCTGAATTATCTTGTGAATGCTAAAAAGGTGCCCAAGCAAAGCCTTGCTATCAGATTTTCAACATACACGGAGGACTGTATCACATAAACCAGTAGAATACTTGTTATATATATATATATATATATATATATATATATATATATATATATATATATATATATATATATATATATATATATATATATATATATATATATTTACACATGTAGATGGGACACTGCGTTCCTACAATTATTTCTGGGAATATAAAGTTGTCGTGTTGTCAGGTCATAAGCGTCCACACACAAGAATAAGGCAGAGTAGCAGTTCCTATCTCAGTTGTGTGAATCGTTTATTTTTCGTACACTAAGTATTGTGGATTTGTTTGCTTGAGTGTGTGTGTGGGCGTGTATGTGTGTGTGTGTGTGTGTGTGTGTGTGTGTGTACTCACCTAGTTGAGGTTGCAGGGGTCGATTCAGAGCTCCTGGCCCCGCCTCTTCACTGATCGCTACTAGAAGTCTCCAGACTTCTCCAAACCTTTTTCATTACAGGTTGATGCTTGTGGGGCAGTACTATTACAAATCGAGAATGAGGCGTTGCAGCCTGTAGCATACTTTTCAGCTAAGTTCCAGCCACATAAGAGGGCTTACTCTACCATTGAAAAAGAAGCCCTCGCGCTGGTACTGGTTTTGGAGCATTTCGATGTTTATGTGGGCCAGACATCGCAGGTGGTCACAGTCTACAGTGATCACAATCCTCTAGTATATCTCCAAGCCATGAAGAACCACAACACAAGGCTCATGCGCTGGACGCTAAGACTGCAACCATACTCACTCAGAATTAAATATATTGCCGGCAAAGAAAATGTGTTGGCGGACTCTTTGTCTAGAGTCTAATATTTTTATTTATTTAGGTTAGGATGTTATATTATTTGTGGTAACCCCTTTTCACGCTCTTTTTTTTTTATCCCCTGGTGTGGGTTTTTCTTTTTAGTGAGGGGATGCGGGCTACCGTCCGCCTGTATCTTGGACCTATGCTAGCCTGACTGACTGCTGTCTCACTTTGAGTTTAGGGTTTGGCTTTTTGTCACGAGAAAAGCTGAACTCTATCTAAGAGTTGGATGGTGGAGAGGAAAGGCCGTCCCATTATTTTGTGCCATGGCAGCACGGTTACCACTGGGAGGTGGCAGCCTAATCCTGAGCCTTCTCGGGGTGGGGGTGTGGCATGCAAAGAGTACGTAACCTTTATTCGGCGCATGTACACACCCTCATTTACAAGCTATCTCCCCCAACCAGCGAACCAGGTTGCTAAGAGTTGATGATGGGGCCCCGTCGTTCAACTAGTGACCAGGTTCTAGCCAATAAGAAGATGGTTTTGGCAATCGCAGAGGTTATGTGGGTACCACTCTCCTGTCTGCCCTTGTCATTCCCATTCTAGAGCTGGTTGAAGCACGGTCTGCTATCTTGTAGCTTCTATTTCTGCCTTGCTTACCGTGGAGTGCACTATACTTATCACTGTACATAGTGTGCATATTGCTGTGTTTATTTTGCTCCCATTACACCTGGGATAACAGGCCATTTGGAATCCTGGGTTGTAATAGTCACTCTCCCTGAACCGTGAGCTTCATCATACCTCTGCTTAAAGCTATGTATGGATCCTGCCTCCACTTCATCGCTTCCCAAACTATTCCACTTACTGACTACTCTGTGGCTGAAGAAATACTTCCTAACATCCCTGTGATTCATCTGTGTCTTCAACTTCCAACTGTGTCCCCTTGTTACTGTGTCCAATCTCTGGAACATCCTGTCTTTGTCCACCTTGTCAATTCCTCTCAGTATTTTGTATGTCGTTATCATGTCCCCCCTGTCTCTCCTGTCCTCCAGTGTCGTCAGGTTGATTTCCCTTAACCTCTCCTCGTAGGACATACCTCTTAGCTCTGGGACTAGTCTTGTTGCAAACCTTTGCACTTTCTCTAGTTTCTTTACGTGCTTGGCTAGGTGTGGCTTCCAAACTGGTGTCGCATACTCCAATATGGGCCTAAGGTACACGGTGTACAGGGTCCTGAACGATTCCTTATTAAGATGTCGGAATGCTGTTCTGAGGTTTGCTAGGCGCCCATATGCTGCAGCAATTATTTGGTTGATGTGCGCTTCAGGAGATGTGCCTGGTGTTATACTCACCCCAAGATCTTTTTCCTTGAGTGATGTTTGTAGTCTCTGGCCCCCTAGACTGTACTCCGTCTGCGGTCTTCTTTGCCCTTCTCCAATCTTCATGACTTTTCACTTGGTGGGATTGAACTCCAGGAGCCAATTACTGGACCAGGTCTGCAGCCTGTCCAGATCCCTTTGTAGTTCTGCCTGGTCTTCGATCGAGTGAATTCTTCTCATCAACTTCACGTCATCTGCAAACAGGGACACCTCAGAGTCTATTCCTTCCGTCATGTCGTTCACAAATACCAGAAACAGCACTGGTCCTAGGACTGACCCCTGTGGGACCCCGCTGGTCACAGGTGCCCAATCTGACACCTCGCCACGTACCATGACTCGCTGCTGTCTTCCTGACAAGTATTCCCTGATCCATTGTAGTGCCTTCCCTGTTATCCCTGCTTGGTCCTCCAGTTTTTGCACCAATCTCTTGTGTGGAACTGTGTCAAACGCCTTCTTGCAGTCCAAGAAAATGCAATCCATCCACCCCTCTCTCTCCTGTCTTACTGCTGTCACCATGTCATAGAACTCCAGTAGGTTTGTGACACAGGATTTCCCGTCCCTGAAACCATGTTGGCTGCTGTTGATGAGATAATTCCTTTCTAGGTGTTCCACCACTCTTCTCCTGATGTGTGTGTGTGTGTGTGTGTGTGTGTGTGTGTGTGTGTGTGTGTACTTGCCTAGTTTTACTCACAGATTTGTGTTTCCTGGGATTAATTCATAGCTCGTGGCTCTCCCTCTAAATTCCTATCGATCGCTCTTATTGGTTCATGGCTTTCAACACCGCATTCCATGTCCGATCTTTGTTTACCTTTCTTTCTTATCATCATTACTTATCACTTAGCAGTTCCAACAGCCAATTGGAAGAAGATCCTCAGAGAAAATTTCTGTTGAAAGAACGTTGAGAACGTTGGAAAACACAAAAAACAGTCGAAGCTTTTATTGAAAGACTGTTTCTAACATCTGCTAAAGAATCTTTAAAATCATTTGCTTCCATTCTTTTTATCATATGGTAGCCTTATGTACGTGTGACCAAGAGAAGTGCAAACATTGATTTAGGAAAAAAGTCTTCTGTACAGATCAGAGGCCATCTATTGTTTTTGGTTTCGACAAGTTTGGTAGTTTGTAAGTGTAATACTGCATATTTAATGCTCTTAAGTTGCGAAAAGTCACAGGGTGCCAAAGCCTACTTTTAATTATCAGTAGCCAGGATACAGTCGCCATGAAGGGTGCAGACAACAAGTATACATCTTCCTGTGATTATACACTAAGATTATACTTTAATCCATGAAATTTTCTTGGTGTAAGGATGCAGGTGAAATACAGGTTTAATAAGGCACATGCAGTGTATAAGCTTTACACATATAAGACACTAACATTACAGAGGGCAGAGCGAAGGAAAGTGACGTGGGAGAGTAGTGCCTCACTTTGATCCTTCGACTACTGAGAAAACACAGAATATAGAGGTGACAGTAGCATTCAGGTGGGGTCAGGGGCAGGTGTGAAATTATGTGCCGCTACATGTACCACCTGCCTGTGTTGTGTGTGCTCACATACATCCAGTTTAGTGAGCACTCCTGATGTGGGCTTCACCGTAACTCACACGGGCATTTAATGAAAAAAAAATGCCAATTATGAAGGGAAGCGATATGTAGAAATAATACTGCCTCGAGGCAGTCTTGATCGCGATATCCGACGCAGACGCCGAGAACTTAGGAGGATTTAGCATATCTAGAGTACTCGGCAATGCACAAGTAACCCGCACATAGGAGAGAGGAGCTTACGACGACGTTTCGGTCTGACTTGGACCATTTATAAAGCCATAGTGTACGACTTTGTAAATGGTCCAAGTCGGACCGATACGTTGTCGTATCGGTTATTTGTGTTTCGTTCCAGTTACGGTACTGTGCCTTTTTGTTATGTAAGTACTCGACAAGTTGACTTTATTGAGCATAATACACTAGCAGGTGAGGCATGTATCAGCGCGTGACCCCACTGGACCTGATCCCATCTGACTCACGAAATGGTAATATCACGATTGCAAATAAATTAGATTAGCCTGCGAGTTTTAAGACTCGCTCGCCATAGTTTCGAGTCCCTCCCGTTCTGTGATTTGACCTCATCTAAATGTACCTGTTTCCCAAACTCTGCATTGGGTGAAACGTCTCCTAATAAAATGATCTAAGTTCCTCATTCCTATTTACGTTTCCACAACAACAACGAACTGGAACCAACTTGCACCTCGCCACCAGCACAAGGGAAACTGCAAAGCAAATTGATAAAGAATCAGAGCTTGCCTTGACAGGACCTTGAACAACACGGGTGTTCACGTATTCTGGAGGAGTGACTGAACAGGACGTGATTTGACTTCTATCTTGTATTTATTTAACCACCGAGCATGCGAATATATACAGAGAAATGGATATCAAAACCAAACATATGAAGGCCAAATACGGAGAAAGATAAACACATAGGAAGGCAAACATATAGGTAGCCAAACACATACGAAGCCAAACACATACGAAGCCAAACACATATGAAGCCAAACACATACGTAGGCAAACACATACGTAGGCAAACACATACGTAGGCAAACACATACGTAGGCAAACACATACGTAGGCAAACACATACGTAGGCAAACACATACGAAGGCAAACACATACGAAAAGTCAAAGATCCACAACAACAAAAAAATCTGTCTTAACATCTTTTTGGAGTAAAACTGAAGCGCCATTTCTCACAGTTGTTTACATTTGAATCTCGAGTAGTTGAATTCGTGATGATATTTTCCAGATTATTAAATATTAAATCTGGCAGAAGGAAATCCTGTTATATGTGTGTGTATACATGCAAAAGGGCGATTGTAATCACGGAATGTTGTCATGTGGGATTGAAAGATTGAAAAGGTGTTGAGTCTCAATTTGAACCCCCTGTTTCCTCACTGTCAAGAGTGTTTGACACATACATAAACATCTCACTCTCTGACACTTCAAAATTTTGTTTACAAGATCATTTTTTCTAACTCATTAGCACTTTAAAATAAAACTTTCAAGGCTTCAGATATAAATTAGAAAATGTAGCCGACTACGTATGGTTAAGAAACACGTTTCGTAAATTTGGTTAAGTACCGCTTAGTTGTTTTTGCTGTATGTCCCCGAATTCTGACCATGAGTTCCACACATGGACCGGTGATCCACCATTTGTCGGGGGGTCTCGTTGCTAGCGCACTCAGCTCACACACTGAGCACTGGGGACCGTGTTTCTATCCCGGGTACTGGTGGAAACATTTGGGCGTGTTTCCTTAAGACACCTACCGACCCTGTTTACATAGTAGTAAAATAGATACTTGAGTTTAAGCCGACTGATGTGGGTCGCATCCTG
>NC_091313.1:29974419-30001919 GCF_038502225.1 Cherax quadricarinatus
GTTATGACAAGAGTCGAGCAAGTTACAGTGGTTGAATCCTCGCTTAATTTATTTAAGCTGTGAAAAGAAAATAAGTATAGTGGAGAGCATTACCCATTTTCTTGATTGAGTTTTTTAATGGTCACTCAAATTTCACACTGAATTTCAACCAATGATGAGTTCCGAGGATTCTTTTTACCCTCTTTTGATCTGCTTGAAGCGATCACAACCTGGCTGATCAGGTATTTTGAGCGGGTGGTGATCCAGTTTCCTCTTGGAAACTTCTAATCTTTGTTCCAGCAAAACTTCTGATAGCTGTTGGTAACGTGATACTTCTGTCTTAGGACTGAAGAAGTCACTGGTGGTGCGACTATTCCTTGAGAGAAAAACAAAGGTATCATAACTGTACGGTGTATAACATCCACATCTTCGAAGACATCACCATACCCTCCACAACCCTGGTATGCTTAATAATTTCAACTAATTCATCTGCTGACCAAAATTAGTTAGGCACCTTGACCCAAGGCCGCCTAACACTTTGTCTCATAAAATAGATCGGTTTACCTCTAGTAACAGATCAGTTTATCTCTATACGTGAATTTACCTTAATAGATGAGCTTACCTCAGGAGATCATTTTGCCCCAATAGATCAGTTTACCGCAATAGATCAGTTTACCTCAGTAGATCAGTTTACCTCAATAGATTAGTTCATTTTCTATAACAGACGAGCTTACGAATGATCAACTGAACTTTCCCTCCTACACCAAGGAGAAACTCAGCTTATCTAATTAAGCAATTATTATTAATTAGTTTACCTCGATTAATTAAACTTAATTTCGATTTAATAATTTGCACGGGAAATGGGAAATGTTTTCCTGAATTATCATTCGGTTTTTCTCAAGTTATATAAAGGTTGACTCCGGTTAAAAAAAAATCCTTGAATTGTTTAAACAATTTACGACAGAGAACAAAAAGGCACAATACCGTGACTGGAACAATACACAAATAACCCCATCGATACCATGCCTAACCCTTCTAGGGTAGGGTAGGTGCCTGAGCCTGAGCCTTTAGCTCATAAGACTGTCATTCCCATTAGCCTCCTTGGGGCGGGGATGGCAGACCAGAGAGACCTAGCTTGTGGCTAGGCCTGGGGACAGTTGGTCCCAAAGATGAGGAGGTACTTGTGCCTCCTCCCATGGGAGACTTAGGTCTCAGACACTCCCTAAAGAGGGAGCCAAGGCCGGGCCACCACTTGGAAAAGGCCCGGGCCGGGAGAATACCGGCGAATCTTTAATAATAATAATAATAATAATAATAATAATAACAAATAACCCGAACATAGGAGAGAGAGAGAGAGAAGCTGACGACGAAGTTTCGGTCCGACTTGGACCATTTACAGAGACACACTGTGACTTTGTAAATGATCCAAGGGAATGAGGAAGGCGCGGGAAGGGTGTTATTCCTGCGTGGTGCAGGAATAACAGCATCCTTTAATGTAGGAGAGATTGCTGAGCTGGGAAACGTAGAGAGGACTTTCATTACGACGACCGAAACGTCGTCGTAAGCTTCTTTCTCCTATGTGCTGGTTATTTGTGTAATATACCACGCGATCTTATACACCGCGAGGTGTTTTTCACTCAACGTATGTATAAGTGCTGAGAGTTCCTTTGTCTGGTGGCGAACAGGTTGCACATAGCCTTCATGACCCTTGCACAGTATATAGGCATTAAACTCCATTAACTAACCCAACAGTTTACCAAAAATTTACTGACATTTATAAAGATTTACTAAAATATATTACACTTTACCAAGATTTAAAAGGATTTACAACGATATACAATAATTTAACAAAGTTTACCATCAAATATCCCACCAAAATAAATATGGGGAATTATTTACAAGTTTATTTTCATTTAGATCAAATACCTACAGGAATTAAATCTATTCCCAAGAACAATTATAGAGTTTAAAGGGACGGAGCAATACTTTAAGAAACTGTAACCATTATCATGATTAACTTGCGAGTTTAGCCGACTAATTGAGCAGTTTATATCGAGTGATGAACGCGAGTACGTGAGGTAACTCGACAGATTAGAGCAGCTAACACTGTACAGAGATTTGCAGGAGTGTATGTAGTACTCACCTAATTGTACTCACCTAATTGTGGTTGCAGGGGTCGAGACTCAGCTCCTGGCCCCGCCTCTTCACTGATCGCTACTGGATCCTCTCTCTCTCTGCTTCCTGAGCTTTGTCATACCTCTTCTTAAAACTATGTATGGTTCCTGCCTCCACTACTTCACTTGCTAGGCTAGTGTGTGTGTATGTGTGTGTGTGTGTGTGTGTGTGTGCGTGTGTGGGTACTCACCTATTTGTACTCACCTATTTGTGGTTGCAGGGGTCGATTCATAGCTCCTGGCCCCGCCTCTTCGCTGATTGCTACTAGGTCCTCTCTCTCCCTGCCCCATGTGTGCATGCTTAACTGTGTAGGTTCGAATCCTGCTGTGGACAGAGAGATAATATATATCATGACACCCCATGCGTCACTTGTTCGAGTGTTCAGTTCTTCCTTAACTATCGTTCTCAGTCTTTTATCCCTTACATATTCCCTGATACATTTGCTGCAGTTACTGCTATTCGAGTCTTTTTCTTCAACTTTAATATTAACTTCTAATGCGGCACAGTGCCACTCACCTTCACGCACACATAAACATGTGTGTAGATAAGAATGCGTATACAAGAGTGTGTGCGTATGAGTGAATGCTTAACAGTTCGTGTATGAATGCGTACATAGAAGTGTAAACATAGTGTGTACAGAAATGTTCTGGCATCACAGTGCTACACAACTCCGTACATTTTCCAGTCAACTCGTGTCGTGCAGACTGACTGTAGATGCACCATTTAGTAATGTCATTGCCGAGAAAGTATTGTTTAGTGGAGCGGGATGTCCTTTGATATGTAAACGAGAATGCTGCGTTGAATGTACCTCACCTCCTGTGTGTGTGTGTGTGTGTGTGTGTGTGTGTGTGTGTGTGTGTGTGTGTGTGTGTGTGTGTGTGTGTGTGTGTGTGTGTGTGTTGGGAAGAGATGTTCACCCTACGAAGGACTCTTGTTTTAACGAGTGGTTATCGACTCTCGTTCACTGACGCAATTCATTGATCAACGTACAAATATCATGTACTACCCTGCACACACGCAGTCATTCGCTTTAGTGATGTATTATGCACGTTGTTCCCCTGAACTACGTATAACCAGGTGTAAAACACTCTACAGGCATTTACAAGTGTAAAATATTATTGAGAGACCTATAAATTGACGTAAACAGCTACTTTAATTCATTTACTATTATTATTATTATTATTATTATTATTATTATTATTATTATTATTATTTTCCACCAGTGAAAAGAACCTTTTACTTATAATGCCTAAAATGATAATTATATAATACTTAAATTTTATATCATGCAATGATTAAAACTTATGTGATTAATATGGCTTAGAACTTGTTATATAATGTCTAGACCCTAGATAATGTAGCTCTTATAACCTATATTACTTAACACTTGGAGTCAGTATCACGTAATATCAATATCACGACTCACGAAATCGCAAACGACAGTATACGTGGGGTTAGAACCCATGACAAATGAGTCACTTGCCATGGGTTATGACCCCACATAACACAGCAATGCTGACAGTGTACTTCAAGTCATTGTACTCTCGCTCTTGCAATCAACTTGATATCCACTGGGTACTCCCAGTGGATATCAGTTTCTCTTGTACTCACATTACTATAATTAGGGTAAGATTGGCTGCCAAAGGAGACTGAGAATAATTCTGCTTGTTTTCGCACACTGGATGGGTATAATATCTCTCATGGTAGACCAGCACTATCTGGGATACGAATGAAATAGTTAAGACCATGCCTGAAGCTCTTGATTTAGTACTCAGTTTTGGGGTAAATATCTACCAGCCTCTGCAGTGTTCTGTTGTCTATTGGTCTTAGCGTCAGAGCCTGGGACCACTAGCATGCCTTGCCTAGTGAATGAGAGAGAAAATCGGCATAAGTCCGTGGGTTTACCAGACATCTCGCCATCTTCCTTCTATACCATCTGAAGACCTCGTTTGGAGAACCATGATAGGTAGCTGTATTGAATATATGGTCAAAAAAACTTATTTTATCACTAATGCCTTTTAATAGTAATACACTATAAGCTCTGCCTTTTATTACCCAGTAACTAGAGAGAAGCTTCCCAACAGAGCACTCAGTGCCACTTCTTCTCTACTAAAGAAGAGGAAAATCAATATCAGTACAGTTTCTTAAAAGGTAATATTAAATGGGAAAATGGTATATAAAATAAAGAGACTGACAGCATTTATTTCTCTTATACTGAAAGCATGAGACATATGCAATTACTGTATATTTTCCAACTTTATTCAAGGCCACTGGGAAATCGGCTAATACAGTATTACTGGGAGGCTGTACAATGACCTATTAAACAATTGAGCAAATTAGGGGAATACCAAATACATTAGTGAAAACGGCTCAATTAAGTACGAAGTCTTCACTGTGAATCACTTCAAGATCCCATTGGTGAGGAGGTCAGTGAAGTGTATCGGACCAGTGAAGTAGTCGGTGAAGAGGAGGTGTTCTTTTAGATTTAATATCCTCCCTTTAATATCATCCTTCATAGGTAGTAGGTTGGTAGACAGCAACCACCCAGGGAAGTACTACCGTCCTGCCAGATGACTGTGAAACAGAAACCTGTAACTGTTTTGCATGATGGTAGGATTGCTGGTGTCTTTTTCTGTCTCATAAACACGCTAGATAACAGGGATATCTTGCTACTCCTACTTACACTTTGGTCACACTTCACAGACACGCACATACATACATATATATATACATACATCTAGGTTTTTCTCCTTTTTCTAAATAGCTCTTGTTCTTCTTTATTTCTTCTATTGTCCATGGGGAAGTGGAAAAGAATCTTTCCTCCGTAAGCCATGCGTGTCGTATGAGGCGACTAAAATGCCGGGAGCGATGGGCTAGTAACCCCTTCTCCTGTAGACATTTACTAAAAAAGAGAAGAAGAAAAACTTTATAAAGCTGGGATGCTTGAATGTGCGTGGATGTAGTGCGGATGACAAGAAACAGATGATTGCTGATGTTATGAATGAAAAAGAAGTTGGATGTCCTGGCCCTAAGCGAAACAAAGCTGAAGGGGGTAGGGGAGTTTCGGTGGGGGGAAATAAATCGGATTAAATCTGGAGTATCTGAGAGAGTCAGAGCTAAGGAAGGGGTAGCAGTAATGTTGAAGGATCAGTTATGGAAGGAGAAAAGAGAATATGAATGTGTAAATTCAAGGATTATGTGGATTAAAGTAAAGGTTGGATGCGAAAAGTGGGTCATAATAAGCGTGTATGCACCTGGAGAAGAGAGGAATGTAGAGAAGAGAGATTTTGGGAGATGTTAAGTGAATGTATAGGAACCTTTGAACCAAGTGAGAGAGTAATTGTGGTAGGGGACCTGAATGCTAAAGTAGGAGAAACTTTTAGAGAGGGTGTGGTAGGTAAGTTTGGGGTGCCAAGTGTAAATGATAATGGGAGCCCTTTGATAGAACTTTGTATAGAAAGGGGTTTAGTTATAGGTAATACATATTTTATGAAAAAGAGAATAAATAAGTATACAATATATGATGTAGGACGAAATGACAGTAGTTTGTTGGATTATGTATTGGTAGATAAAAGACTGTTGAGTAGACTTCAGGATGTACATGTTTATAGAGGGGCCACAGATATATCAGATCACTTTTTAGTTGTAGCTACACTGAGAGTAAAAGGTAGATGGGATACAAGGAGAATAGAAGCATCAGGGAAGAGAGAGATGAAGGTTTATAAACTAAAAGAGGAGGCAGTTAGGGTAAGATATAAACAGCTATTGGAGGATAGATGGGCTAATGAGAGCATAGGCAATGGGGTCGAAGAGGTATGGGGTAGGTTTAAAAATGTAGTGTTAGAGTGTTCAGCAGAAGTTTGTGGTTACAGGAAAGTGGGTGCGGGAGGGAAGAGGAGCGATTGGTGGAATGATGATGTAGAGAGAGTAGTAAGAGAGAAAAAGTTAGCATATGAGAAGTTTTTACAAAGTAGAAGTGATGCAAGGAGGGAAGAGTATATGGAGAAAAAGAGAGAGGTTAAGAGAGTGGTGAAGCAATGTAAAAAGAGAGCAAATGAGAGAGTGGGTGAGATGTTATCAACAAATTTTGTTGAAAATAAGAAAAAGTTTTGGAGTGAAATTAACAAGTTAAGGAAGCCTAGAGAACAAATGGATTTGTCAGTTAAAAATAGGAGAGGAGAGTTATTAAATGGAGAGTTAGAGGTATTGGGAAGATGGAGGGAATATTTTGAGGAATTGTTAAATGTTGATGAAGATAGGGAAGCTGTGATTTCGTGTATAGGGCAAGGAGGAACAACATCTTGTAGGAGTGAGGAAGAGCCAGTTGTGAGTGTGGGGGAAGTTCGTGAGGCAGTAGGTAAAATGAAAGGGGGTAAGGCAGCTGGGATTGATGGGATAAAGATAGAAATGTTAAAAGCAGGTGGGGATATAGTTTTGGAGTGGTTGGTGCAATTATTTAATAAATGTATGGAAGAGGGTAAGGTACCTAGGGATTGGCAGAGAGCATGCATAGTTCCTTTGTATAAAGGCAAAGGGGACAAAAGAGAGTGCAAAAATTATAGGGGGATAAGTCTGTTGAGTATACCTGGTAAAGTGTATGGTAGAGTTATTATTGAAAAAATTAAGAGTAAGACATCACACATCCTTGTCTAAGGCCTACTTTTACTGGGAAATAATCTCCCTCTTTCCTACATACTCTAACTTGAATAGGATAGCAGATGAACAAGGAGGCTTTAGGAAAGGTAGGGGGTGTGTGGACCAGGTGTTTACAGTGAAACATATAATTGAACAGTATTTAGATAAGGCTAAAGAGGTTTTTTTGGCATTTATGGATTTGGAAAAGGCGTATGACAGGGTGGATAGAGGGCAATGTGGCAGATGTTGCAGGTGTATGGTGTAGGAGGTAGGTTACTGAAAGCAGTGAAGAGTTTTTACGAGGATAGTGAGGCTCAAGTTAGAGTATGTAGGAAAGAGGAAGATTATTTCCCAGTAAAATTAGGCCTTAGACAAGGATGTGTGATGTCATCGTGGTTCTTTAATATATTTATAGATGGGGTTGTAAGAGAAGTAAATGCGAGGGTCTTGGCAAGAGGCATGGAGTTAAAAGATAAAGAATCACACATAAAGTGGGAGTTGTCACAGTTGCTCTTTGCTGATGACACTGTGCTCTTGGGAGATTCTGAAGAGAAGTTGCAGAGATTGGTGGATGAATTCGGTAGGGTATGCAAAAGAAGAAAATTAAGAGTGAATACAGGAAAGAGTAAGATCATGAGGATAACAAAAAGATTAGGTGATGAAAGATTGGATATCAGATTGGAGGGAGAGAGTATGGAGGAGGTGAACGTATTCAGATATTTGGGAGTGGACGTGTCAGCGGATGGGTCTATGAAAGATGAGGTGAATCATAGAATTGATGAGGGGAAAAGGGTGAGCGGTGCACTTAGGAGTCTGTGGAGACAAAGAACTTTGTCCTTGGAGGCAAAGAGGGGAATGTATGAGAGTATAGTTTTACCAACACTCTTATATGAGTGTGAAGCATGGGTGATGAATGTTGCAGCAAGGAGAAGGCTGGAGGCAGTGGAGATGTCATGTCTGAGGGCAATGTGTGGTGTGAATATAATGCAGAGAATTCGTAGTTTGGAAGTTAGGAGGAGGTGCGGGATTACCAAAACTGTTGTCCAGAGGGCTGAGGAAGGGTTGTTGAGGTGGTTCGGACATGTAGAGAGAATGGAGCGAAACAGAGTGACTTCAAGAGTGTATCAGTCTGTAGTGGAAGGAAGACGGGGTAAGGGTCGGCCTAGGAAAGGTTGGAGGAAGAGGGTAAAGGAGGTTTTGTGTGCGAGGGGCATGGACTTCCAGCGGGCATGCGTGAGCGTGTTTGATAGGAGTGAATGGAGACAAATGGTTTTTAATACTTGACGTGCTGTTGGAGTGTGAGCAAAGTAACATTTATGAAGGGATTCAGGGAAACCGGCAGGCCGGACTTGAGTCCTGGAGATGGGAAGTACAGTGCCTGCACTCTGAAGAAGGGGTGTTAATGTTGCAGTTTAAAAACTGTAGTGCAAAGCACCCTTATGGCAAGACAATGATGGAGTGAATGATGGTGAAAGTTTTTCCTTTTCGGGCCACCCTGCCTTGGTGGGAATCGGCCAGTGTGCTAATAAAAAAAAATCCTCCCTTCACTTCAGTGGTCTATTCACAGATTTCAATTCACTTCACCGACCTTAAAATCCACTGTCCAGCCTCTGCTCTGCCCAGAATCTCTGTCTCTAGGTTGACCTTTGGTGTAAGAGGCCAGGCACCACCTCCAGTACGACAGTTCTACCAGTGGGACCCTGAACTCACGGTTCTCACGTGAATTCCCATCTATTCCCGGGGTTTCCTAAAAATCCAGATTCCATATTTCTCGATAACCAGAATCGGCTCCTCCCTCAGGTTAGATAAATATTGATTTAGGTTAGATAAATACACGAGTGATAAGGGACTTGAGTGGGACTTCCACATATGTTAACAGGGCTATCAAAGTTTATTCCTTGGGTAGCATTGAAAATGGGTTGGGTAAATATTCTTGTTAGTGGGTTTGGGTTTGAGAAGGTCCTGCCTATTATGGTCCAGTAGGTCTGATGCAGCTTTCCTTCTTTTTATGTTCTTATCTTCTTAAATACCTGTTATTAATCAGCTTCTTTATCAGGTCTCTGTGCCTTGCTAAGCCTGGGTAATATCCTCGAGACGAGACAAGACTCAAGTGTTTGTCACTTGAGGATAATTAAAGACCACGTGATTTTAGTTGCTCTCAATAAATTCTAGATACTATGGTACCACATAAGTATTACATAGTCTGAGTAAAATGCTTAGAATATTAATCTACGATCGGGTCTAGCTCCCTCACAACATACCCAGGCTGTGGGGAGGATGGCAGACTGCCACCACCACACATCAGCAGGCTGTGGGCAGGTTGGCGGCCTGCCACCACGTACATTATATGGCCACAGAATTCACTGAAGGTCAATTCCCTCGGGAAATTATTCACTAGTATCTGGAGTAACGACAATTTGGCTTCAACTGAGAATCATTCGTAAATCCTGACTCTTCAATCCTATTTCCTGCCTTTCTAGCCCTCCTAGCCTCCCCCAACTCATCCTAGCCCTCCTCTCCCCTCTCTCTTTTCTCCCTTTCATCCTCTCTCTAAGAGCAACTCCCTCTTTTATCCGCATATAAATAATCGCCTTTTTAAACGGCTGTCCAACTAATTCATCTTATATTAATAATAATAGTAAAATAATAATAATAATAATAATAATAATAATAATAATAATAATAATAATAATAATAATAATAATAATAATAATAATAATAATAATAGAAGAAGAAGAAGAAGAAGAGGAAGAAGAAAGAAGAAGAGAGAAGAAGAAACAAGACAAAGAAATTATTCCCTAAAATAGAGAATGACTATCAAAAAAGCATAGAAATTCCTCGCAATTCCATTGCTTCTCCTTAATTACTGTCGTTAAAGCTCACTGCAACGTTGTGTGACCCTTGTGGGTTTAGCGCTCAGTTATGATGATGATAATGCTAATAATAATAATAATAATAATAATAATAATAATAATAATAATAATAATAATAATAATAATAATAATAATAATAATAATAATAATTAAAACACGCCTATACCGTCCACTCATAGGTCCGCCCTCTTATAAGAATCAACATTAATCCAAAATAATGAAAAAAAGGCCAAAATACCGTCACGGGAACAATACTCAAACGACCGAAACGTCGTTGTAAGTTTCTTTCCAATAAATGCAGATTATTTGTATGTAAACCACTATGAATAATTTTATTTGTGCAATTCGAAATGCTATACTATACGTTATATCAGTTTGTGGGTGTGTAGTTTATAGGTCTACGCTCTCATATAACCTTTAATATTACGTTGCCACTGATATATTAATCTCCATTAGTGGACCTCATTTCAGAAATTGTTACCTCGTGACTCTCCAGAAATTACTGCGTGTAATATATATATATATATATATATATATATATATATATATATATATATATATATATATATATATATATATATATATATATATATATATATATATATATATATACGGATATGTATAAGTTTTCTTAAATATATTGAATTGTGTACTGTGTCAGGACCTGGGATGGTATTAAAATTATTATTATTATTATTATTATTATTATTATTATTATAGTTTTTATTTGAATTATTATTATTATATTATAATTATTATTATTACAAATAGTATTATTATTTTATTTTTTATTTTCATTATTACTATCATTATTATTATTATTATTATTATTAAAAATATTATTATTATTATTATTATAAAGTCTTCTATAAAGGACAGTATCTAATCAGCTCAGTATTCGCCCCATAAATCTGGTTCTACGGCTAAATTATTCCAGTAAATAAGAAAAAACGTATGCAGTTTTAAATATATGTTGTCTGGACGTCCACTCTGACGACACCGTTGGAATACAAATGTTTTCTTTACAAGAGCGGCTGGTATTTTGGTCGTTACAAGCAACGGGATTAAAAAAAAATATGTATATTCTCCTGACTCGGGTGTTTGTGACGTGATGACCCACTCTGTGTGGTGCTCTGCCCGAGGCCTTTCTCTAGGATAGGCGAGACTCGCTAGGATGGGTACCTGGGTGTTAGTCGACTGGTGTGGGTCGCATCCTGGGACACTGACCTAAGGAGGCCTGGTCACAGACCGGGCCGCGGGGGCGTTGACCCCCGGAACTCTCTCCAGGTAAAATCCAGGTAAACTCCAGGAAGCGGCGGGGTCATATGATGACCCCGACGCTGGAGCTTGTTGGCTCGTAATACTAAGGTGGTTTCGAGACCGCCCCGGAACTGGAACGTTTTCTAATGAAAACCTCCCCAGTGTTTTCCCATGTATTTTTTATTTTTTTTAACTATTCTGTCGGTATCAATTACCAGGGATTATTCCATATAACTGAGGTTTTCCGCTGGCTTACCCATCAAAGCAGTGGCTTACCCATCCAAACACTGGCTTACCCATCCAAGCACTGGCTTACCGATCTTAATTGGAAATATTTTCGTAGTGAATTTAGCCTTTGTACTAATCAATTTGTCTATTTTATATCAAAACTGACTTTCTTAAAAATGATTAGATATAGAAAAAAGGTTGTATAATGAGAAGACAGTTCCATCTGGCGGTCTCGCCAGAGTGCCACCTGGTGTGCCTTGATGATGGTGTGGGCACTCTTCATCCAAGGAAGTGGGGCTTTGCCTCTTCCTCGGATCATATCTGATTACTTCCAGGCAGTGTTTCATGCTATGTGCAGACAGCCTGTACTGTCTGCTAGACAGCCTATGCTGTCTGCTAACAGACAGTACAGGCTGTCTACATATGTGAACAGGTGCAGCTGTAATGAAACTTGCACAAAGCTCCTGGAGAGCGAAACCTTGCCACAATAAAAATGTCACATTAGTTGCACTTGTGCCCTTTTACTTTACATATTGTCGGTAATTCTACCAACATTATTACAGTCAGTACGTATACCCACACTCGGGCAGAAAGGAGTGGGATGGTGGGGATGGGGTAGTCGGAAGGAAGGAGTGAAGGGAGGGGTGGGGGGTATTAGGAGGGAAGGGGTGGTGGAACAGATCCCTAGGATTACACCAGTGAACCTCCTCCTCCCCCCCCCCGTCCCACCCCAGGCTCGCTCAGACAAGTGACACTGCCGACCACACCCAAACTCTCACCCCATCCTCTCCCTAGCACTCACACCTTCCCTAGCTTATGGTATCCCATATCTACTACGGGAGCAGAGTTATGCTCGCTGCATCCTGTCTTTAGTATTTGTAAGTAGAGGAGCAAAGCTATGCTGGTTATGTCCCGTTCGTTGTATATGCAAAAGCAGAGCCACGCTCGCCCTGTTTGTTGTTAAAGGATCAGAGCTATACTCGTGGTACCCTTCCTTCAACATTGAATTTATCAGGGATGTCTTGCAGATACAGCGTCAGCACCTCTCGCGCTGCTGACGGCAGTGTATCGGCCGTATGAGAGACCTCATGAAGCCTCGTGAAGCCATGTTGATAATGCAATGTTTACCAGCAGGAGGCCATATTTCAGCAGCGAGGCGGACTCTCTTGAAGTGTGTTATCTATTCACAAGCACTTCCAAGGCTGTCCTGTCTGCCTGCCAGCACTTCCAAGGCGGTGCTTTCTGACTATCAGTACTTCCAAGGCAGTCTTGTCTGTCCATCAGCACTTCCAAGCCAGTCTTGTCTGCCCACCAACACTTTCAAGATGATCCTGTCTTCCTACCTGAACTTCCAAGACAGTCCTGTCTGCCCACCAGCACTTCCAAGATGGTCCTATCTGCCCACCAGCACTTTCAAGAGGTTCCTGTGTTCCTACCAGAGCTTACAAGCCGGTCTTATCTAACTACCAGCACTTCCAAAGCAGTAGTCTACCCACCAGAACTTGCGAGATGGTTGGGTCATTCTACCAGCACTCCTAAGGCGGTTCTGCCTTCCTACAAGCATTTCCAAGGTAGTCGTTTTTGCCTACAAGCACTTCCAAGGCAGTCGTGTCTCCTTACCAGCACTTTCAAGGCAGTCGTGTCTCCCTACCAGCACTTCTAAAGCAGTCGTGTCTGCTTACCAGCACTTCCAAGGCCGTCGTGTCTGCCTACCAGCACTACCAAGACAGACGTGTCTGCCAACCTGCACTTCCAAGGTAGTTGTGTCTGCCTACCAGCACTTCCAAGGCAGTCGTGTCTGCCTACCAGCACTTCCAAAACAGTCGTGACTGCCTACCAGCACTTCCAAGGCGGTCCTGTCTGCCCACCAGCTTTCCAAGGCAGTCCAGTATGCCCTCCAACCTTAAACGGAAGTGAAATTTCTCCATCAGCCTTCCAGGTACTACGTTTCCGTCTCTTCGCTATTCGTTTTTGATATCTCTTTCCACGTTTTGCCCCGAAGGTCAACACCTCTTGCGGCTGCTCTATCGGTTTCCATCTTGTGCTCCGACATGGCCAGCCAGCCGCCGTGGCGACACAAGCAGGCCAGTTATCTGTTACTGGCCTCTTATCTGGCAGTCAAACCAGGGGGTATGGATGGCAGAGGAATTATTTGTTGACTGGTTCACTCAATTATTTTATTCCTGAAGTCATGTTTTACCCGTGCCGCAACTAGCCTCGCACTCCAGAGTCTCCTGACTCTAGATAATTCTCTTGCTCGTCCTGTCCTGTTGCTGGATTTCAACCCGAATTTTGATATTTTTAAGCCACCAAATACAACATCACTGATTCAAACCCTGAATAAAGGCGAAATAAAGTCATATCAGTGTATTAACACAAGCAGAGTGGTGCAGATACTGCGGCAATGGACGAGGACTCTAGCTTGGAATGCTAGAATTGCGACATAAATTCAACATTGCAGGTGCCTTACGCCACGTCAAAAGTGCATGACATAAAATGCCGAAATCAACAATAAATGCAGCGTAGTAGAAAATTAAGGCCTTGTGTGGTGAATAATTTAACAGGATTTCTTTCAATTGTGTGTCTAGCCGAGTACAGTGTTCAGCTGGCATGTAGTGTGTCAGGTGAGAGCTTTGACGAAATGTAACTAGAAGGCATCAGTAAACTATTAGATGATGATGAAGAAACAAGTCCAGATGTAGTGATAGCAGAGCTAAATTCTCTGATAGATGGATATATATATATATATATATATATATATATATATATATATATATATATATATATATATATATATATATATATATATATATATATATATATATATATATATATATATATATATATTATTTATTATTATCACACTGGCCGATTCCCACCAAGGCAGGGTGGCCCGGAAAAGAAAAACTTTCACCATCATTCACTCCATCACTGTCTTGCCAGAAGGGTGCTTTACACTACAGTTTTTAAACTGTAACATTAACACCCCTCCTTCAGAGTGCAGGCACTGTACTTCCCATCTCCAGGACTCAAGTCCGGCCTGCCGGTTTCCCTGAACCCCTTCATAAATGCTACTTTGCTCACACTCCAACAGCACGTCAAGTATTAAAAACCATTTGTCTCCATTCACTCCTATCAAACACGCTCACACATGCCTGCTGGAAGTCCAAGCCCATCGAACACAAAACCTCCTTTACCCCGTCCCTCCAACCTTTCCTAGGCCGACCCCTACCCTGCCTTCCTTCCACTACAGACTGATACACTCTTGAAGTCACTCTTTTTCGCTCCGTTCTCTCTACATGTCCGAACCACCTCAACAACCCTTCCTCAGCCCTCTGGACAACAGTTTTGGTAATCCCGCACCTCCTCCTAACTTCCAAACTACGAATTCTCTGCATTATATTCACACCACACATTGCCCTCAGACATGACATCTCCACTGCCTCCAGCCTTCTCCTCGCTGCAACATTCATCACCCATGCTTCACACCCATATAAGAGCGTTGGCAAAACTATACTCTCATACATTCCCCTCTTTGCCTCCAAGGACAAAGTTCTTTGTCTCCACAGACTCCTAAGTGCACCACTCACCCTTTTCCCCTCATCAATTCTATGATTCACCTCATCTTTCATAGACCCATCCGCTGACACGTCCACTCCCAAATATCTGAATACATTCACCTCCTCCATACTCTCTCCCTCCAATCTGATATCCAATCTTTCATCACCTAATCTTTTTGTTATCCTCATAACCTTACTCTTTCCTGTATTCACTTTTAATTTTCTTCTTTTGCACACCCTACCAAATTCATCCACCAATCTCTGCAACTTCTCTTCAGAATCTCCCAAGAGCACAGTGTCATCAGCAAAAAACATCTGTGACAACTCCCACTTTATGTGTGATTCTTCATCTTTTAACTCCACGCCTCTTGCCAAGATCCTCGCATTTACTTCTCTTACAACCCCATCTATAAATATATTAAAGAACCACGATGACATCACACATCCTTGTCTAAGGCCTACTTTTACTGGGAAATAATCTCCCTCTTTCCTACATACTCTAACTTGAGCCTCACTATCCTCGTAAAAACTCTTCACTGCTTTCAGTAACCTACCTCCTACACCTTACATCTGCAACATCTGCCACATTGCCCCCCTATCCACCCTGTCATACGCCTTTTCCAAATCCATAAATGCCACAAAGACCTCTTTAGCCTTATCTAAATACTGTTCACTTATATGTTTCACTGTAAACACCTGGTCCACACACCCCCTACCTTTCCTAAAGCCTCCTTGTTCATCTGCTATCCTATTCTCCGTCTTACTCTTAATTCTTTCAATAATAACTCTACCATACACTTTACCAGGTATACTCAACAGACTTATCCCCCTATAATTTTTGCACTCTCTTTTATCCCCTTTGCCTTTATACAAAGGAACTATGCATGCTCTCTGCCAATCCCTAGGTACCTTACCCTCTTCCATACATTTATTAAATAATTGCACCAACCACTCCAAAACTATATCCCCACCTGCTTTTAACATTTCTATCTTTATCCCATCAATCCCGGCTGCCTTACCCCCTTTCATTTTACCTACTGCCTCACGAACTTCCCCCACACTCACAACTGGCTCTTCCTCACTCCTACAAGATGTATATATATATATATATATATACTCACCTATATGTGGTTGCAGGGGTCGAGTCATAACTCTTGGCCCCGCCTCTTCAACTGGCCTCTACCCGGTCACTCTTCCATCTCCGTGAGCTTTATCATATCTCTTCTTAAAGCTATGTATGTGTGTGTGTGTGTGAGCAAAATAGCCAAATAACTCATTGCCTTTTCTAGATGTTTTAATCATTAGTGATCCAAAAGCCTGTAACTTACATGCCAAATTTCAACGATTTTTTTATTATATTTTCCAATAAATTTTTCGTAAATAGTATTTAGCTTCATACCTTGATGTTAATTTGACGAGGCTGAAGTTTTTATAGATGTAAAACAAACATACAACTATCAGTACTATTTACTGTAAATAAATCTGACACATTCGACAAAAAGTCGGTGTTAAATTGAGTAAATGTTCAGGAAAATTAACATATTGTCAATTAGGTCTGGGACCGAGCCGCGGGGACCAATGTAAAAGTGAGTAAATACATAACTTTTAACTTTCTATCAACTAGGTTTGTGGTCATGCTGCATATTTCATATTGAAATTATTAAAAAAATATAAGTTTAGGTCTGGGACCGAGCGGTGGGGGACGGCGACCAGAGGGAACTATCAACACAAAGGTAAGTAGCATAGGTAAGACACATATGCAACAGTTAGACAACTTTATTCCGAAACGTTTCGCCTACACAGTAGGCTTCTTCAGTCGAATATTTTCTGTATTCGACTGAAGAAGCCTACTGTGTAGGCGAAACGTTTCGGAATAAAGTTGTCTAACTGTTGCATATGTGTCTTACCTAACAACCTGTCGGTATTGTATACCATTTTGATGTTCATCGTAAGTAGCATAGTTGATAAGGGTCGCAGGCCTAAAACAACTGTGATAGTCACTGGTGTTTAGACAATATTCACAACTTTGTTTTTCTTTGCAGGTGAGTGCGTAATGGCGGTGGTTCCAGGAGCTGCAAGTATTCTTTAAACCTCTTTGAGTTGTTAAGCTTCTCTATGGTATTGTGCTACTGTCCTCGTGTGTGGTATTGTAGGTTACTGTGCTCTTGTATGGTGTTGTATGCTAATGTACTCGTGGTATGTATATTGTATTCTACTTTCGTATGGTATTGGATGCTATTGTACTTGTGAATGGCATTGCTTGTTATTGTGATTTTCAATAGATTTATACGTTATTTTTCTCGTGTATGGTTTTGTATGGTGTTGTTCTCATGTATGGTATTGTATGGTGTTGTTCTCATGTATGGTATTGTATGGTGTTGTTCTCATGTATGGTATTGTATGGTGTTCTCATGTATGGTATTGTATGGTGTTGTTCTCATGTATGGTATTGTATGGTGTTGTTCTCATGTATGGTATTGTATGGTGTAGTTCTCATGTATGGTATTGTATGGTGTTGTTCTCATGTATGGTATTGTATGGTGTTGTTCTCATGTATGGTATTGTATGGTGTTCTCATGTATGGTATTGTATGGTGTTGTTCTCATGTATGGTATTGTATGGTGTTGTTCTCATGTATGGTATTGTATGGTGTAGTTCTCATGTATGGTATTGTATGGTGTTGTTCTCATGTATGGTATTGTATGGTGTAGTTCTCATGTATGGTATTGTATGGTGTTGTTCTCATGTATGATCTTGTATGGTGTTCTCGTGTATGGTATTGTATGGTATTCTCGTGTATGGTATTGTATGGTGTTCTCATGTATGGTACTGTATGGTGTTCTCGTGTATAATGTTGCATGGTGTTCTCATGTATGGTATTGTATGGTGTTCTCATGTATGGTATTGTATGGTGTTCTCATGTATGGTATTGTATGGTGTTCTCATGTATGGTATTGTATGGTATTCTCATGTATGGTATTGTATGGTGTTCTCATGTATGGTATTGTATGGTGTTCTCATGTATGGTATTGTTTGGTGTTCTCATGTATGGTATTGTTTGGTGTTCTCATGTATGGTATTGTATGGTGTTCTCATGTATGGTATTGTTTGGTGTTCTCATGTATGGTATTGTATGGTGTTCTCATGTATGGTATGTCCCACAAACGAAATGATGGGTTATAGAAAATAAGTAATAAAATAATAATAATAACAATAATAATAATAATAATAATAATAATAATAATAATAATAATAATAATAATAATAATAATAAGCAGAAGAAGAAGAAGAAGAAGAAGAAGAAGAAGAAGAAGAAGAAGAAGAAGAAGAAGAAGAAGAAGAAGAAGAAGAAGAAGAAGAAGAAGAGAAGACGAAGAAGAAGAAGAAGAGAAGACGAAGAAAAAAAAAAGAGGGAAAATGTAAATACAGAATTTTTTACAGAGTGAATTCCTGTAGATGGGTTTATGTCAATAGAGCAATAGTCTACATAACCTCTGGTTTCCATCCTAGAGGACGCGGTCACCTTAACCAGACCCTTTCTGGTCTTCTCCCTCCCCCTCTCCCCCAGTCAGCCCCAGCTGGGTTTTCTTCCCCAGGGTTACGCTTCAAGACCCAGTAAAGTGGCAGGGGGCAGAATAAACAAGAAATTATACAATAATTTCCCAGCAATCCGTCCTGAGCACGTAAACTTAAACCAATGTTTGGAAGAAATCCAAACACAGGAACATAGTGTCTATATAACTAGCACCTTTGAAAAAGATTAATAGAGGTCAAATATAAATCGTAAACTGAGAAGTATTTAGAGGAGAAAATAATTGGGTTTGTATACTACTATAAAAGAGACAGAGAATCTGAACCTTGCAAAAACATGGACAAGACAAAAGGAAAGTGTTTAAAGAAGCTAAATACTTTTTTAAATATGAACAATAATATGAAAAAAAAAGTATTTTTTTCGTTATTCGCCGTCTGTTTACAGCAGGTGTGTACGTTGATGACAGGTATGTAAACGGATGACAGGTACATACACTATTGACAGGTACATACAATAATGACAGGTACATACACTATTGACAGGTACATACAATAATGACAGGTACATACACTATTGACAGGTACATACACTATTGACAGGTACATACACTATTGACAGGTACATACAATAATGACAGGTACATACACTATTGACAGGTACATACACTATTGACAGGTACATACAATAATGACAGGTACATACACTATTGACAGGTACATACAATAATGACAGGTACATACACTATTGACAGGTACATACACTATTGACAGGTACATACAATAATGACAGGTACATACAGTAATGACAGGTACATACAATAATGACAGGTACATACAATAATGACAGGTACATACAGTAATGACAGGTACATACAATAATGACAGGTACATACAGTAATGACAGGTACATACAATAATGACAGGTACATACAATAATGACAGGTACATACAGTAATGACAGGTACATACAGTAATGACAGGTACATACAATAATGACAGGTACATACAATAATGACAGGTACCTACAAAAATGACAGGTACATATAATAATGACAGGTACATACAATAATGACAGGTACATACAATAATGGCAGGTACATACAATAATGACAGGTACATACAATAATGACAGGTACATACAATAATGACAGGTACATACAATAATGACAGGTACATACAATAATGACAGGTACATACAATAATGACAGGTACATACAATAATGACAGGTACATACAATAATGACAGGTACATACAATAATGACAGGTACATACAGTAATGACAGGTACATACAATAATGACAGGTACATACAATAATGACAGGTACATACAATAATGACAGGTACATACAATAATGACAGGTGCATACAATAATGACAGGTACATACAGTAATGACAGGTACATACAATAATGACAGGTACATACAGTAATGACAGGTACATACAAAGAAATAAACAGTATCCCGATGAAACAATATGAAGTTTTCTTAGCAGTCTAATCAATAAAGGAAGGTTATATTTTGACTGTAAACTCATTCCTCCCTACGAATTATATATAGGACATTAGCACGTAATCTACGGACTTCTAATTCTTTTTACGATAGCAAGGCCATTCAGTCAACACGGGAGCCTGGTTCCTTGAATGTTAATTTAATAAATAAGGGCTTAAAATACCACTAGCATGGTCACTCAGTGGACTCTGGAGGAAAAATTTTCATTTTGGAAAAGTCACAAATAACCTGCTTACGACGACGTTTCGATGACTTTGTAAATGGACCAAGTAGGACCGAAACGTAGTAGTAAGCTTCTTTAGACTACTTTTCACTCTATGTGGGTTATTTGCGTATTGTTCCAGCTACGGTATTGTGCCTTTTTCTTCTTTAGGTAAATTCCAACAGGACCTAAATGCTGCTGACGTTATCGTCTTTCACAAGGGGGCAGCAGAGGGATTGTAAAAACGCTACAGATCTGCAGTACTAACGCCACACATCATGAAAGTCTTTGAGAGGGTGTTAAGGTGTCCACTTACTGGTTTAATGGAACGGTTTTGAGCTCCGCGATCCTTTTCCACATAGTTCTACAGCATAAATTTCCGGATATTAGGACAGCATTGCCCAGTTACGAAAGCGTTAGAATAAATTTCAGATGGGGTTCACAAGATATCGAAACAAAAGCATCTGACAAACCTGACCGAAGAGAGACGGTTTACGTAAACAAGATGAAAAAGATGAAAGAAGAAAGTGGATGATCTCTGTTCTGCTAAATAAATTACAAAAATTAATATAAGCAATATAATTTTTGAGAAGAGTATAAAGTTCAGTTTCAAAGTGTATCATACTGGCCCCATTACTTTCTTTCTCTCTTTCTCTCTTTCTCTCTTTCTCTCTCTCTCTTTCTCTCTCTCTCTCTCTCTCTCTCTCTCTCTCTCTCTCTCTCTCTCTCTCTCTCTCTCTCTCTCTCTCTCTCTCTCTCTCTCTCTCTCTCTCTCTCTCTCTCTCTCTCTCTCTCTCTCTCTCTCTCTCTCTCTCTCTCTCTCTCTCTCTCTCTCTCTCTCTCTCTCTCTCTCTCTCTCTCATTATGTAAGTAAACCAAGAAAAATGCAAATATATTTAAGGCAAGAGGGTTACCAACTGACCAGTTATATGAACAATAAGTTAGCGCCTCCAGCCCCGTTGCGTGCGCCGAGGACATTGGTATTTATTCGGCACGCACAAAACCATCCACATTCCTATAGTCGTGTTTGTCTGTTGTAAACACAGTAACCAGATCCATCTAGTGGTGGTATACAAACTTAAATTGTCCGGTGAACGTTAGGGGTGCTGTGGCATTCTGACTTATTAGGAGGAGATAAGGGTGTGGTTCATTTACTTGGTCTGTGGTGATTATTCCGGCCAACTAGGTAGGTCAGCAAGAATAAAAACGGAAGAAGGAGCACTACTGCAGGCCTACTGGCCTAAACTAAGCACGTCCATCTCACACTCACTCGATATGCTTGTTTAAATTACTTTTAAAGCTACGAAAGGCTTTCGCTTCAATGACACTGCTCGGGAGTTTGTTCCACTCACCCACAACTCTATTACCATACCAATGCTTTCTTATATCTTTTTTAAATCGAAATGTTTCCAACTTGAACCCACTGCTGCGAGTTTTGTCTTGGTTAGATATTTTTAACACGTTATTTACATCTCCTTTATTTATTCGTTTTCCATTTATACACGTCAGTCATATCTCTCCCAATTCTACGTCTTTCTAGAGAGTGCAGATTCAGGGTCCTCAGTCTATCCTCGCAGGGAAGATTTCTGATATATGAGATCAACTTTGTCATCCTTTTCTATACATTTTCTATCACAATCATGTTCATTCAGTAATCTAAATGAGGCCTAACTAACAATACATAGAATTGAAGAATAACCCGAGAACTCCTGTTATTTATTGCGCACACTTACACACTGTTATCTTGGGTTTAGAATACTGCTAACCAGAACTCCTAAATCTTTTTCGCATTCCGAGTGATTAAAATCTACATAATTTAGTTCATAAGCTCCACGGTTATTTTTTTTTTCCAAAAAAGTAACCATGGAGCTTATAAACTAAATAACCATAAACTAAATAACCATAAATTAAATAACCATGGATGCGATTTGACATATGTCAATGTCAAATATCATCTGCCACTTCTCTGACCACTGCACTTTCCTGAAGCTGTCTAGTGCCCTCGTCAGAATTAATCTGGCGGCCTATTTTGGTCTCATCGGCAAATTTCCTTATGTCACTTTTTATTCCCTCATCTATGTCGTTTATATATATTGTGAACAATATATTTCTCCCCATTTATCCAAGCCCTCTATCGTCTTCTGTCAACCACGCCTCTTCCAGGTAAACAAAAAAATCTCCTGTTCCGTGTGCCTCTACTTTCCTCAATAATATCCAGTGAGGAACTCTATCAAAGGCCTAACTGAAGTCTTCATACACATTATCATATTCGTTACCACGATCTACCTCCTCAGATATGTAAATAATAAAAGTTAGTAAATTCGTGATTCAGGAAAGCCCCTTTTGCAAAACAGTGATAAGATTCATTGGTCAATTTATGTCTTTTAAGGTGGCTTAAGATAGCCTCGTGACCGTTTCTGTGATCATAATTCTGTAGAAAATCCAGGTAGGCGATCATACCAGGGATGGGTAAAAGTTATCCACAATTAATTTCGCTTTTGGATTTACAAAGATGAAGACAGAAACTACCAAACAATATGTAGGTAAAAGGACACAAGAGCAACTACTGTGACGTTTGATTGTGGCAACGTTTCGCTCTCTCAACATTATTACCAAACAATATCTGACCTTAGCTACTGAGGAATATGATAGGAAAGCGATGTGATGGGCGACTCAGTCTACGAAGATCAGTGTCAGTGCATTCGAGTCTGATAAATATTTTGATTTTTGAAACTAAGCCTCGAGTCTCAGTGTGGCCAAATGAACACAGAGGTTCCTTAGTTAATACAGCATTAAAAAATAAAACACGTACTAATCTTCCTATGGTGTATAGAAATGCACCTAGTTTGGAAAATTTTATTAGGCCGACAAGGTCTAGTGGATGATCCACTGGCTTGCTAATTTTAGCACTGTCTTGCCATGAATTCGAATTCTCCGGTCGGTTGAGTTGTTTACAATTGTGTCATTACGATTTCGCGAGTAATTTACGACCCGCAAGAGTATGCAACTTATGTTAGAATACAGTTACATAAATTATGGAGTCAAGTTGAGTATGTTGGTGGCTGGTGGAGTGTATACAAGCTAAGTAATAGACTTGGTAAACTAAGAAAAAGTCGACATATTCAGACTAGCATGGAATTTGCCCTTGGTAAGTCAAAGAGCTTCAAGTTGTATCACTCCGAAGGTGGTAAAACCGTTAGTGGTCTAGTGCAATTAGTATTAAAGATTTTTTTTTTTTTTGGGGGATAATAAACTCCAACAGTGGGGACATATTTGAAGACTCAGTAACTCGAGTCTGTGTTTTGCAGCAGTTAAGTCCAACACACAGGTAGTAATTGGGAAAGAGAACAAACATTTTCCTCACGACTGAGGCGGGTGACACTGATTACCAGAGACCACTTTTCTGGTGATTCTGATGTCAGAAGTAAACACAAAATGTTACCTTCCTACAGAGAATAATATCAGATAACGTACAAGGATCGCAAGGGTTAACCATATGGACCTTTGAGACATACTGTAAGAAACTAGGTGGTGAGAATACAGACTCTCTTGGTCTCCACTAGCAGTCTCATGGTTACAAGGGTGAACACGGGGAAACAAATGAGAAAAATAACTTAAAGGTTTTATGGACAATGTAACAGATCAAGTTACAAAGAGCATGGCACCTGCCTACAGTAATAACCAGATGGCACTGATTTAAATAAACGTTCAAGTGACAGTCAGTATAATTAAGGACTCTGGGTCATTGTTTTCATCGTTACAGAAATGTGTCCTACTGATATCAGAGGATACTTACCTCAAACATATTGTGTTATCAGAGGCGTATGGTGGCGCAATAATTACCCCAACATTACGTAAAATCTTTGTAAAGAGTCAATACTACCAAGGTTACATGATGGTAGGTGTCAGGTGAGTTCGTCACGAAGACACTTATTAATTGAGTACAATATTCTGGCGTCTAATAACTTTTGTCCTCTTCCAGTGTTATAACACAGGCTATGTCTAAGGAGGGTTCTAGTGATAATGTTAAGCTTTTCTTGGATAGCATTTGGCCTGGGATACGTTGTTCAAATGGAAAACCCAGAGCTAGCAAATTTCCTGTTCTATGGTTGCATGATCGCCAGAGACTCGTTACATAAGCCACTCTGCCCCTGGTATCTAATCTTCACGCTGAAGTGACTACTTAATGGAGTGAGATACGGGATGAAGTGCACTGTAACCACAATGACAGATCAGACTGCCAATACTCGAGGTTTAATACGCATCAAATTTCTACCAAAAACTGAATATAAAAAATGCAGGTACGCCCTTAAGGGATGGGGATTTCCATGATGCTTGTGAAGGGTTCTCGATCCAAGGAATTTGAGCTACTATCACCTTGGATCACTTCTCATTCCCCAAGTGCCCAGTGACTCTTACGGGATTAGCGCTTTCTCATTAACAAAATAATTTTTATTGATAAAGGTAAAGGAGTTCAAGAGGTAACTGGAAAAGTTAATGAAGGAAGTACCTGAGCAGTCACGCTGTAATGGCTTCTTGTGCTGCAAGTAGAAACAGACTGGCTAATCAGATGGTTAACAGGGATGACATGACTAAGGAAGTAGATACCCTTCCTGGCAGGCGACGTATATTCATTTAAGAAACACTTCACTAGTATCTCTTGCATCTCTCTCTCTCTCTCTCTCTCATAAGAACATAAGGAGCACTGCAGCAAGCCTACTGGCCTTTATTAGTCAGGTCCAAGTCACCTACAGGACCCCAAAGGAAATAAGTCACTTTTTGGGGTTATCCTTGATAGTTTACACTATGTGTGATGAGAAAAATAATTATAATTGTACTTATGTGTACCTCTACTTAAATAAACTTACTTATGGTTATAAACTTAACCAAACCTAACCTAACCCAGCATAATCTAACCTACCTTAGCCCACTTTCTCTCTCTCTCTCTCTCTCTCTCTCTCTCTCCTCTCTCTCTCTCTCTCTCTCTCTCTCTCTCCTCTCTCTCTCTCTCTCTCTCTCTCTCTCTCTCTCTCTCTCTCCCTTCTCTTTAATATTCATATATACACTCCCGCTCACTCACTCGCCCTCCCACTCTGCACACCCACGCCAACATGTACACTCAGTTGTTTACACACAACCACACGTACATACACACGTACATAACATACACACCACACACACACACGTACACAACATACACACTCCACACACCCATACAATACAGACATGCGCTGTTACTGGGTTTTTGTAGCAAATAGTCAGTATCCTGGTCCAATTATCCATTAGAATTCAATAAGATTCAATAGTGCTTCAGGATTACAACTGGTAGGCAACTAACTAAAGTAATTAAAATTTAATAAGTTTATTAATAATAAAGTCGTCTAGGCGTATAAGATCAAAGTAAACTATAGTAATCAAAATAATCACTTCTCTGGTGTACAGTAGTATTGTGCTGAAGGTACATATCACATCTTTATGGCTTTTAAGTGCCGTCTGGTATATTGTTAACATATAATAACATAATACAAATATATATACAAGTAAGTTTGTGTGTATGTGTGTAAGTGCTCTAAGTAGTTCGCTATGTCTCAAGAATCGACTAGACTTAACCAGTGACTGACTAAAAGTCCTCACATAAACTAACTTCTTGACCAACCTGGCAATCAGAACAGCTTGCTTGAACAATAAAACGACTGATAAGCCGAACAGCAATATAACAAGCAACAGCGACACAGAATCAGGAACAAGGAGATAATATAACGACACTAAGTGGGGACCATCTGCAGATCCTCCACAAAAGTCACAAAACTCCCATACTACTGAATCTAAGTTCAGCATTAGAAAATCTCCGACTGTGACAGTACACAGATACCAGTACAAATTAGGTCAGAAGCTATAGCTCAGGACCCGAGTTTCTAAGAGTGTCTATGCGACACACAATCTCATTACAACGTCGAAAATCACTAATAATATAACTAAGTCAAATAATAATATAAAGCAATATATTTCCGATTTAGCTAATATCGCAAATATAAGCAATATAAAATTATATGAACAGGTAATATACATTATATACATTGTGACCCATTCAGGGGTCACAATATGCGCACACACTTCCACATGTGCACAAGCACTATGCACAAGTACTGTATGCAAGTACTATACACAGCGCCCTGCTCAGGTATAACACCTAAGTGCTGTGTACAAAAGCTATAGACATAAAGCATTTTAAAATTGCATTGATCTGATTCATTTTATGATCAGATTTCCTTTCTGGTTCAGCATTTTTCACCTGGATGTAGTTTTGGAAAAACTAAATAAAAATGCAATATAATGCGATCCTTTATTGGCAAAGTTTCGCCCACACAGTGGGCTTTATCAAGTCACAAACAGATCTACCAGACCACAGTACGGGTGGGGATTGAACTCGCGGTTAGTGAGTCGTAAAACTCCAGACCGGCACGATAGCCTGGAGTTTTACGACTCACTAGCCGCGAGTTCAATCCCACCCCGTACCGTGGTTTGTTTGCAATCTTGTCATTACGATTTCGTGAATCAGATAAAGCCCACTGTGTGGGCGAAACGTAGCCGCATTATACTGTATTTATGTTTATTTTTTTTTCAGTCGGGTCGGTATTTTCACCCCCAGTTTGTAGTGTTCTTCCTCTTTATCCCATAGTGCAGTGATTCTCCCTCTGGCAAGAGTCTCCCGAGCTTGATCTGGCTCGACTCTTGACTTGACCTAATTCTCCTCCCTTCAGCTGACACCGATAATGACTTATACCCCCATTGACCTGACTTCCTGACCTGGAGAATTTCTTCTTCTTCTTGACAATCCTCTTTTCCTGGTAAGTCAGCTAACCTAGCTGATTTTTCTGCCTGTTTTGACTCATTTGCGCTTACTGCCTGCCCTTTTGGCCTCGTCTGCTACTGCCTGCATGTCTGCCTACCTTCCTGCCTGCCTGTTTATTGTCTGCTTGCCTGTGTCCCTGCCTGTCTCTTCTCTTGGTTATTCTTTCAAGTTCTGATCTATTTGTCCTCTTTTCAACTCGTTCCTCTTGCACGCATTCATATTTTTCCATCTTGGGTCCCCAGTCTTTTCCCCTTAACCAGGATCTTCCTGTACCCTCATCCAGGTTGTTTTACTCCCCTAGTTTTACTCCCCTAGAGATATACACCACAGCACCGTATCATCCTTTGCGGATGATACTAGGATCTGCATGAGGCTGTCATCTGCTGAGGACGCAGTTAACCTCCAAGAAGATATAAACAAAGTTTTCCAGTGGGCAACGGTAAACAATATGATGTTCAATGAGGACAAATTCCAACTACTCCGTTATGGAAAACTGGAGGAGATAATAACTGAATAACCTCCAGGTAACCTCCAGGTAGTTCTGGTTCTCCTTTTCCCCCTTGTCCAGGTTCTACTTATTCCCCTCTATCACCAGCCTTTTACCCCTACATTTTATTTTACCTTCCTATTTCTCTCTTCTCAACAAATGTCACCTCTCTCCAGAGGTCACTTTTCTCCTCGCCAAAGGTCATCT
>NC_091313.1:30004419-30031919 GCF_038502225.1 Cherax quadricarinatus
ACCCACCGCCCATCCTGCCACCCACCGCCCATCCTGCCACCCATCGCTCCCCACACATTAACAACAAACCCTATTTTGAGCGAGGAATACCCTGAGGTAGAATGGAAGGTTATTACTGGTGAAGTATTTTTAACACGGACCCGGCAGGGGGAGACCTGTACACGGCCCTGGCACGGGGAGACCTGTACACGGCCCTGGCAGGGGGAGACCTGTACACGGCCCTGGCAGGGGGAGACCTGTACACGGCCCTGGCAGGGGGAGACCTGTACACGGCCCTGGCAGGGGGAGACCTGTACACGGCCCTGGCAGGGGGAGACCTGTACACGGCCCTGGCAGGGGGAGACCTGTACACGGCCCCGGCAGGGGGAGACCTGTACACGGCCCTGGCAGGGGGAGACCTGTACACGGCCCTGGCAGGGGGAGACCTGTACACGGCCCTGGCAGGGGGAGACCTGTACACGGCCCTGGCAGGGGGAGACCTGTACACGGCCCTGGCAGGGGGAGACCTGTACACGGCCCCGGCAGGGGGAGACCTGTACACGGCCCTGGCAGGGGGAGACCTGTACACGGCCCTGGCAGGGGGAGACCTGTACACGGCCCTGGCAGGGGGAGACCTGTACACGGCCCTGGCAGGGGGAGACCTGTACACGGCCCTGGCAGGGGGAGACCTGTACACGGCCCCGGCAGGGGGAGACCTGTACACGGCCCTGGCAGGGGGAGACCTGTACACGGCCCTGGCAGGGGGAGACCTGTACACGGCCCTGGCAGGGGGAGACCTGTACACGGCCCTGGCAGGGGGAGACCTGTACACGGCCCCGGCAGGGGAGACCTGTACACGGCCCCGGCAGGGGGAGACCTGTACACGGCCCTGGCAGGGGGAGACCTGTACACGGCCCTGGCAGGGGGAGACCTGTACACGGCCCTGGCAGGGGAGACCTGTACACGGCCCCGGCAGGGGAGACCTGTACACGGCCCTGGCAGGGGGAGACCTGTACACGGCCCCGGCAGGGGGAGACCTGTACACGGCCCTGGCAGGGGGAGACCTGTACACGGCCCTGGCAGGGGGAGACCTGTACACGGCCCTGGCAGGGGGAGACCTGTACACGGCCCTGGCAGGGGAGACCTGTACACGGCCCTGGCAGGGGAGACCTGTACACGGCCCCGGCAGGGGGAGACCTGTACACGGCCCCGGCAGGGGGAGACCTGTACACGGCCCCGGCAGGGGGAGACCTGTACACGGCCCTGGCAGGGGGAGACCTGTACACGGCTCCGGCAGGGGGAGACCTGTACACGGCCCCGGCAGGGGGAGACCTGTACACGGCCCTGGCAGGGGGAGACCTGTACACGGCCCTGGCAGGGGGAGACCTGTACACGGCCCTGGCAGGGGGAGACCTGTACACGGCCCCGGCAGGGGGAGACCTGTACACGGCCCCGGCAGGGGGAGACCTGTACACGGCCCTGGCAGGGGGAGACCTGTACACGGCCCTGGCAGGGGGAGACCTGTACACGGCTCTGGCAGGGGGAGACCTGTACATGGCCCTGGCAGGGGAAGACCTGTACACGGCCCCGGCAGGGGGAGACCTGTACACGGCCCTGGCAGGGGGAGACCTGTACACGGCCCTGGCAGGGGGAGACCTGTACACGGCCCCGGCAGGGGAAGACCTGTACACGGCCCTGGCAGGGGGAGACCTGTACACGGCCCTGGCAGGGGAAGACCTGTACACGGCCCTGGCAGGGGGAGACCTGTACACGGCCCCGGCAGGGGAAGACCTGTACACGGCCCTGGCAGGGGGAGACCTGTACACGGCCCTGGCAGGGGGAGACCTGTACACGGCCCTGGCAGGGGGAGACCTGTACACGCCCCTGGGAGGGGGAGACCTGTACACGACCCTGGCAGGGGGAGACCTGTACACGGCCCTGGCAGGGGAGACCTGTACACGGCCCTGGCAGGGGGAAACCTATACACCGCCCCGCAGGGAAAGACCTGTACACGGCCCTGGCAGGGGGAGACCTGTACACGGCCCTGGCAGGGGGAGACCTGTACACGGCCCTGGCAGGGGGAGACCTGTACACGGCCCCGGCAGGGGGAGACCTGTACACGGCCCCGGCAGGGGGAGACCTGTACACGGCCCTGGCAGGGGGAGACCTGTACACGGCCCTGGCAGGGGGAGACCTGTACACGGCCCCGGCAGGGGGAGACCTGTACACGGCTCTGGCAGGGGGAGACCTGTACACGGCCCTGGCAGGGGGAGACCTGTACACGGCCCTGGCAGGGGGAGACCTGTACACGGCCCTGGCAGGGGGAGACCTGTACACGGCCCTGGCAGGAGGAGACCTGTACACGGCCCTGGCAGGGGGAGACCTGTACACGGCCCCGGCAGGGGAAGACCTGTACACGGCCCTGGCAGGGGGAGACCTGTACACGGCCCTGGCAGGGGGAGACCTGTACACGGCCCTGGGAGGGGGAGACCTGTACACGACCCTGGCAGGGGGAGACCTGTACACGGCCCTGGCAGGGGAGACCTGTACACGGCCCTGGCAGGGGGAAACCTGTACACCGCCCCGCAGGGAAAGACCTGTACACGGCCCTGGCAGGGGGAGACCTGTACACGGCCCTGGCAGGGGGAGACCTGTACACGGCCCTGGCAGGGGGAGACCTGTACACGGCCATGGCAGGGGAGACCTGTACACGGCCCTGGCAGGGGGGAAACCTGTACACCGCCCCGCAGGGAAAGACCTGTACACGGCTCTGGCAGGGGGAGACCTGTACACCGCCCCGCAGGGGAAGACCTGTACACGGCCCTGGCAGGGGGAGACCTGTACACCGCCCCGCAGGGGAAGACCTGTACACGGCCCTGACAGGGGGAGACCTGTACACGGCCCTGGCATGGGGAGACCTGTACACGGCCCCGGCAGGGGGAGACCTGTACACGGCCCCGGCAGGGGAAGACCTGTACACGGCCCTGGCAGGGGGAGACCTGTACACGGCCCCGGCAGGGGGAGACCTGGCAGGGGGAAACCTGTACACCTGTACACGGCCCTGGCAGCCTGTACACGGGGCAGGGGGAGCCCTCTACACGGCCCCGGCAGGGGGAGACCTGTACACGGCCCCGGCAGGGGGAGACCTGTACACGGCCCTGGCAGGGGGAGACCTGTACACGGCCCTGGCAGGGGGAGACCTGTACACGGCCCTGGCAGGGGGAGACCTGTACACGGCCCTGGCAGGGGGAGACCTGTACACGGCCCTGGCAGGGGGAGACCTGTACACGGCCCTGGCAGGGGGAGACCTGTACACGGCCCCGGAAGGGGGAGACCTGTACACGGCCCTGGCAGGGGGAGACCTGTACACGGCCCTGGCAGGGGGAGACCTGTACACGGCCCTGGCAGGGGGAGACCTGTACACGACCCTGGCAGGGGGAGACCTGTACACGGCCCTGGCAGGGGAGACCTGTACACGGCCCTGGCAGGGGGAGACCTGTACACGGCCCTGGCAGGGGGAGACCTGTACACGGCCCTGGCACGGAGAGACCTATACACGGCCCTGGCAGGGGGAGACCTGTACACGGCCCTGGCAGGGGGAGACATGTACACGGCCCTGGCAGGGGAGACCTGCAGGGGGAGACCTGTACACGGCCCTGGCAGGGGGAGACCTGTACACGCCCCTGGCAGGGGGAGACCTGTACACGGCCCTGGCAGGCAGGGGGAGACCTGTACACGGCCCCGGCAGGGGGAGACCTGTACACGGCCCTGGCAGGGGGAGACCTGTACACGGCCCTGGCAGGGGGAGACGTGTACACGGCCCCCGGCAGGGGGAGACCTGTACACGGCGGGGGAGACCTGTACACGGGGCAGAGACCTGTACACGGCCCTGGCAGGGGGAGACCTGTACACGGCCCTGTACACGGCCCCGGCAGGGGGGGAGACCTGTACACGGCCCTGGCAGGCAGGGGGAGACCTGTACACGGCCCTGGCAGGGGGAGACCTGTACACGGCCCCGGCAGGGGGAGACCTGTACACGGCCCTGGCAGGGGGAGACCTGTACACGGCCCTGGCAGGGGGAGACCTGTACACGGCCCTGGCAGGGGGAGACCTGTACACGGCCCTGGCAGGGGGAGACCTGTACACGGCCCTGGCAGGGGGAGACCTGTACACGGCCTTGGCAGGGGGAGACCTGTACACGGCCCTGGCAGGGGGAGACCTGTACACGGCCCTGGCAGGGGGAGACCTGTACACGGCCCTGGCAGGCAGGGGCAGAGACCTGTACACGGCCCTGGCAGGGGGAGACATGTACACGGCCCTGGCAGGGGAGACCTGTACACGGCCCTGGCAGGGGGAGACCTGTACACGGCCCCGGCAGGGGGAGACCTGTACACGGCCCCGGCAGGGGGAGACCTGTACACGGCCCTGGCAGGGGGAGACCTGTACACGGGGCAGGGGGAGACCTGTACACGGCCCTGGCAGGGGAGACCTGTACACGGGCAGGGGGAGACCTGGCCCTGGCAGGGGGAGAGTACACGGCCCTGGCAGGGGGAGACCTGTACACGGCCCCGGCAGGGGGAGACCTGTACACGGCCCTGGCAGGGGGAGACCTGTACACGGCTCTGGCAGGGGGAGACCTGTACACGGCCCCGGCAGGGGGAGACCTGTACACGGCCCTGGCAGGGGGAGACCTGTACACGGCCCCGTTAGGGGGAGACCTGTACACGGCCCTGGCAGGGGGAGACCTGTACACGGCCCTGGCAGGGGGAGACCTGTACACGGCCCTGGCAGGTCGAGACCTGTACACGGCCCTGGCAGGGGGAGACCTGTACACGGCCCTGGCAGGGGGAGACCTGTACACGGCCCTGGCAGGGGGAGACCTGTACACGGCCCTGGCAGGGGGAGACCTGTACACGGCCCTGGCAGGGGGAGACCTGTACACGGCCCTGGCAGGGGGAGACCTGTACACGGCCCTGGCAGGGGGAGACCTGTACACGGCCCTGGCAGGGGAGACCTGTACACGGCCCTGGCAGGGGGAGACCTGTACACGGCCCCACGGCAGGGGGAGACCTGTACACGGCCCTGGCAGGGGGAGACCTGTACACGGCCCTGGCAGAGACCTGTACACGGCCCTGGCAGGGGGAGACCTGTACACGGCCCTGGCAGGGGGAGACCTGTACACGGCTCCGGCAGGGGGAGACCTGTACACGGCCCTGGCAAGGGGAGACCTGTACACGGCCCCGGCAGGGAGAGACCTGTACACGGCCCTGGCAGGGGGAGACCTGTACACAGCCCCGGTAGGGGGAGACCTGTACACGGCCCCGGCAGGGGGAGACCTGTACACGGCCCCGGCAGGGGGAGACCTGTACACGGCCCTGGCAGGGGGAGACCTGTACACGGCCCTGGCAGGGGGAGACCTGTACACGGCCCTGGCAGGGGGAGACCTGTACACGGCCCTGGCAGGGGGAGACCTGTACACGGCCCCGGCAGGGGGAGACCTGTACACGGCCCTGGCAGGGGGAGACCTGTACACGGCCCCGGCAGGGGGAGACCTGTACACGGCCCCGGCAGGGGGAGACCTGTACACGGCCCCGGCAGGGGGAGACCTGTACACGGCCCCGGCAGGGGGAGACCTGTACACGGCACTGGCAGGGGGAGACCTGTGTACACGGCCCCGGCAGGGGGAGACCTGTACACGGCCCTGGCAGGGGAAGACCTGTACACGGCCCTGGCAGGGGGAGACCTGTACACGGCCCCGGCAGGGGTAGACCTGTACACGGCCCTGGCACGGGGAAACCTATACACGGCCCTGGCAGGGGAAGACCTGTACACGGCCCTGGCAGGGGGAGACCTGTACACGGCCCCGGCAGGGGAAGACCTGTACACGGCCCTGGCAGGGGGAGACCTGTACACGCCCCTGGGAGGGGGAGACCTGTACACGACCCTGGCAGGGGGAGACCTGTACACGGCCCTGGCAGGGGAGACCTGTACACGGCCCTGGCACGGGGAAACCTATACACCGCCCCGCAGGGAAAGACCTGTACACGGCCCTGGCAGGGGGAGACCTGTACACGGCCCTGGCAGGGGGAGACCTGTACACGGCCCTGGCAGGGGGAGACCTGTACACGGCCCCGGCAGGGGGAGACCTGTACACGGCCCCGGCAGGGGGAGACCTGTACACGGCCCTGGCAGGGGGAGACCTGTACACGGCCCTGGCAGGGGGAGACCTGTACACGGCCCCGGCAGGGGGAGACCTGTACACGGCTCTGGCAGGGGGAGACCTGTACACGGCCCTGGCAGGGGGAGACCTGTACACGGCCCTGGCAGGGGGAGACCTGTACACGGCCCTGGCAGGGGGAGACCTGTACACGGCCCTGGCAGGAGGAGACCTGTACACGGCCCTGGCAGGGGGAGACCTGTACACGGCCCCGGCAGGGGAAGACCTGTACACGGCCCTGGCAGGGGGAGACCTGTACACGGCCCTGGCAGGGGGAGACCTGTACACGGCCCTGGCAGGGGGAGACCTGTACACGGCCCTGGGAGGGGGAGACCTGTACACGACCCTGGCAGGGGGAGACCTGTACACGGCCCTGGCAGGGGAGACCTGTACACGGCCCTGGCAGGGGGAAACCTGTACACCGCCCCGCAGGGAAAGACCTGTACACGGCCCTGGCAGGGGGAGACCTGTACACGGCCCTGGCAGGGGGAGACCTGTACACGGCCCTGGCAGGGGGAGACCTGTACACGGCCCCGGCAGGGGGAGACCTGTACACGGCCCCGGCAGGGGGAGACCTGTACACGGCCCTGGCAGGGGGAGACCTGTACACGGCCCTGGCAGGGGGAGACCTGTACACGGCCCTGGCAGGGGAGACCTGTACACGGCCCCAAGGCACACGGGGAGACCTGTACACGGCCCCGGCAGGGGGAGACCTGTACACGGCCCCGGCAGGGGGAGACCTGTACACGGCCCCGGCAGGGGGAGACCTGTACACGGCCCTGGCAGGGGGAGACCTGTACACGGCCCTGGCAGGGGGAGACCTGTACACGGCCCCGGCAGGGGGAGACCTGTACACGGCCCCTGGGAGGGGGAGACCTGTACACGGCCCTGGCAGGGGGAGACCTGTACACGGCCCTGGCAGGGGAGACCTGTACACGGCTCCGGCCGGGGAGACCTGTACACGGCCCCGGCAGGGGGAGACCTGTACACGGCCCTGGCAGGGGGAGACCTGTACACGGCCCTGGCAGGGGGAGACCTGTACACGGCCCTGGCAGGGGGAGACCTGTACACGGCCCCGGCAGGGGGAGACCTGTACACGGCCCCGGCAGGGGGAGACCTGTACACGGCCCTGGCAGGGGGAGACCTGTACACGGCCCTGGCAGGGGGAGACCTGTACACGGCTCTGGCAGGGGGAGACCTGTACATGGCTCTGGCAGGGGGAGACCTGTACACGGCCCTGGCAGGGGGAGACCTGTACACGGCCCTGGCAGGGGGAGACCTGTACACGGCTCTGGCAGGGGGAGACCTGTACACCGCCCCGCAGGGGAAGACCTGTACACGGCCCTGGCAGGGGGAGACCTGTACACGGCCCCGGCAGGGGAAGACCTGTACACGGCCCTGGCAGGGGGAGACCTGTACACGGCCCTGGCAGGGGGAGACCTGTACACGGCCCTGGCAGGGGGAGACCTGTACACGGCCCTGGGAGGGGGAGACCTGTACACGACCCTGGCAGGGGGAGACCTGTACACGGCCCTGGCAGGGGAGACCTGTACACGGCCCTGGCAGGGGGAAACCTGTACACCGCCCCGCAGGGAAAGACCTGTACACGGCCCTGGCAGGGGGAGACCTGTACACGGCCCTGGCAGGGGGAGACCTGTACACGGCCCTGGCAGGGGGAGACCTGTACACGGCCCCGGCAGGGGGAGACCTGTACACGGCCCCGGCAGGGGGAGACCTGTACACGGCCCTGGCAGGGGGAGACCTGTACACGGCCCTGGCAGGGGGAGACCTGTACACGGCCCCGGCAGGGGGAGACCTGTACACGGCTCTGGCAGGGGGAGACCTGTACACGGCCCTGGCAGGGGGAGACCTGTACACGGCCCTGGCAGGGGGAGACCTGTACACGGCCCTGGCAGGGGGAGACCTGTACACGGCCCTGGCAGGAGGAGACCTGTACACGGCCCTGGCAGGGGGAGACCTGTACACGGCCCAGGCAGGGGGAGACCTGTACACGGCCCTGGCAGGGGGAGACCTGTACACGGCCCTGGCAGGGGGAGACCTGTACACGGCCCTGGCAGGGGGAGACCTGTACACGGCCCTGGCAGGGGAAGACCTGTACACGGCCCTGGCAGGGGGAGACCTGTACACGGCCCCGGCAGGGGGAGACCTGTACACGGCCCCGGGAGGGGGAGACCTGTACACGGCCCCGGCAGGGGGAGACCTGTACACGGCCCTGGCAGGGGGAGACCTGTACACGGCCCCGGCAGGGGGAGACCTTTACACGGCCCCGGCAGGGGGAGACCTGTACACGGCCCCGGCAGGGGGAGACCTGTACACGGCTCTGGCAGGGGGAGACCTGTACACGGCCCTGGCAGGGGGAGACCTGTACACGGCCCTGGCAGGGGGAGACCTGTACACGGCCCTGGCAGGAGGAGACCTGTACACGGCCCTGGCAGGGGGAGACCTGTACACGGCTCTGGCAGGGGGAGACCTGTACACGGCCCTGGCAGGGGGAGACCTGTACACGGCCCCGGCAGTGGGAGACCTGTACACGGCCCTGGCAGGGGGAGACCTGTACACGGGGGAGACCTGTACACACCGGCAGGGGAAGACCTGTACACGCAGGGGGAGACCTGTACACGTCACGGCCCTGGCAGGGGAGACCTGACGGCCCTGGCAGGACCTGTACACGGCCCTGGCGGGGAGACCTGCCACGGCCCTGGCAGGGAGACCTGTACACGGCCTGGCAGGGGAGACCTGTCACGGCCCCGGCAGAGGAGACCTGTACACGGCCTGGCAGGGAGACCTGTACACGGCCCCTGGCAGGAGACCTGTACAGGCCTGGACGAGAGACCTATACACGGCCCTGGCAGGGGGAGACCTGTACACGTCTCGGCAGGGGAGATCTGACACGGCCGGCAGGGGAGACCTGTACACGGCCTGGGAGGGAGACCTGTACACGGGCCCTGGCAGGGGAGACATGACACGGCCCTGGCAGGAGACCTGTACACGGCCCTGGCGGGGAGACCTGCACACGGCCCCGGCAGGGGAACCTGCACGGCCCGGCAGGGGACCTGTAAAGGCCCTGGCAGGGGGAGACCTGTACACGGCCCTGGCGGGGAACCTGTACGGCTCCGGCAGGAGACCTGACACGGCCCTGGCAGGGAGACCTGACACGGCCCGGCAGTGGAGACCTGTCACGGCCCTGGCAGGGGAGACCTGTACACAGCCCCGGTAGGGGAGACCTGTACGGCCCCGGCAGTGGGAGACCTGTACACGCCCCGGCAGGAGACTTGACACGGCCCTGGCGAGGGAGACCTGTACACGGCTCCGGCAGGGGGGACCTTACACGGCCCTGGCAGGGAGACCTGTACACGGCCCGGCAGGAGACCTGCAGGCCCCGGCAGGGGGAGACCTGTACACGGCCCCGGCAGGGGGAGACCTGTACACGGCCCTGGCAGGGGGAGACCTGTACACGACCCCGGCAAAGGAGAAACTAGCTCAGAATACCCAGTCATGTCTCACCGTTGATATTACTGTTGCTTCTGTTTATTACTCCTGTTTCTTGTGTATATATACTCATTGTGTATGTATACATACGTCGGGTTTATTGCTCTTGTGCATAATACATGCACGCGTTCATTGTGCATGGCCTCATATATATATATATATATATATATATATATATATATATATATATATATATATATATATAAAGAGAGAGAGAAAGAGAGAGAGAAAGAGAGAGAGAAAGAGAGAGAGAAAGAGAGAGAGAGAGAGAGACAGAGAGAGACAGAGAGAGAGAGAGAGAGAGAGAGAGAGAGAGAGAGAGAGAGAGAGAGAGAGAGAGAGAGAGAGAGACAGACAGACAGACAGACAGACAGACAGACAGACAGACAGACAGACAGACAGAGACAGAGACAGAGAGACAGAGACAGAGACAGAGACAGAGACAGACAGATAGACAGACAGACAGACAGATAGATACGTACATTGCACTTAGGAATTTTATTCATTACACACACATACACACACACTCACTTGAGTGTTGCAGATATTGAAAACATCACATGTGAAAGACCCCTGGGGCCAGCGATCATGTGGCTTTAAGATTCGAATACACAGTAGAGTTACAAGTGGAGGGGTGAACAGGAAAAGCCGGACGAATGAAGCCAAACTACAAGAAGGGGGACTACACAGGAATGAAGAACTTCCTGAACGGGGTTCAGTGGAACAGACAACTGGCAGGGAGGTCAGTAAACGAAATAATGAAATATGTGACAACAATATGCAAGGAAACTGAGGAGAGGTTTGTACCTAAGTGTAACAGGAATAATAAAAAAGCCAGGATAAACCCATGGTTCACCCAAAGGTGCAGGGAGGCCAAAACCAAGTGTGCTAGGGAATGGAAGAAGTATAGACGGTAAAGGACCCAGGAGAATAAGGAGAGCAGTCGTAGAGCCAGAAATGACTATGCACAGGTAAGAAAGGAGACCCAATGACAATATGAAAATGACATAGCAGCGAAAGCCAAATCTGACCCAGAGCTGTTGTACAGCCACATCAGGAGGAAAACAACAGCCAAGGACCAGATAATCAGGCTAAGAAAGGAAGGAGGAGAGATCACAAGAAACGACCGAGAATCTCTGTATGTGAGGAACTCAACATGAGATTCAAAGAAGTGTTCACAGAGGAGACAGAAGGGACTCCAGATAGATGGAGAGGTGGGGTACACCACCAAGTGTTGGACATAATACATACAACCGAGGAAGAAGTGACGAGGCTTCTGAGCGAGCTAGACACCTCAAAGGCGATGGAGCCAGATAACATCTCTCCATGGGTCCTGAGAGAGGGAGCAGAGACGCTATGTGTACCCCTAATAACAATATTCAACACATCTATCGAAACAGGGAAATTACCTGAGGTATGGAAGACAGCAAATGTAGTCCCAGTTTTTAAAAAAGGAGACAGACAAGATGCACTAAACTATAGACCAGTGTTACTGACATGTATAATATGTAAAGTCATGGAGAAGATTATCAGAAGAGTGGTGGAACATCTAGAAAGAAATAAGCTTATCAACAACAGCCAACACGGTCTCAAGGACGGGAAATCCTGTGTCACAAACCTACTGGAGTTCTATGACAGGGTGACAGCAGTAAGACAAGAGAGAGAGGGTGGGTAGATTTCATTTTCTTGGACTGTAAGGCGTTTGACACAGTTCCACACAAGAGATTAGTACAAAAACTGGAGGACCAAGCAGGGATAACAGGGAAGACACTACAATGACTCAGGGAATACCTGTCAGGAAGACAGCAGCGAGTCATGGTACGCGGCGAGGTGTCAGAGTGGGTACCTGTGACGAGTGGGGTTCCACAGGGGTCAGTCCTAGGACCGGTGCTGTTTCTGGTATTTGTGAACGATAAGAAATAGACTCCGAGGTGTCCCTGTTTGCAGATGATGTGAAGTTGATCAGAAGAATTCAATCGGACAAGGACGAGGAAGAACTACAGAGGGATCTGGACAGGCTGAAGGCCTGGTCCAGCATTTGGCTCCTGGAGTTCAACCCCACCAAGTGCAAAATCATGAAGATTAAGGAAGGGCAAAGAAGACCACAGATGGAGTACAGTCTATGGGGCTGAAGACTACAAACCTCACTCAAGAAAAAGGATCTTGGGGTGAGTATAACACAAGGCACATCTCCTGAGGCGTACATCAACCAAATAACTGCTGCAGCATATGGGCGCCTAGCAAACCTAAGAACAGCATACCGACATCTTAATAAGGAATCGATCAGAACCTTGTACATTGTGTATGTTAGGGCCATATTGGCGTATGCGGCACCAGTTTGGAACCCACACCTAGCCAAGCACGTTAAGAAACTAGAGAAACTGCAAAGGTTTGCAACAAGACTGGTCCCAGAGCTAAGGCGTATGTCCTACGAGGAGAGGTTAAGGGAAATCCACCTGACGACACTGGAGGACAGGAGAGATAGGGGGGACATGATAACGGCATATAAAATACTGAGAGGAATTGACAAGGTGGACAGAGACATAACGTTCCAGAGATGGGACACAGCAACAAGGGGACACGGAAATTGAAGACACAGATGAATCACAGGGATGTTAGGAAGTATTTCTTCAGTCACAGAGTAGTCAGGAAGTGGAATAGTTTGGGAAGCGATGTAGTGGAGGTACGATCCATACATAGCTTTGAGCAGAGGTATGATAAGCTCATGGTGCAGGGAAAGTAACCCAGTAGCGGCCAGTGAAGAGGCGGGGCCAGGAGCTATGACTCAACCCCTGCAACCACAACTTGATGAGTACTCACGTACACACACACTGTTGCAACTAATCACAACACGAGTGCTCAACCAGTGAACAATAACCACATTGTGTTGGATTCTTATGTGTTGAGTATTTTATCGGTATTCTGTGGCCACTATATGTGGCTGACACTGTAATTCACTAATATTACTTACTAATCTGATGTCCGAATGCACAGTCACGTTTTATACATCCAAATGGCTTCCCAACTTGGCTGATCATGATATGTTTGACGTGCCACCAACAATAGGTAAGTTGCTCATATTTTTACACTTGCCGAGTAGATCTCCCGAGGTTTATTAAAATTTGTATGATGAGGCACTCTTGGTCTAGATTAATGTTTTGTTGTACAGAAATATGTCAGTTTTTACTCTTTATTCTCTAGTCTTTGTCTTTTACACACACACACACACACACACACACACACACACACACACAAACAAACAAACAAACAAACAAACAAACACTTGGATCGACGCTGAACCAAGAAGTAAAAAAAATGGATGGATAATAATCCAGTAGGGAACGAAACGTCGGAGAGAAACATCATCTAAAATTTCCTCTCTGATGTATACCTACCTGGAGATTGTTTCGGGGGGGTCCAAGCCCCCGCGGCCTGGTTCACGGCCAGACCTCCCCGGTGGATCAGACCCTGGTCAACCAGGCTGTTATTGCTGGCCACACGCAATCCAACATACGAGCCACAGCCTGGCTAATCGGGCACTGACTTTAGGTATCTATCCAGTTCCCTCTTGAAAACAGCCAGGGGTCTATTGGCAATCCCCCTGATGTGGTGTGGACTATTTGGGAGTTGTTTGAGCCGGGGTATTGTGATTTTTATTCTCTATTTATCCTATAAACACAAACAGCTCAGTGATTACTCTGTTGATTTAAACCCATTATTTTAATGTGGGTATATTGAAGCTATTGTTACCATTTTTTAATCGTAAGACAAAATAGACTGATTTTTACCTTATTAATTCTAAATGCTCTAATTTAGAATTTACCTTTGGAACAATAACAAGGGATATATTTATTTTTAGACATTGCAACAAAGCGTATTGATAGTTCATTCAGCGCTGCAACTGATGGGAAAGAGACGCTTACCTTCTTCTCTACAGTTGTATACATGTTATTATTTGCAGAATTACCGACAATATGTTAGCTGAAGGGAAACAAGTGCAACTAATGTGACATTTTATTGTGGCAACGTTTCGCTCTCTAGGAGCTTGATAAAGATCCTGGAGAGCGAAACGTTGCCACAGTATGTCATATTAGTTGCACTTGCGTTCTTTTACCTAACAGTTGTAAATGCAGTTTAATACCTATTGTATCTGTTAAAACTTTTGAATTACCTGCGGATTAAACCCAGAATTAGATCTTAGGAAAATGCTGCTAATTAATATTACTAATTTCACCAGTACATGGGGCCCCCCAAAAAAATGTTTTAATCTTTTAATTGAACCCTCCCAAGCAGCCATTACTGTGCCTGGAGAACTTCTCTATAATATGCAGTTAATTACTCTGGATCTAATTGCTTCTGTCGTCGAAGTTGACGTTATTAATTATTTAACAACTTTTATCTCCGAGTATGCATACAAGCTGGAATTATTTTTTTAAAGACGGTGACTCGATCCCTGAATACCCAGACACTTCGATGGTTCGTAAATTTTCGTTTGAGAACAGCTGATTTATTACGTAGAAAAATCTATTGACTACATGAGGGTTGTGGTACACTAAAAGTTTGTTACAATATATTCGGCGTATGCCAATCAAATAGGCATGCCCTAAGGGTATAACGACAAGGGGCCCATCGCTATGCTGTCAGCATATTTCAAATAAGCTAGCCGTAATGTCACGGACTTCAAATACTGTCAGAGCAGCAGACTTTGACCTTAGTTCATCCAGTCAATCACAAGGAAGCCCACCAAAGTTGTGAAGCGATGTGGTACATTTGTTAATCATCCTTGGCAGACTTACCTTCAAGTATGGTTGCTATGGTTCTCACCGTGTATCTTGCTTGCATTTGCCCTATTGTACACAACTGTATATATCGTGCATAGGCTGTATATATTGTATCTACCTGATTACTATTTGGTGAAGGAAATACAAATATTTACTCTCTTCTGCCTTTTTGCTCGTTTCTAAGTGGTTGTCGTGCTACAGCCAGGTGTGCAGGTCAGTAGACTACACCTGTGTTCATAATAAGGGTCATTAAGGCTGCATGTCTCATGTACGCTACCAGTCGAGAAAACTTTAATCCCTAAAGTAGAGAATGTAGAAATTTAAGTAAACTTTAAGTGTATCCTTACCTAAATATACATTCCTCCAAGTGGACATGCATTGCTGCTCTCAGTGCATGTACATCGAGAATATATACAAGGTGCCATGCGAGAGATTTATCATCTCACAGAGAAACACTAAGAAGAAGGCAGACGCTAATGAAGCCTCATTAGAGCAGCCGGGAATTTTTTTTCTATATTTTTTTGAGAGGGTTGAGGGGGGAGATCATCGCATTTTCACTCTAATCGATATGGCAGTCTGTCACTGAAACTTGAACATGACAGGTATGTCACCTCATCATGAGCGTCTCATGGGAGCTTCATGACGTGACCTACAGCAACCAAACTCCATCGGGCAGCGTGTTAATCAGTTTTCTCTGGTGACAGCATCAGTCAAGCGTCTGAAGTTGTGATATCAAGATCACAACTAAACAGACAAGGTCACAATGAAGTCCTTGGGAAGCTCTTAATTATTGCTCGTGTTTATCCGAGGATGAAGACCGCGTCCACTACAAGATTTCAGTCTTTGTATACCCTCAGCACTGACAGTCTTAAACCCTAAAACAAAAGCTTCGACTTGAGGACCTAATGAAGAATTTATATAAAAAGCTTTATAAAGAAATTTAGTTAAAACAAATTCTTATTATGACTGATTTAACACTTCTCTCGTTCTGATTCGTCTGAGATTTTTGAGTAAAACATTCTCGTAACCTTGGGTACTGTGCCCAGGGCTGCTAATAGATAATCCAGACCTGTCCCTATCAGGTGGACTTTTTCCCGATGTATAAACTTACAATAACATGATAACATCGCTACAGGTTTACCGTCCTGAGAGATCGTAATGTACAATCAATATTAATGTTACCATGAGGCGGCGCTAAGTCCCCCAAGTGTCTCTCAGATTCCTATGGAATGAGAGAACCTTAAGTTGTATCCATGTACACTGAAGAATAACTCCAGTTCCTTGAATACCACTATTCAGGGACTCCCTTCCTTTCTTGAAAGAGTGCTCAGGTGACAGTACCTCTACTGAATTAAACCATTTCAAATTGCCGTAGTTACTGAACCCATAGTGAAATTTCAACTATATCCTCGTCCATGTATTGAGAGATTTTTATTTCTTCGTGGGGTAGAATATAGCAAAAAAAAAAAGGCCTCGATTTAATTTCCACCATGTAATTCATATAGCATAAAGCAGCCGTACACTGCGGGTGTTCCACACTGTGTGGCTCTCCTACACAATACGCTACCCACACTCTGCTATTATATAAAACATATTACGTATTAAAACACGGAATAACTTCTTTTCACGCAGTATAAACGCTTTATGGTTCCTCCTTATTCTTGGAAAAATCATCTCTCTGTGAAGAAGAGTCTGTGCAAGAACTCTCTCTCTCTCTCTCTCTCTCTCTCTCTCTCTCTCTCTCTCTCTCTCTCTCTCTCTCTCTCTCTCTCTCTCTCTCTCTCTCTCTCTCTCTCTCTCTCTCTCTCTCTCTCATACAGACTTCAAAACTGCAAATGCGCCCACCTTTCCTTCAGGACTCCCTGAATACCTTCATACATGTTACCTTGTTCACACTCCAACAGCATGTCAAGTCATAAGAACCATTTACTTCCATTCACTTATATCTAACACGCTACACACGATTGCTGGTAACGTAATTCAAATCTATCTAAGTATCTTTATATATATATATATATATATATATATATATATATATATATATATATATATATATATATATATATATATATATATATATATATATATATATATATATATATATATATATATATATATATATATATATATATATATATATATATATATATATATATATATATATTCATGTACAGTACGTGTAAGTGTATGTATATCTTTAGATATGCGTGTTACATCATTTCAGGACACCATACATGTTGCTACTACACCTGCCTGCCTGCTGGGGCACTCTGCAGCAAGCAGGGATCGATGCCTCTGCCAGCGGTGGCAGCATCATGGTGGATGCTGGCTGGGCGGGGCTGTCTCACCTGGTCTGTGTACCTGTTTGCTTCTCACCTCACTCTCCCACGCTCTCAGCTTCGTTCCCACGCTCTCAGTTTCGTTCCCATGCTCTCAGTTTCGTTCCCACGCTCTCAGTTTCGTTCCCACGCTCTCAGCTTCGTTCCCACGCTCTCAATTTCGTTCCCACGCTCTCAGCTTCGTTCCCACGCTTTCAGCTCTTCTTTCATGCTCTTGGCTCTCTTTTTTTTCTCCCCCCGAGCTTTCAGCTTTTCTCCCATGGTTTCATCTTGCTCCTCTAAGCCACACTTATCTCCCAAGCTATCAGTTTGGGAGATAAATTCATTTGCCATAGGCTCACTCTCCCACGCAATCAACTCCTCTCCCACTCTCTCTCCTAAACTCACTCTCCCGTGATCTCAACTTCAATTTTTAGAACTCGACTCACTCTCCCACACTTTCAACTCTTATCTCCTCATCTATCCCACGCACTGAGCTATTATCCCACGTTCTACAGTATCTTTCCCTGAGTTCTCTCCCACGTTCTCGGCACACTCCCTCCCCCCACACACTCTACCATCTCTCCCTTTTCATCGGATTCTTCTCCATTACCTGGTTTCCGTTCATTATCGTTCACTTTTTTACTTCCATTTTTCCATTGTCTTCATCGATGTCTCCCTTTCTTGCACAATTCCTCTTCATGTCTTTATTTCAGTTTCTGTTACTCTCTGATTCTTCATTTTTTGTCCTATGCTCGCTTTTCGGGTAAATTCTTGACCTCTGGCTCGAATTATCGTACTACCGAGAGTATTGAGGGCAAAACATTCGTTGCAGAATAAGCTTTAAATGGGGCAACGTTTCGCCTCGTGTAGATCTTTATCATGACTTGGAACGTCGTCAGAATAAATGATCTGACGAAAAACTTTTACAAAGGGTGTTGACAGAGTCGAAAGTTCATTCCCATCCCCCCCCTTAAAAAATAATGCAAATACTTTTTATTTTCTATTAATGGGTAATATTTCACTATTATATTGGCCAGTGACCTCTAAAGAACGATATTTAAGGAATTTTATATGCATACTGTAAATCGTCTTGTTTTTGATAAAGGATTTCTTTGATTTTTTAAAGACCCCTCCCCCCCCTTCCTTTTTCAAGTTTACAATCCTGGCTTAAGTAGGTCTGAAATTCTTGGCTGCGATACTGGGCCGAATTACTGGCATTTTTAACTCTGGCCTGAGTGTTGTAAGACTCGCCTGCCATGGGTTCGAATCCTCATCCGTTGCGTGATTTGCTAGCATAGCAGCGGGGAGAGGGCGGACACTGGGCAGTGTGTGTGTGTGTGTGTGTGTGTGTGTGTGTGTGTGTGTGTGTGTGTGTGTACTCACCTAGTTGTACTCACCTAGTTGAGGTTGCGGGGGTCGAGTCCGAGCTCCTGGCCCCGCCTCTTCACTGATCGCTACTAGGTCACTCTCCCTGAGCCGTGAGCTTTATCATACCTCTGCTTAAAGCTATGTATGGATCCTGCCTCCACTACATCGCTTCCCAAACTATTCCACTTACTGACTACTCTGTGGCTGAAGAAATACTTCCTAACATCTCTGTGATTCATCTGTGTCTTCAGCTTCCAACTGTGTCCCCTTGTTACTGTGTCCAATCTCTGAAACATCCTGTCTTTGTCCACCTTGTCAATTCCTCTCAGTATTTTGTATGTCGTTATCATGTCCCCCCTATCTCTCCTGTCCTCCAGTGTCGTCAGGTTGATTTCCCTTAACCTCTCCTCGTAGGACATACCTCTTAGCTCTGGGACTAGTCTTGTTGCAAACCTTTGCACTTTCTCTAGTTTCTTCACGTGCTTGGCTAGGTGTGGGTTCCAAACTGGTGCCGCATACTCCAATATGGGCCTAACGTACACGGTGTACAGGGTCCTGAATGATTCCTTATTAAGATGTCGGAATGCTGTTCTGAGGTTTGCTAGGCGCCCATATGCTGCAGCAGTTATTTGGTTGATGTGCGCTTCAGGAGATGTGCCTGGTGTTATACTCACCCCAAGATCTTTTTCCTTGAGTGAGGTTTGTAGTCTCTGACCCCCTAGACTGTACTCCGTCTGCGGCCTTCTTTGCCCATCCCCAATCTTCATGACTTTGCACTTGGTGGGATTGAACTCCAGGAACCAATTGCTGGACCAGGTCTGCAGCCTGTCCAGATCCCTTTGTAGTTCTGCCTGGTCTGTGTGTGTGTGTGTGTGTGTGTGTGTGTGTGTGTGTGTGTGTGTGTGTGTGTGTGTGTGTGTGTGTGTGTGTGTGTGTGTGTGTGTGTGTGTGTGTGTATTACCTATTAACCTGCTCATCTATACGTGTCATAATTTGAACTGCAGCTCTAGGGTCAAACTTTTGTATGTTCATGCGCGTGTATGTGTGTGTGCGTGTGCTCGCCTGTATGTGATTGTGAGTGTAAAGATTGTTGTGGTAGACTTTTGTTTTTTTTGCCTCATGAACTGGTATTCAAAAACACTCTGGGCAGGGAAGTATACGACTCTCCAGTTGGCGACTTCCACAACTTCTGGAGACGAGACAGCGACAAGCTCCCGTAGTGAAGCCTTGAAGATAGAGATTAGTGCGCCTGTTGTCCCAGCACTTGCATGGTCGCAACGGGATACAAATCCAAGAGCAAGACATGTGATAGTTGAGAGATAAATACACTGCAATGTGTGTGTGTGTGTGTGTGTGTGTGTGTGTGTGTGTGTGTGTGTGTGTGTGTGTGTGTGTGTGTGTGTGTGTGTGTGTGTGTGTGTGTGTGTGTGTGTGTGTGTGTGTGTGTGTGTGTGTGTGTGTGTGTGTGTGTGTGTGTGTGTGTGTGTGTGTGTGTGTGTGTGTGTGTACTCGCCTATTTGTAGTTGTAGGGGTCGAGTCTTAGCTCCTGGCCTCGCCTCTTCACTGGTTGCTACTGGGTCCTCTCTCTCCCTGCTCCATGAGCTTTATCAAACCTCGTCTTAAAACTATGTATGGTTCCCGCCTCCACTACGACACTTTCTAGGCTATTCCACTGCCTGACAACTCTATGACTGAAGAAATACTTTCTAACATCCCTTTGACTCATCTGACTCTTCAACTTCCAATTGTGACCTCTTGTTTCTGTGTCCCCTCCCTGGAACATCCTGTCTTTGTCCACCTTGTCTATTCTGCGCAGTATTTTATATGTCGTTATCATGTCTCCCCTGGCCCTCCTGTCCTCCAGTGTCATTAGGCCGATTTCCCTTAGCCTTTCTTCATAGGACATTCCCCTTAGCTCTGGAACTAACCTTGTCGCAAACCTTTGCACTTTCTCTAATTTCTTGACGTGCTTGATCAAGTGCGGGTTTCAAACAGGTGCTGCATGTGATGAATGGTTTGAAAAACCGACAAGTTGAAGATTGAGACACTTATGCAGCATATGGGAATCTTTATTCAGGAAACGTTTCGCCACACAGTGGCTTCATCAGTCCAATACAAAGAGGAAGGCGTAAGGAGAGGAGGAGAATGAGGTAATCAGTCCCTCAACCTGGAGTCGATGTGTTCAGTCCATCAATCTTGTAGAATGTACAGCATAGGGCCGTAGACGTGGCTTATATACTGTAGTGAGGTGACGTGAAGCAGATGGAGGCGGGGTCATAGTGGTACCATCCACTAGTCGAAGTAGGTCTTCGTCCAAAGGTTGAACAAGTGTTGAAGAATTCTTTGTAACAAGATCCCATGATGCTGCAGTGTCTGACAGTTGTGATGAATGGTTTGAAAAACCGACAAGTTGAAGATTGAGACACTTATGCAGCATATGGGAATCTTTATTCAGGAAACGTTTCGACACACAGTGGCGAAACGTTTCCTGAATAAAGATTCCCATATGCTGCATAAGTGTCAGGTGCTGCATACTCCAGTAAGGGCCTGACGTACACGGTGTACAGTATCTTGAACGATTCCTTATTAAGGTATCGGAACGCTGTTCTCAGGATTGCCAGGCGCCCATATGCTGCAGCAGTTATCTGGTTGATGTGTGCTTCCGGAGACATGCTCCGTGTTACACTCACCCCAAGATCTTTCTCCTTGAGCGAGGCTTGCAGTCTTTGGCCACCTAGCCTATACTCCGTCTGCGGTCTTTTATGCCCTTCCCTGATCTTCATGACTTTGCATTTGGCGGGGTTAAATTCGAGAAGCCAGTTGCTGGACCAGGTGTCCAGTCTGTCCAGGTCTCATTGAAGTCCTGCCTGATCCTCATCTGATTTAATTCTCCTCATTAACTTCACATCATCTGCGAACAGGGACACTTCTGAGTCTAACCCTTCCATCATGTCATTCACATATACCAAAAATAGCACTGGTCCTAGGACCGACCCCTGTGGGACCCCGCTCGTCACAGGTGCCCACTGTGATACCTCATCACGTAACATGACTCGTTGTTGCCTCCCTGTCAGGTATTCTCTGATCCATTGCAGTGCCCTTCCTGTTATATGCGCCTGATCCTCTAGCTTCTGCACTAATCTCTTGTGAGGAACTGTGTCAAAGGCCTTCTTGCAGTCCAAGAAGATGCAATCGACCCACCCCTCTCTCTCGTGTCTTACTTCTGTTACTTTATCATAAAACTCCAGAAGGTTTGTGACACAGGATTTGCCTTCCATGAATCCGTGCTGGTTGGCGTTTATACTCTTGTTTCGTTCCAGGTGCTCCACCACTCTCCTCCTGATAATCTTGTCTATAACTATGCATACTATACACGTCAGTGACACAGCTCTGTAGTTTAGTGACTCTTTTCTGTCTCCTTTTTTAAAAATGGGAACTACATTTGCCGTCTTCCATACCTCAGGTAGTTGCCCAGTTTCCAGGGATGTGTTGAAGATTGCGGTAAGTGGCACACACAACATATCCGCTCCCTCTCTAAGGACCCACGGGGAGATGTTGTCCGGTCCCATTGCCTTTGAGGTATCGATGTCCCTTAGCAGCTTCTTCACCTCCTCCTCATTTGTATGTATGTCATCCAACACTTGTTGGTATATTCCTTGCTGGTGTCCCCATCTGGTCTGTCCCCTCAGAGGCCTTCCTGTCTCCACTGTAAATACTTCTCATGCTGAGCTCCTCACATACCTCTTGATCGTTTCTTGTGAGTTCCCCACCTTCTTTCCTCAGGCTTATCACCTGGTCTTTAACTGTTGTCTTCCTCCTAATGTGGCTATACAGCAGTTTCGGGTCAGATTTGACTTTCGATGCTATCTGTGCATACTCGTTTCTGGCTCTTCTACTAATCTCCTTGTTTTCCTGGGTCCTATGCCTCCTGTACCTTTTCCATTCTCTGGTGCACTTAGTTTTTGTCTCCCTACACCTTCGGGTAAACCAAGGACTCGCTTTGGTCTTCCTATTATTTCTATTTCCCTTGGGAACAAACCTTTCCTCTGCCTCCATGCACTTTGTTGTTACATATTCCATTATCTCGTTTACTGATTTTCCTACCAGTTCTCTGTCCCACTGAACCTCCTGCAGGAAGTTCCTCATACATGTGTAGTCCCCCCTTTTATAGTTGGGCTTTTCCCGTTCAATTCCTGTTACCCTCTCCACTTGTAACTCTATATAATCAAAACTCAGAACCACGTGATCGCTAGCTCCAAGGGGCCTCTCGTAAGTGATGTCCTCAATGTCTGAACTGCTCAGGGTGAACACAAGATCCAGTCTTGCTGGCTCATCCTTCGTGTGTGTGTGTGTGTGTGTGTGTGTGTGTGTGTGTGTGTGTATCTCAGCATGTGTATGCTGAGAATTCACTTTATTCTGTATTATAGGTGGTGAAGAATCTTTGACTGGTGTTGTGAAGACTACGTGCGGCCTTGACGACCCTCGTGTAGTCGATAGGCTTGAACCTTATGTTGCATGTATCCAATGTAGTCAACATATCTGCTGTCTTATAGTGTAGTTGGTATATCTGATATCTTTTGCAGTGTGGTCGGTACATCCACTGTCTCATACAGTGTGGTCAATACATCTGCTGTTTCTCAAAGTGTGGTTCAACAGATCTATCCGTCAATTATCTTGCCTATATAGGCTTTTATTTGTTCATCAAATCTCCCAAAACTCCCCGTCCGTCCGTCCGTCCATCCATCTCTCCGTCTCGCTGTCTACCTCCCCTGGCGTCTGTCCATTCTCTCGTAAGATCGTCTCTGCATTTCCCTGTCTACCTTCCCTGGCGTCTGTCCAGTCTCTCGTAAGATCGTCTCTGCATTTCCCTGTTTACCTCCCCTGGCGTCTGTCCAGTCTCTCGTAAGATCGTCTCTGCATTTCCCTGTTTACCTCCCCTGGCGTCTGTCCAGTCTCTCGTAAGATCGTCTCTGCATTTCCCTGTCTAGCTCCCCTGGCGTCTGTCCAGTCTCTCGTAAGATCGTCTCTGCATTTCCCTGTCTACCTCCCCTGGCGTCTGTCCAGTCTCTCGTAAGATCGTCTCTGCATTTCCCTGTCTACCTCCCCTGGCGTCTGTCCAGTCTCTCGTAAGATCGTCTCTCAGTCTGCCTGTCCACTTCTGACTCTTCCCGCCCATCCATCCTCGCATAATTGTAGCAAGATTGTGATGAAACTATTTGTGGTCCCTGATTAAAATTTGCTGTCATTTATTCTTGTGCACCAAATTAGGTTCATGATTCGCCGAAGTATATTTTTTTTGCTCAAGCATAAATGCTACTGGGGCAACCAAATCATTTCAGAATTAGTTGGTTTTATAATTAGTTTGTTGAAGTATACATTTTTTTTCTTGAAATCATTATTTAGCATTCTGCATTGTCTGGTTTATATTTTTTTAGGCCATATGGTATAGTATTTTTTATGTGCGTTTTTTATTGTTGTGGTTGTTTATCTGTCTGTTGTGGTCGTTTATCTGTCTGTTGTGGTCGTTTATCTGTCTGTTGTGGTTGTTTATCTGTCTGTTGTGGTTGTTTATCCGTCTGTTGTGGTTGTTTATCTGTCTGTTGTGGTTGTTTATCTGTCTGTTGTGGTTGTTTATCTGTCTGTTGTGGTTGTTTATCTGTCTGTTGTGGTTGTTTATCTGTCTGTTGTGGTTGTTTATCTGTCTGTTGTGGTTGTTTATCTGTCTGTTGTGGTTGTTTATCTGTCTGTTGTGGTTGTTTATCTGTCTGTTGTGGTTGTTTATCTGTCTGTTGTGGTTGTTTATCTGTCTGTTGTGGTCGTTTATCTGTCTGTTGTGGTTGTTTATCTGTCTGTTGTGGTTGTTTATCTGTCTGTTGTGGTTGTTTATCTGTCTGTTGTGGTTGTTTATCTGTCTGTTGTGGTTGTTTATCTGTCTGTTGTGGTTGTTTATCTGTCTGTTGTGGTTGTTTATCTGTCTGTTGTGGTTGTTTATCTGTCTGTTGTGGTTGTTTATCTGTCTGTTGTGGTTGTTTATCTGTCTGTTGTGGTTGTTTATCTGTCTGTTGTGGTTGTTTATCTGTCTGTTGTGGTTGTTTATCTGTCTGTTGTGGTTGTTTATCTGTCTGTTGTGGTTGTTTATCTGTCTGTTGTGGTTGTTTATCTGTCTGTTGTGGTCGTTCATCTGTCTGTTGTGGTCGTTCAGCTCTCTATCGTGGTCGTTCATCCGTCTGTAATGGTCGTTCATTCATCCAGGAGCTGAGTCTCGACCCCCGGCAACAAAAAATAAACGAGCAAAGACACGAAAACACACACACACACATACACACACACACACACACACACACACACACACACACACACACACACACACACACACACACACACACACACACACACACACACACACACACATTTTCTCTCTCCAAGGTTTAAGACTAAATTAAAAATATCATACTTGAGGGGTTAGCCTTCCATTATTAATTAAAGTCATTAAAATGATATCAGTGCTAAATATATATCCAGGGTTGTTTTTTTTCAGTTGAGGGGAGTGAGTTAAGGTAGCCAGGTGTAATTGTTGCTCCTACCCTTCCCCCTCCCTCCTTACCTCTCCCTCCCTCCTTACTTCCCCCTCCCTCCTTACCTCCCCGTCACTCCTCACCTCTCCCTCTCTCCTCACATCCCCCTCCCTCCCCACCTCCTCTCCTAAAACCTGTGGTGGGGTAGGGGGCTCCCTGCCCCGAACTATTCCCCGCCCAGCGGTAACCAGCCTCTCTCTCTCTTTCTCTCTCTCTCTCTCTCTCTCTCTCTCTCTCTCTCTCTCTCTCTCTCTCTCTCTCTCTCTCTCTCTTTTACAAATGGTTTTACAAGGTTAGGTTAAGGTTCCTAACTTTACAAGAGCCGTTACCTACATCAACTCATTTAAAAGCCTGTTTATTGTTATGAGACATACAAATAGGGAACAGCATGAAGTTGAAGCCATCTGTTGGCCATAAATTTCATTTGATCAACTGACTTCATTTCGTTGATGTCATTATGCTGTGCAAACATGTTCCAGACTCGAGTCATCCTGGGAATAAATGATCTTAAATGAAGTGATGTTCTGGAGAACGTTACAGAGTGAAGTTGCTGCCCGCCTTGTTGTGTAAACGCTCACTCACGTCTCTCTGTCCTCGGAGTGGAGCCAAGTGCAGTACTTTGACAATATTGGCCTTGTACATAACAGTAAGGCAACCCACATCCCTCCTGTGTTGAAGGTTCTGCTCAAATGACAGGCTGGGTCCAGGAGGGAGATGAACCGTCTTGCTCTGTTCCCTCTTCTGTCAAGAAGTCGCAGATGAGACAGGGCAGGCAGTCCAAGAAAGTGGAACATACTCTAGGTGTGAGCATACTTGAAAGCCCTACATATTCTTGCAACCTCTACTATCGAGCATAAGTGAGATACGTCTAAGTGCTGCATGCTTCCTGGCCGCTTTGTTTGCAAGGTTTACAACGTGGTTCTTATTGGTGACTTTGGAGTCAAATTTCACCCCAAAGATAAAAACTTCGTCTCCGGGTACCAATATCCTCCCATCCATTCTTACTACGGCTCCAGCATTACCATCATGGTTACTAGAGACCATCACCATTTGTGTTTCCTCCTATTCTCTTCCCCTTCCATTATGTTCTCTCTATCCTTTCTCAATTTCTTCTTCCCTCCCATTCCACTCCCTCTTCTCCTCCTCTTCCTCTTCGTTCTCTTACTCGTTTTCCTCCTGTCGAAGAGGCCATCCAAAGAGAATGTAATTACCACGTGATAGTAACTCCAGCTCTGCTGGAACGATGCCTTTGAAGCTGCTGTAACTACTGAACCCACAGAGGAATACTTGACGATATCCTCATTCTTTCCCCCAAATTTAATTACACGATATACTTAACTATGTCGAGACAACCTTGCTAGCTTATGTTTCCACATTGTGACTATTATCAGGAATAAGTAGCACATAGTTTTGTTTACAACAACAAAAAATATCCAAAATCCTCCCCGTCATTTACACCTACAATCCAAATTTATCCATTTTTTTTATTTCTTCTCTTATTTCCCATTTCATTTCTTTCTCTCCCATTTCAGTTCTTCCTTCCCCCTTCTTCGTACCTCCCAATACCTTCAGTTTTCCCCCTCTTATTTTCTCCTCTCCTATTATGCTTCCCTTTCCCCCTCTCTTCTCCCTTCCTATCTACGTCCCTTTCCCTACGCCCCTCTATGCATGTAGCAGTGCTAAAACTGACCGGTGAACAAATGCATACACAAACCCCTGCGTTTAATGCGTTTCTGTTATTGCAAAACGCTGTTGGCGTTCAATAAATACTTGAGTGTGCATTGGAAGCCGCCTCGACTCCACAGAAAACGGGATCCAGGTATGGGGAAATTATTACTCGACTTTTGACGGTAGCTTCCTGTACACGACGTTCTCTACTTACGAACAAGGTCTGTTCCGTGTTCCACTTTATAGAAAGTGTTGCAAGTCTAGTACAGTATCGGAGCTTACGAACGAATTGTGTTCCTGGTGTTTCAACTTACGAACGAGTTGTGTTCCTGGTGTTTTATCTTACGATTGAGTTGTGTTCCTGGTGTTTCAACTTATAAACGAGTCGTGTTCCCGGTGTTTCGACTTGCTTACCAGTTACAAGCCTACTTTCTCGACTTAAAAATGAGTTGTTTATAATAATAATAATAATAATAATAATAATAATAATAATAATAATAATAATAATAATAATAATAATAATAATAATAATAATAATAATAATAATAATAATAATAATAATTATCTCCATGGGGAAGTGGGAGAGAATCCTTTCTCAGTAAGCCATGCGTGTCGTAAGGGGCGACTAAAATGCCGGGAGCAAGGGGCTAGTAACCCCTTCTATTATATAAATTACTAATTGTAAAGAGGAAAGCTTTCGTTTTTCTTTTTAGGTCACCCTGCCTCAGTGGGAGACGGCCAGTACGTTAAATAAAAATATTAATAAAAATAATTTATTTTAGGTTGATATAATGTTTGTACAGAGATAAGAACATAAGAAAGAAGGAACACTGCAACAGGCCTACTGACCCATGCGGAGCAGGTCCATGTTCCCCCCACCCGGATTAGCCCAGTGACACACCCAGTCTGGTCACCTCCACTCAAGGATGGAGCACTGCACCAGACCCAGCAGCACAAGCTAGTCAGGTCCAACTCACACCCACCCACACCCACTCATGTATTTATCTAACCTATTTTTAAAACTACACAACGTTTTAGCCTCAATAACTGTACTCGGGAGTTTGTTCCACTCATCCATGAC
>NC_091313.1:30036919-30278500 GCF_038502225.1 Cherax quadricarinatus
GGAAGGAGGGAGGGAGGGAGGGGATGTCTGCTCGATCAATACGCGACTCTCTCGTACCCTCCGTCAGGCCTCCAGCAGATGTTGGTGATGCTGAGGGAAATATTAGTGATGTTGAGACGCTGGATGTTGATTCTGGTGGCGATGTTAGTGATGCTTGAGATGTTGATCCTGGGGGGAAAGATGATGCTGAAGATCTCAGTGATGCTGGATGCTGGTAACGGTGGGGGGAGATGTACTAACTTGATGCCAAATTTTAATCTCGTATTGTGATTAATTTTATAGCCATGTTATCATTGTGCGTAGTTTGAATTGATCACACACACACACACACACACACACACACACACACACACACACACACACACGTACACACAAACACACATTCGTGTAACATGCAAATTGCATAAAACAGTTATATGAGAGAGACTTATTTAGAGCCCAGAAATCCTGGCAGAGCAACAACATGGGTTCATGAATGAAGGTTCGAGCTTCACAAACCTTATAGATTATTACGGGTGACACAGGAAGGAGAGGGATGGGTGGACTGCATATTCCTAGACTGGAAGGAGGCTTCTGATACGATACCACATAGAAGGGCACTTTCGGGTGGCAGGCATTAGTGTGGGTAAGGTAATGCGTGTGCAGTACACAGTAGTTATAAGACCATAAGAAAGACGAAGCACTGCATGAGGCCGACTGGCCCATGCTAGGCAGGTCCAAGTAACTTACTGACCTAAGGTAGTCAAGTCCAAGTCACATCCACTTAAGAAGGAAGGAGCACTGCATCAGGCCTACTGGCCCATGCTAGGCAGGTCCAAGTAACTTACTGACCTAAGGTAGTCAAGTCCAAGTCACATCCACTTAAGAAGGAAGGAGCACTGCATCAGGCCTACTGGCCCATGCTAGGCAGGTCCAAGTAACTTACTGACCTAAGGTAGTCAAGTCCAAGTCACATCCACTTAAGAAGGAAGGAGCACTGCATCAGGCCTACTGGCCCATGCTAGCCAGGTTCAACTCACACCCTCCCACTCACTAGTTATAGGTATGAGTATCAGGATAAAACAGTTTATTTCCGAAAATTGTTAAGAGAAAGACACAAGATGCAATACTATTATTTTTTATTGGGACGTTTCGCTCTGTGCGAAAAGTAGTTCCAGTAAAAGTTTGTTTTGCAACATGCGGTTTCTTCATGTAGCATGAGGATGGTAGTGTGTGACTAGTGGAGTATCACAAGGAACACTCTTGGGTCCCATATTGTTAACCACTTTACACCCGGAACAAGAACATAACAACGGAGAAACACTGTAGCAGGCCTACTGTCCCATGTTAGGCAGGTCCAGCTCACGCCCACTCATGTACTTCTTTAACTCAAAAGTCGCTTCAGTTTCCTTCCTAAATCTAAATTTTCCCAATTTGAACACATTGCTGCGAGTCCTGTCTTGGTTGTATATTTTCAGCACGTCGTTATTTATATCACCCCTTTATTTATTCTTGCCTTCTATTTATACACTATTCTTATCCGCCTTCCCCCTAATTCTACGCCTTTCCATAGAGTGTACATTCAGTGCTCTCAGCCAATCTTCTTTGGAAATTTTTCTGATGTATGTGATTAGCTTCGCCATTTTTCTCTGTGTGATGAATGGTTTGAAAAACCGACAAGTTGAAGATTGAGACACTTATGCAGCATATGGGAATCTTTATTCAGGAAAATCACTCACTACGAAAGCAAAAGACTTGGCAGACGATGCAACATCCCCCCAATGAAGAGCAGGGGTGTCACTAGCACGTTAAGAGACCATACAATAAGTGTCAGGGGCCCGAGACTGTTCAACTGCCTCCCAGCATACATAAGGGGGATTACCAACAGACCCCTGGCAGTCTTCAAGCTGGCACTGGACAAGCACCTAAAGTCGGTTCCTGATCAGCCGGGCTGTGACTCGTACGTTGGTTTGCGTGCAGCCAGCAGTAACAGCCTGGTTGATCAGGCTCTGATCCACCAGGAGGCCTGGTCACAGACCGGGCCGCGGGGACGTTGACCCCCGGAACTCTCTCCAGGTAAACTCCAGGTAAACGTTTCGCCACACAGTGGCGATACAATATTTTGGCTACACAATATTTTTGTCTTCGGATGTTGTCAATTTAATACGGAATATAAAATGAAAAGGGCTAGTGGAAATTGCAGGAGGACCTGGACAGGCGTCAGAAATGGCGGAATAAGTGAATATGAAAATGGTATACAATACCGACAGGTTGATTAGAAAGACACATGTGCAGTCGTTAAATATTCCGAAACGTTTCGCCTACACAGCAGGCTTCCTCAGTCGAGTACAGAAGGGTTACCGGAAGCAATAGAGATGTGAAGACGATGTCGGTTCTCTGAACCATTCATCTACAAATCTGTCAGACACTGCAACTTCTTGGGATCTTAATACTTAGGAATTCTTCGCTTGCCTAATTCTTGGGCACGACCTACTTCCACATTGAACAAATGTGACACGACCAATGACTGCTGCACCTCTCCTGCCATACGGTTTATAAGCTGCTTCTCCGCTGATATGCCGTATTCTATTCAAGATTGATGGACTGAACACATCGACTCAAGGTTGAGGGACTGATTACCTCATTCTCCTCCTGTTCTTCAAGTTTCTCCTTCGTATGGACTGATGAAGCCACTGTGTGGCGAAACGTTTCCTCAATAAAGATACCCAAGAGTTGCATATGTGTCTAATTTATCAACATGTCGGTTCTCTGAACCATTCATCTACGATGTAATCAGTCCATCATCCTTGAAGACATCAGCCTGGAGAAGAGTTTTGTTCCATAGTCTGGAACAACGTGGAATAATTGTTTAATGGTCAGCACCTGCAAAATCAACGTTGAGAAATTGGGAGGCTGGGAAAGGAGATTGAAGAAACAAGGAATATACGCATGGAAATAATTTAATTAAGAAAAGAACCTCAAAATATCCATCACCAGGATCCTCTCCCTCGAAGGTCACATAAACAGAATAACATCAACAGCTCTGACGAAGATGGCGAACGTTAAGTTATATTCAGGAATATTGACAAACGGGCTTAAAATAGTCTTTCTGTTATATGTGCATCTCACTCAGCATGCAGCGCCTGTGTGGAGCCCTCTCCTACCAAGATGCATAGTGAAATTTGAGAATGTCTGAAGAACATCTAGACTACTTCCTGAGATGAGGAGAAGAGCCGTAAAGAAATAAGAGAACTAGATCTCGAGTCGCTGGAAGAAGGAAGAAATAAAGGGGATATGATCATGACATACAAAATAATCAGAAGCATAAACAGGATTAAAGAGAGTTGGCTTTTTATAGCGAACGAATTAAAAGCAAAATTGGGCATAGTTTCTGGTATATCAGACTGTTATTATAATCATGGGGCTTACATCAACACTGTAAATGATGGTTGTTAGGTAAGACACATATGCAACAGTTAGGTATCTTTATTATGAAACGTTTCGCCTACACAGTAGGCTTCTTCAGTCAAGTACAGAAAAGTTGATAGAAGCAGAAGATACTTGAAGACGATGTAATCAGTCCATCACCCTTAAAGTTTTGAGGTGGTCAGTCCCTCAGTCTGGAGAAGAGCATTGTTCCATAGTATGAAACAATATGGAGAAGAAGTGACAGGATGGAGCTTTTTATAGCGCCAAGAGGTGAGACGTAGGCCACTAGGAGAGGTAAGAACTCAGATGTTGAGAGGTCAGACGCAAATCCAGCCCCTCTCACTAGTGGAAGTTGTGTCTTACCTAACAACCTGTCGGTATTTTATACCATTTTAATGTTCAACACTGTAAATGATGTAGGCTAAGTTTTAGCTGTAAAAAAAATACATATCGGAATACAGTTATTATACTTGTATATAAACCACCAAACACAACTTCCCAGTACTTCTAAGATCAGCCGTTGAAAACCAAATCTGTTTTGAGAATCATTCGAACCCGACATCGAACATCCTGGTGCTTGGCGACTTCAGTTTAAGACGTGTAAAATGGGAGAGTGTAGTAGGCGCAGTAACAGCAGAGACAAGCCCAGGAGGCACTCCAGATAAACAGTCGCACTAGCAAACTATTAAGGCTGTGATAAATTCGCCTATAAAAAGCAAACAGCAGAGTCGATCACAGTAGAAAATTCCCTAGAATTTATATTCACGAATAATGAAGATTTAACTGACTCACGGAATCGTAATGACATGATTGCAAACAAACCATACCACGGGTGGGGTTAGAACCCGCGATCAGAGAGTCTCAAAACTCCAGACCGACGCGTTACCCACTGGGCAGAGAACAATGCGGTGTCACATGCCTTAATAACATGAATCTGAACAAGAAAAAAAAAAAAGATACAAACCAGAAAAAGAGATACCACTGAATTTATCAAAGTTCTCCCACTTTCACGAGAGTACAAAAGAAAGAATTACTGGTAAGAAAGTCGTAAACCAACATAAACCTGACTGTGATGAATGGTTTGAAAAACCGACAAGTTGAAGATTGAGACACTTATGAATAAAGATTTCCATATGCTGCATAAGTGTCTCAATCTTCATAAACCTGACTGCATCATACAGAGTCCAATTGAAACAGAGGAAGAAAAAAAAAGGATCATTAATGAAACTGAAGGAATACCAAAATGCCTTTTCCTCTTATGCGGCATAAGAACATAAAGGATCACATTATACTGCATTTGTGTTTATATTTCCACTCCATAAGAAAGGAGGATCACTGCAGCAGGCCTGTTGGCCCATACTAGGCAGGTCCTTTACAATCTATCCCACTAACAAAACATTTTCCCAACCCAGTTTTAATGCTACCCAAGAAATAATCTCTGATAACTCTATCTACTCATTTGCAAGTCCCAATCAGATCCAACCCCTCTCACTCATGTATTTATCCAACCTAAATTTGAAACTACCCAAAGTCCTAGCCTCAATAACCCAACTAGGTAGACTGTTCCACTCATCAACTACCCTATTTCCAAACCAATACTTTCCTATGTCCTTTCTAAATCTAAACTTATCTAATTTAAATCCATTACTGCGGGTTCTCTCTTGGAGAGATATCCTCAAGACCTTATTAATATCCCCTTTATTAATACCTATCTTCCACTTATACACTTCGATCAGGTCTCCCCTCATTCTTCGTCTAACAAGTGAATGTAACTTAAGAGTCTTCAATCTTTCTTCATAAGGAAGATTTCTAATGCTATGTATTAATTTAGTCATCCTACGCTGAATGTTTTCTAACGAATTTATGTAATATGGAGACCAGAACTGAGCTGCATAATCTAGGTGAGGCCTTACTAATGATATATAAAGCTGCAGTATGACCTCTGGACTTCTGTTGCTTACACTTCTTGATATAAATCCCAGTAATCTATTTGCCTTATTACGTACGCTTAGGCATTACTGTCTTGATGAACATCAAAATGGTATACAATACCGACAGGTTGTTAGGTAAGATAGTTCCTGACTATGGAACTGAACTTCTCCAGGCCGAGGGACTGACAACCTCAAATTCTACGACTTTAAGGGTGATGGACTGATTACATCGTCTTCACATCTCTACTGTTCCTGCCTACTTTCTGTATTCGACTGAAGAAGCCTACTGTGTAGGCGAAACGTTTCGGAATAAAGTTGTCTAACTGTTGCATATGTGCATTACTGTCTTGGTTTAAGGTTGCTGCTCACCATAACCCCCAAGTCCTTTTCGCAATCTGTATGGCTATATCTACATCATTTACCTTATAAGTACTAGGGTTATGGGCACTCCCGAGCTTCAGAACCTTGCATTTATCTACATTGAACTGCATCTGCCACTTTTCTGACCAAGAACAGAGTTTGTTTAAATCCTCCTGAAGTTCCCTAACATCTACGTTTGAATCAATTATCCTACCTATCTTTGTGTCATCGGCGAATTTGTTAGGTAAGACACATATGCAACAGTTAGGCAACTTTATTCCGAAACGTTTCGCCTACACAGTAGGCTTCTTCAGTCAAGTACAGAAAAGTTGATAGAAGCAGAAGATACTTGAAGACGATGTAATCAGTCCATCACCCTTAAAGTTTTGAGGTGGTCAGTCCCTCAGTCTGGAGAAGAGCATTGTTCCATAGTATGAAACAATATGGAGATGAAGTGACAGAATGGAGCTTTTTATAGCGCCAAGAGGTGAGACGTAGGCCACTAGGAGAGGTAAGAACTCAGATGTTGCTCATATCACTTGTAACACCCTCATCAAGATCATTGATATATATTATAAACAACAACGGGCCCAAGACTGATCCCTGTGGAACGTCACTTGTTACAGATCCCCACTCGGATTTATCCCCATTTATGGACACTCTCTGCTTCCTGTCAGTGAGCCATGACTCGATCCACGAGTGCACTTTTCCCCCAATGCCATGAGCTGCCACTTTCTTTAACAGTCTATGGTGCGGAACTCTATCAAAAGCCTTACTAAAATCTAAGTAAATAATATCAAATTCTTTATCGTGGTCAACAGCCTCAAAAGCTTTACTGAAGAAAGTTAATAAATTAGTTAGACAAGACCGGCCTCTTGTGAATCCATGCTGAGTATCATTAATCAAGCTATGCTTATCGAGATGGCTTCTTATAATCTCAGCTATAATTGACTCCAGTAATTTGCCTACAATTGAGGTCAGGCTTATTGGGCGGTAATTTGACGGTAACGACTTGTCCCCTGTTTTAAAAATAGGAATTACATTAGCCATCTTCCACATATCAGACACTACACCTGTTTGAAGAGATAAATTAAAAATATTAGTTAATGGTTCACAGAGTTCCATTTTGCATTCCTTAAGAACCCTTGAAAAAACCTCATCAGGACCCGGCGACTTATTTTGCTTCAGTCTGTCTATCTGCTTCACAACCATTTCACTAGTTTTTTAGATGAATGGTTCAGAGAACCGACATGTTGATAAATTAGACACATGTGCAACTCTTGGGTATCTTTATTGAGGAAACGTTTCGCCACATAGTGGCTTCATCAGTCCATACAAAGGAGAATCTTGAAGAACAGGAGGAGAATGAGGTAATCAGTCCCTCAACCTTGAGTCGATGTGTTCAGTCCATCAATCTACTCAAGATTGATGGACTAAACTCATCGACTCAAGGTTGAGGGACTGATTGCCTCATTCTCCTCCTGTTCTTCAAGATTCTCCTTTGTATGGACTGATGAAGCCACTATGTGGCGAAACGTTTCCTCAATAAAGATACCCAAGAGTTGCACATGTGTCTAATTTATCATCATTTCACTAGTGACTGTGATGGTACATAATTTATCTTCTTCTAGCCCACTATAAAAATTAATTACTGGAATGTTATTAGTGTCTTCCTGCGTAAAAACTGAGAGAAAATAATTATTTAAACTCGAGCACATTTCATTCTCTTTGTCACTAAGATGCCCATAGTTATTTTTAAGGGGACCTATCTTATCTCTGACTTTTGTTCTATATACCTGGAAAAAACTTTTTGGGTTAGTTTTAGAATCCCTAGCAACTTTAATTTTATAGTCCCTTTTAGCTTTACTTATCCCCTTTTTAATGTCCCTCTTAATGTCAATATACTGATTCATAAGATGACCCTCACCTCTTTTGATACGCCTATAAATTCCTTTCTTATGCCCTAGTAGATATTTGAGCCTATTATTCATCCATTTTGGGTCATTTCTATTTGATCTAATTTCTTTATATGGGATAAACGTTCTTTGAGCAGCATGTATAGTGTTCAGAAAACTGTCATATTGATAGCTCTCTTCGTTACCCCAGTCAACAGATGATAAGTGTTCTCTAAGCCCATCGTAATCTGCTAAGCGAAAATCTGGGACTGTTACTGAGTTATCGCTACTATCGTACTTCCATTCAATGCTAAATGTAATTGATTTGTGGTCGCTAGCACCCAGTTCCTCTGAAATTTCTAAATTATTAACAAGGGATTCATTGTTTGCCAGAACTAAGTCAAGCTGTTATTACCCCTTGTAGGTTCTGTCACAAACTGCTTCAAAAAACAATCCTGAACTACTTCTAAGAAGTCGTATGATTCTAAATTCCCAGTCAAGAAATTCCAATCAATATGACTAAAGTTAAAGTCTCCTAGAATTACTACATTATCGTGCTTTGTGGCCTTAACAATTTCCTCCCATAGTAGTCTCCCTTGGTCCCTATCTAAGTTTGGGGGACGGTATATCACTCCTAAAATCAGTTTTTCATGCCCCTCTGAAAATTCTATCCAAACAGACTCTGTATGTGTTACTTCAGACTTAATACCCGTTTTTATGCAACAGTTCAAGCGATCTCGGACATACAATGCCACCCCACCCCCCTTCCCGATACTTCTATCTACTTGGAACAATTTAAAACCCTGAATGTGACATTCTGCAGGCATGTCCCGACTTTTTGAATTAAACCACGTCTCAGTTAAGGCAAATACATCAATGTTACCTGCACTAGCGACTAATCTCAACTCGTCCATCTTATTCCTAGCACTACGGCTATTAGCATAATAAACATTGAAAGACTCTCCTTTCTCTTTACCCTTCCTGCTCATTTCTGTTTTTCTACTAAACCTATTACTGTCCTTATCACCCAATGTCACTGGCTTTTCAATATCTACCTCGTTCTGCTTATTACTAGTTCCTTTAGAACTCATAATATTACTACACTAAGACTTTACTGTTTTCCTGCCAAAACCCATACCACTAACTATTCCTAGTTTAAAGTCCTAACAGCTCCCTCCACTGCAGTTGCCAGTGCTCCCACCCCAGACCTAGATAAGTGAACCCCATCCCTGGCATACATGTCATTTCTGCCATAGAAGAGGTCTCAGTTGTCAATGAATGTTACCGCATTTTCCTTACAGTATTTGTCCAGCCAGCAATTGACACCAATTGCCCTGGACAACCATTCATTTCCAACTCCTCTCCTTGGCAAAATACCACATATGACAGGGTTCCCACCCTTCCTCCTAATTATTTCTATTGCTGACCTATACCTGTTAATCAGGTCTTCACTCCTACGTCTGCCAACATCGTTGCCTCCAGCACTGAGACAGATAATAGGATTGCTCCCATTACCTCTCATGATGTCATCCAGACGGCTAACAATATCCTCCATCCCAGCCCCAGGAAAGCAAACTCTCTGTCTCCTACTCCTGTCCTTCAAGCAGAACGCCCTATCCATATACCTAACTTGGCTATCCCCAACAACAACAATATTCTTACATTCCTTGGTGTCGTTCGTCGTGACGTTCCCAGTAGTCGACTCACATTCGTCGGGTAGCACTGAGAATGTATTAGATGTTTCCACAACAGTTTCCACGGCAGTCTCTTTCTTCTTCATCGTTTCTACCTTTCCATTCGTCTTCTTGATCGTCAAATTCGTTCCCTGCTGTCCAGCCACTGACCAGTTTCCTTTCTTGACCTGAGGACTCAAAACAGGAGGACTACCAAGAATCTTCTTGTTTTCCTCGGTCAGTCGCCGAATCCCCTTCTTCGCCATCCTCAATTCTTCCTTAAGCTGTTGGTAAAGTTGCTCGATGGAGGGCATCTTGCTTCAATTCGTAGAGAGCGCGCAAACAGGTCTTCACAGAGCTAAGTACACGTCACCACTGGGCAAAAAAAAAAATATATATAAACAAATAAAACATGCGGTAGCATGAAGCTGCGTACAGGAGATGGGACTTACACTGATGACAACACACAAGTCAGCAAAGTGCTGAATTCAGTATATACTTAATAAAACTAAAGACTGACAGTCCAAATGAATTTTTTCCTACCTGGAGGCTACCTGGAGGGCATTCCAGTGGATCAGGGCCTGATCAACGAGGCTGTTACTGCTGGCCGCACGCAATCCAACGTACGAACTACAGCCCGGCTGATCCGGCACCGTCTTTAGGTATCCTAAGACTCAAAACTCCGCTGACATCTCCAAATCTCACTCGACGTAAACACTCCAATGATAATGTACCCAAACACCGGAGGGAGAACAAGGACATGGGAGAGAAACAGGACAAAGAATAGAAGGAAGGAGGAAGAATCTAGAGGAGACATAGGCGTAGGGAAGACGACGTGAATGGTCGGGAACAATACAGATTAAAACTGATGAACAGAAGGAAGGATGGAGGGGAAGGGAAGGAAGGCAGGTAAAAGGAAGAGGAAAGAAAAAAAGGAAGGAAAACACTTGGAAAGAAAAGGGGAAAGTGAAGAGACGGGAGATAGCAAAGGAATTAAGGAAGAAATGGATGGCGGATGGAGGGAGGGAGAAAGGAAGAGAGAAAAGAATGTGTATGAAGGTAATTAGTAAAGGAACTGGAGGAAAATAGAGAAAAGAGGGAAGCTGGAAGGAGAGGAATGAAATGGGAAGGATGGAAGAGTATGGACCCCGGCCCAGGTTATAGAGGTGTGAGGGAAAGGTCGTGACCTTACAAGTGGCCAGGTCTGGCCACCTTTTTCCCAAGATGGTGTATGGTGCAATGGGGGAGTAGGGAGTGTGTGGAGGGAGGATGGAGTGTGTGGAGGAAGGATGGAGTGTGTGGAGGGAGGATGGAGTGTGTGGAGGAAGGATGGAGTGTGAAGGATGGAGTGTGTGGAGGGAGGATGGAGTGTGTGGAGGAAGGATGGAGTGTGTGGAGGGAGGATGGAGTGTGTGGAGGAAGGATGGAGTGTGAAGGATGGAGTGTGTGGAGGGAGGATGGAGTGTGTGGAGGATGGATGGAGTGTAAAGGATGGAGTGTGTGGAGGGAGGATGAAGTGTGTGGAGGTAGGATGGAGTGTGTGGAGGGAGGATGGAGTGTGTGGAGGGAGGATGGAGTGTGTGGAGGAAGGATGGAGTGTGTGGAGGGAGGATGGAGTGTGTGGAGGAAGGATGGAGTGTGAAGGATGGAGTGTGTGGAGGGAAGATGGAGTGTGTGGAGGAAGGATGGAGTGTGTGGAGGGAGGATGGAGTGTGTGGAGGAAGGATGGAGTGTGTGGAGGGAGGATGGAGTGTGTGGAGGAAGGATGGAGTGTGAAGGATGGAGTGTGTGGAGGGAGGATGGAGTGTGTGGAGGAAGGATGGAGTGTAAAGGATGGAGTGTGTGGAGGGAGGATGGAGTGTGTGGAGGTAGGATGGAGTGTGTGGAGGGAGGATGGAGTGTGTGGAGGAAGGATGGAGTGTGTGGAGGAAGGTTGGAGTATGTGGAGGGAGGATGGAGTGTGTGGAGGAAGGATGGAGTGTGAAGGATGGAGTGTGTGGAGGGAGGATGGAGTGTGTGGAGGAAGGATGGAGTGTGTGGAGGAAGGATGGAGTGTGTGGAGGGAGGATGGAGTGTGTGGAGGAAGGATGGAGTGTGTGGAGGAAGGATGGAGTGTGTGGAGGAAGGATGGAGTATGTGGAGGGAGGACTGAGTGGAGGGAGGATGGAGTATGTGGAGGAAGGATGGAGTGTGTGGAGGGAGGATGGAGTGTGTGGAGGAAGGATGGAGTGTGTGGAGGAAGGATGGAGTGTGTGGAGGAAGGATGGAGTGTGTGGAGGGAGGATGGAGTGTGTGTGGAGGGATGGAGTATGTAGAGGAAGGCTGGAGTGTGTGTGGCGGGAGGATGGAGTGTGCGGAGGAAGGATGTAGTGAGTGGAGGGAGGATGGAGTGAGTGGAGGGAGGATGCAATGTGTGAAGGAAGGATGGAGTGTGTGGAGGGACGATGGAGTGTGTGGAGGGATGGAGTGTGTGGAGGAAGGCTGGAGTGTGTGGCGGAAGGATGGAGTGTGTGGAGGGAGGATGGAGTGAGTGGAGGAAGGATGGAGTGTGTGGAGGGAGGACTGAGTGGAGGGAGGATGGAGTGTGTGGAGGAGGATGAAGTGAGTGGAGGGAGGATGGAGTGGAGGGAGGATAGAATGTGTGGAGGGAGGACTGAGTGGAGGGAGGATGTAGTGAGTGGAGGGAGGATGGAGTGAGTGGAGGGAGGATTTAGTGGAGGGAGTGGAGGGAGGATGGAGTGTGTGGAGGGAGGATGAAGTGAGTGGAGGGAGGATGGAGTGGAGGGAGGATAGAGTGTGTGGAGGGGGGTGGAGTGAGTGGAGGGAGGATGGAGTGAGTGGAGGGAGGATGGAGTGAGTGGAGGGAGGGAGGATAGAGTGGAGGTAGAATGGAGTGAGTGGAGGGAGGATGGAGTGAGTGGAGGGAGGATGGAGTGAGTGGAGGTGGGATGGAGTGGAGGGAGGATGGAGTGAGTGGAGGGAGGATGGAGTGAGTGGAGGAAGGATGGAGTGAGTGGAGGGAGGATGGAGTGAATGGAGGGAGGTGTAGCAAAGGCAGAAATTCTAGTAACGAAAATAACTGGTGAAACAGCAGCAGCAACAATAACAACCACAGCAGTCAGAGCAACAAGAACAGCAGCAGCAACAACAACAACAGTAAAAGCAACAACAATAACAGCCGCAACAGTAAGAGGAAGAACAGCAGCAACGGTACTAATTTTTGTGTGTGTACCCCTTTGTGTTGCGGGGGTAGTCCCCCCCTGGGCCCTCTTCCTGGCCCTTCTAGTCCATCTCCCCTTTTCCCTACTTCTTATCCCTTTTGCAAAAGCTTGTAGGTTTCCCCTTTAAACCCCTAGCTCTCCATTTCCCTGCAACTCTATACTTTAAAATATTTGGGGGTTTGTTGTGATGTGGGGTTGTGTGTGTGTGTGTGTGTGTGTGTGTGTGTGTGTGTTTGTTTGTGTTGTGTTGTGTACTCACTGTTAGTTGGGGGTATGGGCTCCTGGCCCCTCTTACTACCCTACTGGGTCCTCCCTGAGCCGTGGCTTTATATCCTTGCTTAAATTTGTATGGATCTCCCTCACTACTTAAACTACCCTTCTGTGCCTTGGCTGAAAACCCCCTAACACCCCGGGATTTCTTTTCTTATTTTAACTTTCTGTTACTTTCAATTCGGGAAATCTGTCTTTTCTATAATTCCCTCTGTATTTTGATTGTTACCCTTTCCCCCTATCTCTTTCGGTTCTCGGGTTGTTTCATTCCCCCTCTGGGAATATTATCTGGATGTCTTTTCCCAAACCTTTGCACTTTCTCGTTTCTTCACTGTTTGGGCTGGTGGGGTTAAAAGGGTGGACTCAATGGGGTAACTCACATGAACATAAAAACAAAGGGAACCGGGGAAGCCTCTGGCCCCTGCGGGGGTAAAATCTCCTCCGGAAACCCAATCAAACCTGTGGGTGGTCCATTGCAAGGGAGGAACACGGCAACCGACCTGGTAACGCTATCATTTAACCCCCACCACTCCATTATCATTTTTTATCCAACCTTTTTTTAAAAGCTCCCTTTATTTAAAAGGCTTGGGGTTTTTTCCTATACAACCTTTAAAAACCAGTCTTTCCTATATTTCCCTGTCAAATTTTCAACATTTTTTTGGGGACCCTTTAAAACGTTTTTCCCCAAATTTTTCCCTTTTTTTTCTTTTCCTTTTTATAATCTTATCCCCCTAATTTCTTTTTAAAATGCATTTTGGGCCCTAGTCACCCCTTTGGAGGTTTTGTTGGGATCAACGTATCCCCCTTTTACATTTTAAGTTTATACCCATTTTTCATGAAAAAACTGTAAATAATCAAATGGCCTAAAGGATGTTAGGGAAAAAAACCTGAACTCTTTTTGCTTTTGATAAAAAGTTCTAAAATTTTTGCAAACATTACCGTTGTCGGGTTTTAGTTTTTCAAACCAAAAATTAAATTTTTTTCGCTCCTAATTTTAAGATCAAAATTTTTTTTATGGCTGTTTTTTTCAACTTTTTAAAACTTTGCTTTTCTTTTAACTTTCCCCCTTTTACCCGTAGTCTTTAAATCTTTGGGTGCTCAATGTTCTCAGATAATTGACGCCATGTCATGGCCCTTTTGCCATGTTTTTTATGCCCTCATCTATGGTTTTGGTTTGAACAAACCCAATTTACCCTTGGAACCCCTCTGCCTTCCCCATTTTTTTCCCCCCCATTTTTGAAAACTTTTGCTGCTTTTGAAACATGTCTTCAGGAAAAATTTCTTCTTTCCTTGTTTTAAATTTTCTAAAAAGTCTCTGTGTGGACCTGTCAAAATTATACCCTTTCTTTTCTATTCATTCTGCTATCCTAAAATTTTAAAAAAAAAGTTAATAAATTTGGGGAAACCCCTTTGTAAAATGCGAGTTTTTAAATTTAGCTTTAAACTAAATCCTCCTTTTTGTTTCCCAAAAATTTTATTTGGATGGGCTTTTGGTCTATGTTAACTAAATTCCCCTTTTAAAAATAATTTCCATTTTTTTTTCAATCCATTGGTATGTATTTGAAAAGAACAAATTGCTAATTCTTTTTCCCTTTAGACCCTTGTAGTTCAGGGGGCCAAATTTTGTTGGTTTTAATTTATCTTTTCAAGGACCTTCTTGAAAAAATCTTTTATTATCGTCTTTTTAAAAATTTTCTCGAAAAAAAAGGGTTTTCCCCCGGGAAAACAAAAAGGAATTTTGAAAATTTCATTTCCCTTACCCTTATGGTAAAGGAATTTTGGGGGGCTATTTGTTGATCATTTTTAAAGGAAAACCCTTTGGGGGTTGTTTTGATTCTTTTTCCCCTTTCCTCTAATCTTTTTCCTTTTTCCCCTTTTTTTTCTTTTTTTAAAAATAATCGTTTCTCAATTCCCCTCCCTTTTTTGATTTTTTATATTCTTTTTAAATCTTTTAATCTTTGTTATTTTGGATCATTTTTTTTTGATCTGTTCCTTTTTGGAAATTTTATGGGCTAAAACTATCCCCGGGAAAAGCATCATATGGGAAATCCCCCCAACCGCCATATCATTATTAAAGCCCCCCTAAGTAATTTTCAGTCTTGAAATAAGGGGGACGGGACGGCCATTTAAATTCCATGTTTTAGGTGTTTTGGCCCTTTCCCCAAATCATCATTAACCTCGTTAAATTTTTTCCAAAAAACCAAAGTCGGTTTTTCCCCGGGCCATCCCACCTTTTAAAAAAACAATCCTGGATCATAAAAAGACCGACTCAAATTTCCTGTTTTATAAATTTCCCTGTCATTTGAAACCCCTTTCCTTTTGTTTGATCCCCAATTTCCCCCCAAAGTTTTCCCCTATCAGATTTGGGGGCCAAAACCCCTTAAATTGTTTTCTCGGCCCTAACTTAAAAACAGATTCATGGCTCCTTTAATATCTTGTCAACCCCTTTTAGTTTCCTGACCATCTTTTACCACCTTTTTTGCCCTGCGGTGGAATTTTTTGCCTTGAAATTCGGGGAACCTCTCTTTTTTGTTTGGGGCCAGGTCTTTTTGTAATATCATTTCCCCCTTTGAAATTTTTGTCAATCTTTTTTCTTCACCCCTTTATTCCTTAAATACCCTCCCCTTTTTTTTTAAATTTTTGTTTTAAATTTAAAATCCCTTTCTGCCCCGTTTTTCCCCTGTTTTTTAAATTTTATCTTTTTCTTTAAAAATTTACAACCCTTTAATATTTTGAATTCCCCCCCCCCCAAAATCCCCCCCCTTTACTTTTTTCCCCATGGTTTTTCCGTTTAATAATTTTTTAAAAGTTTTTGCAGCTTCTGCCAGCAATTTCCCCAATTTTCCCTGCAACCATTATTTCCCACTCCCTTCGGCAAGATCCAAAAATTGTTGGATCCCCCCCCTTGGCTTAAAAAAAAGTTTCTTACTGCACTTTTCCCCCTCCCCTTCCCAATATATTTCCCAGACAAAAGATAATGGGCTTGTTTTCCTGCATTTTTCAGCCTGTGAAATGTAACCCCACCCCGGGACACTTATTTTCCCTTTTATTCCTTTCAAAAGCACGGTAATATTCTTCCGGCACCAACCCAAAAAATAAACCCTCCAGGCGGCATGGTTACCTTCACCATGTTTTTTCCCCTGAAAAGCAGAAAGGATTTCTTTGATCTTCTTTCTTTCCCTTTTGTGCCCCTTTCCCACTGTAACCACCGCCATTTGGGGTTGGGGGCCCCCCCTGCTGGTGTTGCCCCCAACTCATTCCAGAGAAGTCCCCTCATTGAAGCCTCTTTTAAAACCCCGCCCCTTTTTGCCCCATTAAAGTGGTCCTTCCCCCCTAATCTCCTCCTGGAAAGAAAGACCCCCTCCTTAATCCCACCTAATTTTCCGCGAAAAAGCCTGCTTTGTAACCGCCCCCAAAAATCCCAAAACAGTCGGGGTTTCCCCACGAAAATGCGACTGGCGGGGTGTTTATGTTCTTTTAAGTCGGAATTGTTCTGATTTTCGGGCCCCTTTCCCCAGCGTTTTTTGGTTGTTTGGGCCCTTGGGAGTTTTGGTGTTTCCCCCCCAATCTTTTTTATGGGGTTTGTAGTCTCTGACCCCCAGACATCCTCCCCTTTTTTTCCCCCAATCTTCATGACTTTGCACTTGGTGGGTTAACTCCCGGGGCCCAAATTTCGGAAGGTCCCCTGTGATCCTTTTTGTTCTGTTCTTTTATCAGGTTTTTCTTAATTTCCTACCAAAAAGGGGCATAAGTCTATTCCCTTTATTGTTTTACAAAAACCCGAAACAGCACTGTCCTGGAGCCCCGCAGGAGCTTCAAGGGGCCCCTCCCGCACCTCGCCCTCCCCGCTCCTGCTGTCTTTAAAGTATTCCCATCATTTTTATTTTCCCCCGTTTCCCCCTTTTTTCAGTTTTCCCTCTTGTGTTTTGTGTGTGTGTGTTGTGTGTGGTGTGTGTGTGTGTTGTGTGTGTGTGAATTTTGCCCTTTCTCATATTTTTCCCCTTTAACTGACTTCATCCCCCACTTCTTTTTTTCTTTTTTCCCCTTGAACTAAAATTTTTTAAATCCGTGCTTTTTTTCTTTAGCTTATTTCCCCCCCGTCCATGCCTTTTGTTTCAAGCGGTCTGTCTGTCCCTATCTGTCTTCCCAAATTTTTTTTGTGATCCCTTTTCTCCTTGGGGGTCATTTTGATTTTTTGGGTTTTTTTCTATCAACAATTGCTCGGCTGTTTTCTTAAAAAATCTGATCGTCTCAGCGTTGCATGGATAAATGGAAAAACATTTCAAAGGCGTTGGATGGAAATGGAAAGATCTGGCAAAGGGAGTGGGGGCAGCCTCCCGCGGTTTGGGTGGGCTGGGGGGACAAAAAACCGGGAAAGACCCAAGGCCAGGGGCTAATTATCACCCCCCAACAAATTCGTATAGGTTGAATTTACAAGTGTCTGTTGAAATTTATTGCATGGGGGCGCCCCCCCTGTGAAGTAGGGAAAAAGATGAGATTATTCAAGGGGCCCCAGCTTTCCCCCAAAACATCATCTTGGCATCTCGAGTATCGGGGTTCAAAGGGCTTTTTACATCAGATTACTCGTTCTTATGTTGGTTAAATGTTCTTTAGAAAACTTACTTGTTTTGGGTTTATTATTATTATTATTATTATTATTATTATTATTATTATTATTATTATTATTATTATTATTATTATTGAAATACAAATAAAAATACTAAAAAATAAATGTATTTTTTTTAATTATATTACTAGTTTTAGTTTTATTAATTTTAATTTTTTTAACTGTGTTTTAGTTTGATCAGCGGGCCCTCTCCCCGGGTGGGGGGGTGGGGGTCAATCCCACCACCCTATACGTAAATGTTTTGGGGCATCAGGTTTGATTCAAAGGGGGGAGAAAAGGGAGGAGATTGAATCGCTTTTTTCGTTTTTCCCCGCATCAGGGTTTTTTGTCACCTGGGGATGAATTTAAAAGGCAATGGGAAAATCACCTTAGGAAAGGCCGCGTTTTGCTTAGGGGGTTTTGGTTTCTCCACCTGGGAAAAGGAGTGTTTTTCTTTGAGGTGGCTGATGGGGTGTCTGGCACGGGGCCCCCGGGGGAGCCCGGAATGCCTGGGTGTGAGAAATTAGTAAGTATTTCTTAGAATTAGTCTGATGTAAAAGGGGGTGCTTGATAAGAGTGTGCATGAAATGTTTTTTAAAAGCAAAATAAATAAATAAAGTTTTATAATCTTTTATGAAAAATAAATTTTTCCCTTTTTCAGTGGTCCTGACAGTTTCCTCAGGGTAACGACAACCGTAAAGAGATGTTAAAAGAGGGCCCAGAAACGGGTTGAAAAAAGTGCGCCCAATTTGAGGGAAAATTTTGGGTCTTTAATGTTTGAAGACTTTCCCGGTTTTAACCCCACCCTTCCCCCTGTGTCCCCCCTCCCCCTTCCCCCCCCTTTTCCCCCTTTCCCCTCCTTTCCCCCCCCCTTTCCCCCTTCCCGGAACCCCGGGATCGTTCCCCAAAAATTTAGAAAATTAAACAGTTTAAAACTTTTTTTTTTTTTGGGGGTGGAGGTGGAGGGTTGGGAAAATCTGTTTTCTTCAAAAATCAGATGCTTTTTTTTCGGTAATTATATCCGCAGGGGGTTAAATTTGAAAAAAAACTTGGGTGTTCTGTATAAACTTTATATATTTTAAAAATTTAAATCCCTGTGGGTTAAAATTTTACAAACGTGACTGTTGCCCTAATAAATTTATCTTCTTTTTTTTGCCTTTGGGGTTTCCAGTGTTTTTGTCGAAAAAGTTTGAAACTCCTTATCTTGAAACTTGTTGTTTTTTAAAAAATCTTAAAAAGTGAAATTGGATATTTTCATAAGGAAAAATGAAATAAAAAAGTAATAATTGTCAATGGTGAGATGAAAATGAAAGCTGGATCTTTGAAATACAATAAATTTACTAACTCCCAGCAGAAAAAAATTTTTTCTACCCAATTTCTTGAATATTAAACCACCCCCTTTACTGAAAATCCCGACGTTTTCTTTTAGACGTTGGGGGAAATGTCACGAAACAATTTTCCTCCCCACCACAATTATAAACCCTTATTTGTTTTTTGGGACGAGTCAGATGTATTTGTTTTTCCCCCCAAATAAAGACCTTCCCCCGGGGGGTTTGTGAACCCTATATTATTCCCGTTTTGGGCATTTAGAAGGTATAAATGCTCTGAAAAACTAAAAGGGGGGTGGGTTTTATCCCCTGTATCGGCCTTTTGGAGGGGTGGGGGAAAATTCATCTAGAAAAGGGGAGGTGGAGGGGTAAATTTTAGTGTTAAAAAGGAAGCAGGAAAAAATAAAAGGGTTTGGGGGTGCTGAAAATATCTTGTGGTTCCCGAATGGGTTTTAAATTGGAAAAAATTTGTTCGGGGGTAAAACCTTTTTTTGGTAGGGGTTTGGATGGTGGAAAAACTAATCAGTTTAGATAAAAGGTTGTTGTTTAAAAAAAAGGTTAGATAAATAAGTGGGGGGAGTTGGCCCGGTTCTTTTCTTTTGTTGTTTTCCTTCCCCAATGAATGTGACCTGACCCCCCTTTTTGGGGGCACCAAGGTAGGGGAAAATGACGGACCTGCCTCCGGGATTCCTTTAGTGTTCCCTTCTTTTTTTTTCTGACGGACTAGCCCCAAAGGGCCCCTGAAAAAAAACAAACAGGAGGAATTTTATAAAAAGTAATGAATATACTTTTTAACCATTATTTTGGGGTTTAATATTAAATATTTTTTTAAAATGATGGGGATCCGATCGTTCAAACCGGGGGGCCTGGTCCGGGACAGGAGTCGGGTCGTTTGGGAATGTCGGATGGAAAAAAAAACCATAAAAATTTTGGATCCCTTTTTTTTTCGTTTCCAAAAGGGGTTTTTAATCAAAACAGGCTAAGGGTAAAGAATTTTATTTGGATCTAAAAACCCGGTTTATAATAGGTTGTGGTGGTGGAACCTAGTACATTATTAGGCTAAAACGTTGTGTTTTAAAAAAAGGGTTAAAAATCAGTGGTGTGAGTTAGCCTGTTACTTTCATGGTAGTTGCGTGTCCCTTTCCTTAATGGTTGTGCCCTTTGGGTTGGGGCACTTAACCTTTTGGGGAAATGGATGCCCCTTTTGCTTAAACCTTCTTTTTTTGTTTCTTTTTTTTTATTACCAAATGCTAACCAAAAAAAAAAACGTTCATTTTTTGGAAAATCTCTTGCGTTTTACCCCCCCACATTGTGGGAATGTTACTGGGCTGTTGTTGTGTGGGAATGTTACTGGGCTGTTGTTGTGTGGGAATGTTACTGGGCTGTTGTTGTGAGGGAATGTTCCTGGGCTGTTGTTGTGTGGGAATGTTCCTGGGCTGTTGTTGTGTGGGAATGTTCCTGGGCTGTTGTTGTGTGGGAATGTTCCTGGGCTGTTGTTGTGTGGGAATGTTACTGGGCTGTTGTTGTGTGGGAATGTTCCTGGGCTGTTATTGTGTGGGAATGTTACTGGGCTGTTGTTGTGTGGGAATGTTCCTGGGCTGTTGTTGTGTGGGAATGTTCCTGGGCTATTGTTGTGTGGGAATGTTCCTGGGCTGTTGTTGTGTGGGAATGTTCCTGGGCTATTGTTGTGTGGGAATGTTCCTGGGCTGTTGTTGTGTGGGAATGTTCCTGGGCTGTTGTTGTGTGGGAATGTTCCTGGGCTGTTGTTGTGTGGGAATGTTCCTGGGCTGTTGTTGTGTGGGAATGTTCCTGGGCTGTTGTTGTGTGGGAATGTTCCTGGGCTGTTGTTGTGTGGGAATGTTCCTGGGCTGTTGTTGTGTGGGAATGTTACTGGGCTGTTGTTGTGTGGGAATGTTACTGGGCTGTTGTTGTGTGGGGATGTTCCTGGGCTGTTGTTGTATGGGAATGTTCCTGGGCTGTTGTTGTATGGGAATGTTCCTGGGCTGTTGTTGTGTGGGAATGTTCCTGGGCTGTTGTTGTGTGGGAATGTTCCTGGGCTGTTGTTGTGTGGGAATGTTACTGGGCTGTTGTTGTGTGGGAATGTTACTGGGCTGTTGTTGTGTGGGAATGTTACTGGGCTGTTGTTGTGTGGGAATGTTACTGGGCTGTTGTTGTGTGGGAATGTTCCTGGGCTGTTGTTGTGTGGGAATGTTCCTGGGCTGTTATTGTGTGGGAATGTTCCTGGGCTGTTGTTGTGTGGGAATGTTCCTGGGCTGTTGTTGTGTGGGAATGTTCCTGGGCTGTTGTTGTGTGGGAATGTTCCTGGGCTGTTGTTGTGTGGGAATGTTACTGGGCTGTTGTTGTGTGGGAATGTTACTGGGCTGTTGTTGTGTGGGAATGTTCCTGGGCTGTTGTTGTGTGGGAATGTTCCTGGGCTGTTGTTGTGTGGGAATGTTACTGGGCTGTTGTTGTATGGGAATGTTCCTGGGCTGTTGTTGTGTGGGAATGCTACTGGGCTGTTGTTGTGTGGGAATGTTCCTGGGCTGTTGTTGTGTGAGAATGTTACTGGACTGTTGTGTGGGAATGTTCCTGGGCTGTTGTTGTGTGGGAATGTTCCTTGGCTGCTGTTGTGTGGGAATGTTCCTGGGCTGTTGTTGTGTGGGAATGTTCCTGGGCTGTTTTTGTGTGGGAATGTTCCTGGACTGCTGTTGTGTGGGAATGTTCCTGGGCTGTTGTTGTGTGGGAATGTTCCTGGGCTATTGTTGTGTGGGAATGTTCCTGGGCTGTTGTTGTATGGGAATGTTCCTGGGCTGTTGTTGCATGGGAATGTTCCTGGGCTGTTGTTGTGTGGGAATGTTCCTGGGCTGTTGTTGTGTGGGAATGTTCCTGGGCTGTTGTTGTGTGGGAATGTTACTGGGCTGTTGTTGTGTGGGAATGTTACTGGGCTGTTGTTGTGTGGGAATGTTACTGGGCTGTTGTTGTATGGGAATGTTACTGGGCTGTTGTTGTGTGGGAATGTTACTGGGCTGTTGTTGTGTGGGAATGTTACTGGGCTGTTGTTGTGTGGGAATGTTACTGGGCTGTTGTTGTGTGGGAATGTTACTGGGCTGTTGTTGTGTGGGAATGTTCCTGGGCTGTTGTTGTGTGGGAATGTTACTGGGCTGTTGTTGTATGGGAATGTTCCTGGGCTGTTGTTGTGTGGGAATGCTACTGGGCTGTTGTTGTGTGGGAATGTTCCTGGGCTGTTGTTGTGTGAGAATGTTACTGGACTGTTGTTGTGTGGGAATGTTCCTGGGCTGTTGTTGTGTGGGAATGTTCCTTGGCTGCTGTTGTGTGGGAATGTTCCTTGGCTGTTGTTGTGTGGGAATGTTCCTGGGCTGTTGTTGTGTGGGAATGTTCCTGGGCTGTTGTTGTGTGGGAATGTTACTGGACTGTTGTTGTGTGGGAATGTTCCTGGACTGTTGTTGTGTGGGAATGTTCCTTGGCTGCTGTTGTGTGGGAATGTTCCTTGGCTGTTGTTGTGTGGGAATGTTCCTTGGCTGTTGTTGTGTGGGAATGTTCCTGGGCTGTTGTTGTGTGGGAATGTTCCTTGGCTGCTGTTGTGTGGGAATGTTCCTGGGCTGTTGTTGTGTGGGAATGTTCCTGGGCTGTTGTTGTGTGGGAATGTTCCTGGGCTATTGTTGTGTGGGAATGTTCCTGGGCTGTTGTTGTATGGGAATGTTCCTGGGCTGTTGTTGCATGGGAATGTTCCTGGGCTGTTGTTGCGTGAGAATGTTACTGGGCTGTTGTTGTGTGGGAATGTTCCTGGGCTGTTGTTGTGTGGGAATGTTACTGGGCTGTTGTTGTGTGGGAATGTTACTGGGCTTTTGTTGTGTGGGAATGTTACTGGGCTGTTGTTGTGTGGGAATGTTCCTGGGCTGTTGTTGTGCAGGAATGTGTCTAGGCTGTTGTTGTGTGGGAATGCTACTGGGCTGTTGTTGTGTGGGAATGTTACTGGGCTGTTGTTGTGTGGGAATGCTACTGGGCTGTTGTTGTGTGGGAATGCTCCTGGGCTGTTGTTGTGCAGGAATTTGCCTAGGCTGTTGTTGTGTGGGAATGTTACTGGGCTGTTGTTGTGTGGGAATGTTACTGGGCTGTTGTTGTGTGGGAATGTTACTGGGCTGTTGTTGTGTGGGAATGTTCCTGGGCTGTTGTTGTGTGGGAATGTTACTGGGCTGTTGTTGTGTGGGAATGTTACTGGGCTGTTGTTGTGTGGGAATGTTCCTGGGCTGTTGTTGTGTGGGAATGTTCCTGGGCTGTTGTTGTGTGGGAATGTTACTGGGCTGTTGTTGTGTGGGAATGTTCCTGGGCTGTTGTTGTATGGGAATGTTCCTGGGCTGTTGTTGTGTGGGAATGTTCCTGGGCTGTTGTTGTGTGGGAATGTTACTGGGCTGTTGTTGTGTGGGAATGTTACTGGGCTGTTGTTGTGTGGGAATGTTACTGGGCTGTTGTTGTGTGGGAATGTTCCTGGGCTGTTGTTGTATGGGAATGTTACTGGGCTGTTGTTGTATGGGAATGTTCCTGGGCTGTTGTTGTGTGGGAATGTTACTGGGCTGTTGTTGTGTGGGAATGTTCCTGGGCTGTTGTTGTGTGGGAATGTTACTGGGCTGTTGTTGTGTGGGAATGTTACTGGGCTGTTGTTGTGTGGGAATGTTCCTGGGCTGTTGTTGTGTGGGAATGTTACTGGGCTGTTGTTGTGTGGGAATGTTACTGGGCTGTTGTTGTGTGGGAATGTTCCTGGGCTGTTGTTGTGTGGGAATGTTCCTGGGCTGTTGTTGTGTGGGAATGTTACTGGGCTGTTGTTGTGTGGGAATGTTCCTGGGCTGTTGTTGTGTGGGAATGTTCCTGGGCTGTTGTTGTGTGGGAATGTTCCTGGGCTGTTGTTGTGTGGGAATGGCTGTTGTTGTGTGGGAATGTTACTGGGCTGTTGTTGTGTGGGAATGTTACTGGGCTGTTGTTGTGTGGGAATGTTCCTGGGCTGTTGTTGTGTGGGAATGTTCCTGGGCTGTTGTTGTACTGGGCTGTTGTTGTATGGGAATGTTCCTGGGCTGTTGTTGTGTGGGAATGTTACTGGGCTGTTGTTGTGTGGGAATGTTCCTGGGCTGTTGTTGTGTGGGAATGCTACTGGGCTGTTGTTGTGTGGGAATGTTACTGGGCTGTTGTTGTGCAGGAATGTGCCTAGGCTGTTGTTGTGTGGGAATGTTACTGGGCTGTTGTTGTGTGGGAATGTTACTGGGTTGTTGTTGTGTGGGAATGTGCCTAGGCTGTTGTTGTGTGGGAATGTTACTGGGCTGTTGTTGTGTGGGAATGTTACTGGGTTGTTGTTGTGTGGGAATGTTACTGGGCTGTTGTTGTGTGGGAATGTTACTGGGTTGTTGTTGTGTGGGAATGTTACTGGGCTGTTGTTGTGTGGGAATGTTACTGGGCTGTTGTTGTGTGGGAATGTTACTGGGCTGTTGTTGTGTGGGAATGTTACTGGGCTGTTGTTGTGTGGGAATGTTACTGGGCTGTTGTTGTGTGGGAATGTTACTGGGTTGTTGTTGTGTGGGAATGTTCCTGGGCTGTTGTTGTGTGGGAATGTTCCTGGGCTGTTGTTGTGTGGGAATGTTACTGGGCTGTTGTTGTGTGGGAATGTTACTGGGCTGTTGTTGTGTGGGAATGTTACTGGGCTGTTGTTGTGTGGGAATGTTACTGGGCTGTTGTTGTGTGGGAATGTTACTGGGCTGTTGTTGTGTGGGAATGTTACTGGGCTGTTGTTGTGTGGGAATGTTCCTGGGCTGTTGTTGTGTGGGAATGTTACTGGGCTGTTGTTGTGTGGGAATGTGCCTAGGCTGTTGTTGTGTGGGAATAGTCCTGTCTAGAAAGCTCGGGGCTTATGTGTGTCTAATATCCGGAAATTTCGTATGAAAATAAAGTTATCGTCAGATTTTGTTCGTCATCAATTATGATGATTGTGATGATTATGGCTAGAGTGACGACGATGATGATGACGTCACCGAAGTCGATGATAATTGCAACGATGATTATTTGGATGATGATATTATCGAAGAGGAGAATGATAATGATGTTGATTGTGATACAGATGACGACAGTGATGATTATGGTGTTTAAGAGGAGGAAGGAGGAGAAGGAGGAGGAGAAGGAGGAAGAAAAGGAGGAAGAGAAAGAGGAAGAGAAGGAGGAAGAGAAGGAGGAAGAGGAAGCAGCGACAGCTTCCTGCATTACTCCCTCATATTCTCACCAGATTTACTGCCTCGCGGCTACGCACTATCTTCCCCCTCTCTCCCCCTCCCCATCATTCTCCTCCCCTCCCATCATTTTCCTCCCCCATAATGATTCCCCTGTTTTCTCTCGCCTCCTGACAGTGGCATATTACCAGCCATTCTGTAAAAATACCCTGACTTTACCTATTGTAAACAACTCATCACAGCACATAACTGCTCTGTGATGTTTTGTAACTCACGGCCGTCCAGAGTCATTACTTTTGTTTTGAATTCGATGGATTTTGCAAATAATTCATTGCCACTGTAACTTAGCAAACGCAAATGTTGGGTAAAAGTTCCTTCGCCCTTGCGCGGTTACTGCAAGGCTTTGACTGCAGCTGACAGTATGAGTAAGGGGTAGCCACCCACTACCACCCACGGAGTTGGTATTGGGTGGCTACCGCCCCCGGTATAGGTATGAGGTGACCACCTCCCACAAGATAGGTATGGAGTAACTACGTCCCACAGGGTGGGTATGGGGTGACTACCTCCTACAGAATAGGTATGGAATGACCACCTCCTACAGGATGTGTACGGAGTGCATAACAAAAAGAGCACTCCAGTTCCCATTCTCTTCATTCCTCCCTCCATCATTCCCTCCAGTTTCACCCTTCATTCCCCAACGAATAAAAAAATCACAATACACTGGCCAAATCATATTATTTTTTCCAAGTCTTTGGTTCGTCGGGACTAATTTTGCTAGCGACTTAAGAATGACCCCAGACGTTCCATAGGTCAAGGATTCTCAAACATAGTTCCAGCAACCCAGAATAATAACAACACACATCCTCACCACCATATTCCAGTGTTTTGCCTGAAGAGGATCCCAGAAGGGATCGAACCCCGAAGAGGATCCCAGAAGGGATCGAACTATACAGATCAATCAATCTTCTGTGTCTCTGTCTCCATGTGGGTTATTATCGAACATTGAGTTATTTAAATAACATAAGAACATAAGAATGTAGGAACACTGCAGAAGGCCTACTGGCCCATACGAGGCAGGTCCTTTATGGAACATAAAAATTTCATAAAAATTTCAGATGAGCTTCTGACTCATTAACGTCGAAATATTTTCTATTTATTTAGGTTATATGATCATCTAGGTAAAAATGCATTAAATAAAACTTAAAAATTTCAAATTATTAAGGGAAAACGTTCCGCCATGAGTTACTTCATCAGTCCTCATGACTCCTGAAGCTTAGGACTGAGGAAGTCACTAGTGGCGAAACGTTTCCTATAATAAATGTCCTGAACTGTACACAAATGTCCTTTTTGCATCACCAGGCCATTTACTGCTCTTCGACATATTACCATCAATATGTTGGGTCCAAGACTCTTTAACTTGTTAAAAACAGATATCAGAAATATTGTCCGAACAAATATAGAAGTTTTGAAAAGGAAACTGGACTACAATCTCTTGCAGGTGCCTGATCAGCCGGATTTTGAAGGCTATGTAGGCATGGGACCCGCTCGTAGCAACAGCCTGGTTGACCAGTCAGCGGGGAAGACTATCCTCAGTCCGGACTACAAAGGTTCAAGAAACTGGTCACACGTACACAGACTAAAAAATCACACTACAGCTCTACCTGGAGGGTGTTCCGGGGGTCAACGCCCCCGCTGCCCGGTCCTTGACCAGGCCTCCCGGTGGATCAAGGCCTAATCAACCAGGCTGTTGTTGCTGGCAGCACGTATTCCAACGTTAGTGGATTAATTTACGTAAAAACCGCGCTTAGAGAAGCCAAATGACGTTTCGGTCCATCCTGAACCGTTTCGGTTTATCCTGGACCGTTTCGGTCCATCCTGGACCGTTTCGGTCCATTCTGGACGGCTTCGGTCCATCGATTCCTCTCTCCTAAGTGTTGTTTTCTAGCGAATGGTCACAGGCATAACAGACACAGGAATGACGCAGGTTAGCAATGCCAGCGGCAATTTTTTTAACTATTTCCAAAGAAAAATAATAAAATCTTATATCTTCAGTGCTGAACACCAACTGATTACAAACTTTTAATAAAAATCAAATCAATAAACTTTATATTTGTGCTTACTCTCGCCCCTGTCCTCTTTAATACATTCGGGCTCAATTTCCTTAATGTACACGTCTTTCCAAAACTCCTCCACTAGCCTCTGTAGTTCTCTTCACAATCTTCCGACATCTCTTGTTCATCCGCAGATATTAATTGTATCAAATCCCACTGAATATAAGATTCTTTATCTTTTAGAAATTGTATCAAATCCCACTGAATATAAGATTCTTTATCTTTTAGAAATTGTATCAAATCCCACTGAATATAAGAGTCTTTTTCTTTTAGAACCCCATTTTAGTTGATTTTTTCCTCGCTCAGCCACATCTAAAAAAAAAAAATTAAAAATAAGACGACAATATTTATACGTATGCGGTTGTAAAGCCCAACTTTACTGCAAGACATTCTTCCTTTCCGACACACCTTCAGCACTCAAGTTGGTATACATTCCGAGAGTCGGGTCAGGTTTGGTCGGATAACGATGAAATACCGACCCGTAAAAGCCACTTGTGTTGCGGGTAAAGCCTGTGTGGATGGCTTCTCTCTGCTTCACTCATCTTTAACCGCCGTGCGGGATCTGCGAGTCTCGGCTCCTAGCATACCGTAGAACTTCACCTGCGTCTGCTTCCTGAGATTCACATCCTGATGTCTTCCGCTGGGAGACGTCCTTCACTGGCGTCCTGGGCACCGCGAGCTAGCCGCTGTTAGGCAATTTCAAGTTGCTTTAAAATCTGGTAAGACAGATACGCGAGTGGGAATAGTTAAGTGTAAATTTAAACCTGCTTAGCATGGACTAGTAGGCCTACTGTAATCCTCCCGCTTCCGGAGACACTCTCCAGCACCTCAACTTCCCTGTCTTGCATATATACAGTATTCCCATGCAATCCCTACTGACTTCATAAAACCATCTGTTTGGACGAACGTTGCCAATATAGGTGGTATCCATTGCATCTAACTTCCATTCCTCCAAACTTCAGAAGTTATGATGAAAGACGATATACTTCTTTCTATCAAACGAGATTGGATATACCAGCAGTATGCTGCTGCTACTACTCCCTGTAATAGTTACATAGCGGAAACAGAATCTAGTTATGTGTTCTTGTCGTATTCCATAACACAGGATGGGTTGCGTCCATCAGCCAGTTAATGAAATCTGTCAGCCTGAGCTGGAAGAATTCGGTAAGGGGATGAGGACATCGCATATTGAGTTAAAGGGTGAGGGGAAAAGAGGAGAGCTGAACTAAAGGAAGGTTTCCCTTGCTTTTGTGTTTCCTGGAGACATCTGGTTGCTGCTGCTGCTATTTTTATTGGTATTATTATTGTTACTACTACTACTACTACTACTACTACTACTACTACTACTACTACTACTACTACTACTACTACTACTACTACTACTACTACTACCACCACCACTACCTACTAGAAGTACTATTATTATTATTATTATTCATTTTATTTCATTTTTTTATGGATGGAAAAGCGAAAACCCTCAGAAACTATACAGCACTTGGGTTTAATCCAAGGAAGAGGAGGGTACCTCCAATTCCTTGGAACAAGATCCCTTCACTATCAATGCTCTTCTGCTTTAGACTTCACTGTTATTTTTTCGTATAGTCCGTCCTCGATACAACAGTTATTGTCAACGGTTACCGTTGTTCTTAACACTAACGGTGATAAACTGTTGATGTGACTAACTGTTAAATGCGACTGATCCTCTTCATGTGACATCTGTTGCTGTAACTGTTGCTACAACTGTTGTTACACTGTTGATGTAACTGTTGCTACACTGTTGCTGCAATTGTTGTTACACTATTGCTGTAACTGTTGCTACACTGCTACTGTAATTGTTGCTACACTGTTACTGTAATTGTTGCTTGCTGTAACTGTTGCTGTAATTGTTGCTGCAACTGTTGCTGTAACTGTTGCTGAAACTGTTGCTGCAATTGTTGCTGCAACTGTTGTTGTAACTGTTGCTGGTAATAATGCCAATGATCTTGATGTGACATCTGTTGCTTTAGCTAGAGAGAGAGAGAGAGAGAGAGAGAGACAGACAGACAGACAGAGGAAGGAAAATGTACTTATCTATGGGGGTGCAAGGGTCGAGTCTGAACTCCTGTCTCCGCCTATTCGCTGGATTCTACTAGAATCACTCCTGACTTCGAGAGCCTTGTCTTACCTCTTCTTCAAGCTGTGTATGGATCATGCCTCTACCACTTCATTCTCCAGGCCGTTCCACTTCCTGATTACTCTAAGACTGAAGAAATACTTCCTAACATCCCTGCGACTCATCCGTGTTTTCAACTTCCAGTTGTGCCTTGGTGTTCCTGTTTCCTACCACAGAGTTCCAGATTTTGTGTCCTTTTATGTACATTGACTTTTTGAAAAGAAATAATCGTTCCCTATCCAACTTATCTCAGCCTCTCAGTAGTCTTCCTGCCCTTCAGTGTCGTCAGGGTAAGTTCCATTAACCTCTCATAGGGCATACGCCTTAGTTTCGGGATTAGTCGTGTTGCAAACCTCTGCACTTTCTCCAATTTCTTAATGTGCTTGACCAGGTGAGGGTTCCATACTGATGCTGCGTACTCCAATATGGGCCTGACAAACCCTTGCATACAGTGTCCTAAATGACTCTCTTCGTGTGTTTGTGTGTGTGTGTGTCCTCATAAATGGTTGTAGGGATCGTGTGTACTCACCTAATTGTGGTTGCAGGGGTCGATTCACAGTTCCTGGCCCTCCTCTGTGTGTGTGTATGGTCTTCTGATATCTCTCACTCCTCCCGGATCATCATCCTCTCTTTCTCCGTTTCCTTATGATAATAAAGGGAAAGCGCTAAACTCGAATGGGTAGTGCAGTGTCTGGGCAATGATTTTTTTCGGTTACAAAGTGATAATTATATTTAATGCTGTAATATCATGTCTCGGAACGGTGGTAATTGGATGTGTTCAACTCTACTGCATTTCCTGTTATCCTCGTGTTCTGCTCTGGTTATTGGGAAAATGGGTACATAAGAATGAGGGGGTAAAGGAGGTTTTGTGGGCGAGGGGCTTGGACTTCCAGCAAGCGTGCATGAGCGTGTTAGATAGGAGTGAATGGAGACGAATTATACTTGGGACCTGACGATCTGTTGGAGTGTGAGCAGGGTAATATTTAGTGAAGGGATTCAGGGAAACCGGTTATTTTCATATAGTCGGACTTGAGTCCTGGAAATGGGAAGCACAATGCCTGCACTTTAAAGGAGGGGTTTGGGATATTGGCAGTTTGGAGGGATATGTTGTGTATCTTTATACGTATATGCTTCTAAACTGTTGTATTCTGAGCACCTCTGCAAAAGCAGTGATAATGTGTGAGTGTGGTGAAAGTGTTGAATGATGAAAGTATTTTCTTTTTGGGGATTTTCTTTCTTTTTTGGGTCACCCTGCCTCGGTGGGAGACGACCGACTTGTTGAAAAAAAAACAACAAAAAAAAAAAAAGAAGGTACATTGCAGTAGGCCTATTGGCCCGGATCCAGGAAAAAAAAATCACAGGAAAACGTCAGAGAAAAAAAAAAGTCACAGAAGAAAAGGTCACAACCTAACCTTACCTAACCTATGGTATTTAAATAAAATGTGACTTTTTCCAGTGACTTTTTTCCCTAGCCAAAATTGTGACTTAATTTCTGTGGCTTTTTTCCTATGACTACTTTTTCCCCTGAACACTATTGGCCCATCCTAGGCAGGTCTAACTGACATCCGACCACACTCGTACACCCGTCCAGCCTACTCTTGAAGCTACTCAAATATACTGCTCACAAGAGTTGCGTCTTTTTCTGTGGTTGATATGTAAACGAACATAAATAAAAAATAGAAAACATCAAATGATCGTGAAGCGCAAAATCCTTCTTGTGAGTTACTCAGCTCTAAGAGTGTTCGAGGCTCGACCCTCCGTAAGATAATCAGTGTCCAGTGTTTAACCAGTCAGACTGGTGGTAGTCTGAAGTCAACTGGCATAATCAACAATCGGTTTATTGTAGAGGACGTGGTTGAGTGTGTGTGTGTGTGTTTGAATATAAGAACGGAGGAACACCGTAGTTGACGATTAAGTCACATATACAGCAGTTGGGTAACTTTATTGATGAAATGTTTATCCTACACAGTAGACTTGTTCAGTCAACTACAAAGGGAGCAGTAGTTAGTTTAATATGTTTATTATGCACCCCATACCCATCCTGTGGGCGGTAGTCAAAAGATTACAGAGGTACATAATGGGTCCAGGGACTGGGCCTCAAAGTTTTGATAGGTGAGCAAGTTACAGAGGTAATGAATTCACAATTTACAAAGGTAATGAACTCACAATTAGAAATGAAATAAGGATGATGTAATCAATCCATCAACCTTGGAGAAAAAGTATTTGAGGTGGTCAGTCCCTCAGCCTGGAGAAGAGTTCAGCTCCATAGTCTGGAACGATATCGTCCCTAACTCACTAATATAAAAATTTGACCGACGCCTTTTCAATGCTACCCAAGGGAGGGAAAGGTGGTCCCCTAAATGTAATATATACAGCGTGGTTGGATGTGACGAACGTCCCCTGCGTGCGATATACAAGGCGTTGTTGTGTGTAAGATAACAACGCTAGTGATGTAAAAGGCGTGGTTGGGTGAGGTGGTCTCCCTGTATACCATAAAGAGGAAGTGGTTGTGTGTACAGGCGCCCTGCGTGTCATGTAGTGGGCGTGGTTGGATGTAGGACTTCCCTTCATCCCTCCCTCCCCCCTCCCCCTGCGTGTGTAGCCTCAACTCTGCTGCCTGGATTTGCCATAATGGCCGGGATTTTCACCCGCTTGTGGAGATTTCCACCCGCTTGTGGAGATTTCCACCCGCTTGTGGAGATTTCTACCCGCTTGCGGGTGTTTGACTTCTTTTTTTTTATGAGTGTGTTCCTTGACACGTTTTAGGGCTTCTCTCCTTGGACGTGACTTTTGTCAAATTACAATCATCGTCATCACACACTCCTTTTTTTTCTGACAGTCTCTGTTTCGTGTGGAACAGTCGCGTGTACCCTTAAGGGCGTGACATCCTTCTGGGGAAGTTTCCTGTTATTTGACGTCTACGTGTGGGCTAGGGACGTCACAGAATCGCGAGAGATGTCAGCCATTGCCAGGAAGCTTGCACGATCTTCTGACTTCCTGAGAGGAGGGAGGAGGAAGCAGTACCTGTGGTCACGAGGGTGTGTACCAACACCTGAGGTCCTACTGAGGGCGTGTACCAACACCTGAGGTCCTACTGAGGGCGTGTACCAACACCTGAGGTCCTACTGAGGGCGTGTACCAACACCTGAGGTCCTACTGAGGGCGTGTACCAACACCTGAGGTCCTACTGAGGGCGTGTACCAACACCTGAGGTCCTACTGAGGGCGTGTACCAACACCTGAGGTCCTACTGAGGGCGTGTACCAACACCTGAGGTCCTACTGAGGGCGTGTACCAACACCTGAGGTCCTACTGAGGGCGTGTACCAACACCTGAGGTCCTACTGAGGGCGTGTACCAACACCTGAGGTCCTACTGAGGGCGTGTACCAACACCTGAGGTCCTACTGAGGGCGTGTACCAACACCTGAGGTCCTACTGAGGGCGTGTACCAACACCTGAGGTCCTACTGAGGGCGTGTACCAACACCTGAGGTCCTACTGAGGGCGTGTACCAACACCTGAGGTTCTGGGGATGGGAGATAACCCTCCTAAGTTCACCTGATCTTAGGACTTCAGTGTTCATGGCTCAGCACACAGTAAACAAGGACGGAAATGCTTTGCGGGTTAATGCGCACACTTTTACGCCTTTGTTCCAGAACCCTACGCAATATGATTATCCCAGAATCCTGCTCGGTGCCATTTTGCTCACGAATCCTGCTCAGGATAACTGCTACAAAATCCTCCTCAGTAGCGGAGTGTAATATAGTTGTGGATGAGTGGAATAAATTCCTAAGAAGCGTCAGTTAAGCTAAAACCTTAAGTAGTCTTAAAAATAGGTTAAACAAATACATATGTGGGTCTGGGTGGGTCTGAGTTGGACCTGACTGGCTTGGGCTAGTAGGTCTGACTAGCCTAGGTCAGTAGGTGACTTGGATCTGCCTAGCGTGGGCCAGTAGGCCTGCCGCAGTGCTCTTTCTTTCTGATGTTCTTATGTGTCGCTGTGTCCAGTGCATGGTATTCATGCTTCTATTTTGCCAGTCGATTTTCATTTGCCATAGTTACATTTTTCTCTGCTGCTGAGAGGATACAATATATCCCCTTTGAAATCCTAGCGACACGAATACTTAAGCTTGAGGAATTATATATTTTAAATAAAAGCTTGCATATATTTTTGTAGCATTCCACTCCCCGTAAAATTCTGTCTCATACGTATATATACTTCCATGTTTTTGTTTTGTTTTATCAGGGATATACGCTTCTGGTACTAGTTTGATTTTGTCATGTAAATACTGAATCTGTTTTTCCCCTGCCTTCGTGTACTTGTCTGGCTGTCTGTGTATTTTGTCCGTCAGTCAGAATGTCTGCTTGTTGGCGTTAGCCTGGAGCTGTTGGTTCCCTACCATCAGACACACTAACAACAACCACACCAACAACCACACCAACAACCACACCAACAACCACACCAACAACCACACCAACAACCACACCAACAACCACACCAACAACCACACCAACAACAACACTAGCAGCAGGTGAACAATGTACATACGTACGCCTTTCATATCGTGGTGTTTCAGACTCGGTCATCAAACTTGGTACACTCGTATCTGTGGAATATAATTCTGACAGTTTCCCGCATTAGTTCGTTACTGTTGTTGATAATGAATGATTTATTTTGATCACTTTACAACATGATGTATTCCAGCTTGTCAAAAACACCTGCAACCATATACAGGTGAATACACACACACATTTAATATATATATATATATATATATATATATATATATATATATATATATATATATATATATATATATATATATATATATATATATATATATATATATATCAAAACCTCGACATTGGACTGAGGTATGTTACAGGTATTGTGGCTTCTCGGGCAAATGTTGATACACTGTGGAATGAAATACACAGTACGGTGGCTGGAAGCAGTCACAGTTCCGTGGCTGGAAGCAGTCACAGTATCGTGGCTGGAAGCAGTCACAGAACGGTGGCTGGAAGCAGTCACGGTACCGTGGCTGGAAGCAGTCACATATAACTCACACTCACGAGAGGAAACTCTGGACGACCTTTTCTGGCCAAAATGAACCATTATCAAGTCGTTAGTGACCCGTCAACCCCTTCCCATGCAGTCACCCTTCCGCCATTCTTCTCTCGTCCATTTCTTCCCTTTCTCCTCTTCCTCTATATCCTGACATTTCGCCACCCTCCCGGTGTCTATCTCCCCTCCTCCTCTCTTCCTGAAGAAGGCAACAACCCCTCCCTCTCTAGGTCTCTCTGTTAATTTCTACTTCAGGCTGAGGGACTGATTACCTCAACCTCCTCCGCATCGAACTGAAGAAGCCACTGGTTGGAGAAACATTTCCAGAATAAAGATACACAAATGTTGCACAAGTGACTGATATATCAACTTGTCGGTTTTCTAAACCACTGATTCACAGGAGAAACGTCGTCGTGAACTCCTTTCTCCTACGTGCGGGTTATTTGTGTATTGTTCCAGTCACGGTATTGTGCCTTTTTGTTATTTCTGTAGCTCCTGTGTTTGTGTGTGTGTGTGTGTGTGTGTGTGTGTGTGTGTAATGAACACTTGTGATACTTCAAGTTGTCAGTAAGTTGACAAGAAAACAGCACTTGTAAAGAAACTGTATATTTCGACTCCGAACTGGAGTCGTCATCAGCAGTGATGATAAGGACTCCAACTGAGGAGTCGAAATATACGGTTCTTTTCATTTGAGAGAGAGAGAGAGAGAGAGAGAGAGAGAGAGAGAGAGAGAGAGAGACACGACATAATGGAAGGAAAAACGGGAGACGTGAGGGAAGGAGTGTCAGCAGGTGAGGCAGAAGGGCAAGACTTGCTCATTAAGGAACATTACTAGTCGCCAGGTCGGGCATTACCTCGAGATTTGTTCCAGATGGATAGTTCAAACGGTAATTATTGGAACACAGTGCAGCCCCCTTCCCTTCCCACCCTCTCCCCTCCCTTTGAACACTGTTCCAGGGAACTATTTCCCTCCCTCCCTTCCCTTGCACTCTGTTCCAGGCATTGCTCTCCTAGTAAGGAATCCGTCTTTGTATGAATGCTACGTTGTATAATACATTATTCAAAGAAGTGTTCCTCGCATCCTCGCATCCACACACACTGTGTGTGCCTCATCTAGGAATTTAGGTTCTAATCGTCGTGCCATGTAAGATCAGGTAAACACACACACACACCTCAAAGGCGGTGGGACCGGACATCTCTCTGTGGGTCCTGAGGGAGCAGAGGCCCTGTGTGTGCAACGAGCAACAATCTTCAACACATCAATCGAAACAGGGCGAGTGCCTGAGGTGTGGAAGGCAGCAAATGTAGTCTCAGTATTTAAGAAACGAGATAGACAGGTAGCATTCAGCTACAGACCAGTGTCACTGACATGTAGAGTATGCAAAGTCATGGAGAAGTTTATCAGGAGAAGAATGGTGGAGCACGATAACCAGCACGGTTTCAGGGAAGAGAAATCCTGTGTCACAAACCTACTGGAGTTTAACGATAAGGTGACAGAAGTAAGGCAGGAGAGAGTGGGGTGGGTAGACTGCATTTTCTTGGACTGTAATAAGGCTTTCGAAACAGTTCCAGCAAGAATAACAGAAAAGGCACTGCAGTGGATCAGAGAATACCTGACAAGAAGGAATCAACGAGTGATAGTACGTGACGAGGTGTAAGAGTGGACGCTTGTGACACAAGGGTCAGTCTTAGACCCGGTTCCGTTTCTGGTGTATGTAAATGACATGACGGAAGGAATAGATTCAAGTGTCCTGGTTTGCAGACGATGTGAAGTTAATGTGGAGAATTCAAGTGGATGATCATCAGGTAGGACCACAAAGGGATCTGGACAGGTTGCAAGCCTGGTCCAACACCTGGCTCCAGGAGTTTAATCCCACCAAGTGCATAGTCATGAAGACTGGGGAAGATCAAAGAAGGAAGCAGACAGAGTACATTCTGGGGAGCCAAAGACTGCGAACTTCACTCAAGGAAAAGGATCGTGGGGTGAGTATAAGACCGAGCACATCTTCTGAGGCGCACATCAACCAAATAACTGCTGCAGCATATGGGCGCCTGGCAAACCTAAGAATAGCGTTTCAACACCTGAGTAAGGAATCATTCAAGACTTTGTACACCATGTACGTCAGGCTCATATTGGAGTATGCAGCACCAGCATGGAACCCACACCTGATCAAGCATATTAAAAAATTAGAGAGAGTGCAGAGGTTTGCAGAAAGTCTAGTCCCGGAGCTAAGTGGTATATCCTACGAGGAGAGTTAAGGGTATTCAACCTGACGACACTGGCGGACAGGAGGAATAGTGAGGATATGATAACGACGTATGAAATACTAAGAGGAATTGACAAGGAAGATAGGGACAGAATGTTTCAGAGATGAGACACAGCAACAAGAAGTCACAACTGGAAGCTAAAAGCTCAGATGAGTCACAGGAAGTATTTCTTCAGTCATAGAATAGTCAGGAAGTGAAACAATCTAGAGAGTAATGTATCGGAGGCAGGATCCATACACAGCTTTAAGAAGAGATACGATAAAGCTCATGGAGCAGGGAGAGAGTGGACCTAGTAGTGACAGCGGGGCCAGGAGCTATGAACCGACCCCTTCAATCACAAATAGGTGAATACAGATACACACCTCACCCTTATTTACCTGCTAGCAGCAGAGACCTCGGAGAACTTTTAGTAGTCTTGTAACGTTAATAATTCAATGGGTATTTATTTGGTGCTGGTTGTTTTAACTTCGTATGATGGTTTTTATTTATGTTAAGTGTTGGCTCTTTTGCTTTTATTATTCGTTATTGATAGTCACCAGAGCAACTGTGTGTGTGTGTGTGTGTGTATGTGTGTGTGTGTGTATGTGTGTGTGTGTGCGTGTGTGTGTGTGTGTGTATGTGTGTGTGTGTGTGTATGTGTGTGTGTGTATGTGTGTGTCTGTGTATGTGTGTGTGTGTGTATGTATGTGTGTGTGTACTCACCTAGTTGAGGTTGCAGGGGTCGAGTCCGAGCTCCTGGCCCCGCCTCTTCACTGATCGCTACTAGGTCACTCTCCATGAACCGTGAGCTTTATCATACCTCTTCTTAAAGCTATGTATGGATCCTGCCTCCACTACATCGCTTCCCAAACTATTCCACTTCCTGACTACTCTGTGGCTGAAGAAATACTTCCTAACATCCCTGTGATTCATCTGTGTCTTCAACTTCCAACTGTGTCCCCTTGTTACTGTGTCCAATCTCTGGAACCTCCTGTCTTTGTCCACCTTGTCAATTCCTCTCAGTATTTTGTATGTCGTTATCATGTCCCACCTACCTCTCCTGTCCTCCAGTGTCGTCAGGTTGATTTCCCTTAACCTCTCCTCGTAGGACATACCTCTTAGCTCTGGGACTAGTCTTGTTGCAAACCTTTGCACTTTCTCTAGTTTCTTTACGTGCTTGGCTAGGTGTGGGTTCCAGACTGGTGCCGCATACCCCAATATGGGCCTAACGTACACGGTGTACAGGGTCCTGAACGATTCCTTATTAAGATGTCGGAATGCTGTTCTGAGGTTTGCTAGGCGCCCATATGCTGCAGCAGTTATTTGGTTGATGTGCGCTTCAGGAGATGTGCCTGGTGTTATACTCACCCCAAGATCTTTTTCCTTGAGTGAGGTTTGTAGTCTCTGGCCCCCTAGACTGTACTCCGTCTGCGGTCTTCTTTGCCCTTCCCCAATCTTCATGACTTTGCACTTGGTGAGATTGAACTCCAGGAGCCAATTGCTGGACCAGGTCTGCAGCCTGTCCAGATCCCTTTGTAGTTCTGCCTGGTCTTCGATCGAGTGAATTCTTCTCATCAACTTCACGTCATCTGCAAACAGGGACACCTCAGAGTCTATTCCTTCCGTCATGTCGTTTACAAATACTAGAAACAGCACTGATCCTAGGACTGACCCCTGCGGGACCCCGCTGGTCACAGGTGCCCACTCTGACACCTCGCCACGTACCATGACTCGCTGCTGTCTTCCTGACAAGTATTCCCTGATCCATTGTAGTGCCTTCCCTGTTATCCCTGCTTGGTCCTCCAGTTTTTGCACCAATCTCTTGTGTGGAACTGTGTCAAACGCCTTCTTGCAGTCCAAGAATATGCAATCCACCCACCCCTCTCTCTCTTGTCTTACTGCTGTCACCATCTCATAGAACTCCAGTAGGTTTGTGACACAGGATTTCCCGTCCCTGAAACCATGTTGGCTAGGTGTTCCACCACTCTTCTCCTGATAATCTTCTCCATGACTTTGCATACTATACATGTCAGTGACACTGCTCTGTAGTTTAGTGCTTCATGTCTGTCTCCTTTTTTAAAGATTGGGACTACATTTGCTGTCTTCCATGCCTCAGGCAATCTCCCTGTTTCGATAGATATATTGAATATTGTTGTTAGGAGTACACATAGCGCCTCTGCTCCCTCTCTCAATACCCATGGGGAGATGTTATCTGGCCCCATTGCCTTTGAGGTATCTAGTTCACTCAGAAGCCTCTTCACTTCTTCCTCGGTTGTGTGCACTGTGTCCAGCACATGGTGGTGTGCCCCACCTCTCCGTCTTTCTGGTGCCCCTTCTGTCTCCTTTGTGAACACTTCTTTGAATCTCTTGTTGAGTTCCTCACATACTTCACGGTCATTTCTTGTTGTCTCTCCTCCTTCCTTCTTTAGCCTGATTACCTGGTCCTTGACTGTTGTTTTCCTCCTGATGTGGCTGTATAACAGCTTCGGGTCAGATTTGGCTTTCGCTGCTATATCATTTTTATATTGTCTTTGGGCCTCCCTTCTTATCTGTGCATATTCGTTTCTGGCTCTACGACTGCTCTCCTTATTCTCCTGGGTCCTTTGCCTTCTATATTTCTTCCATTCCCTAGCACACTTGGTTTTTGCCTCCCTGCACCTTTGGGTGAACCATGGGTTTATCCTGGCTTTTTTATTATTCCTGTTACACTTAGGTACAAACCTCTCCTCAGCCTCCTTGCATTTTGTTGCTACATATTCCATCATCTCATTAACTGGCTTCCCTGCCAGTTCTCTGTCCCACTGAACCTCATTCAGGAAGTTCCTCATTCCTGTGTAGTCCCCTTTCTTGTAGTTTGGCTTCATTCGTCCTGGCCTTCCTGCTTGTGTGTGTGTGTGTGTGTGTGTGTGTGCGTGTGTATGGGTGTGTGTATGTGTGTGTGTGCGTATGTGTATGTGTGTGTGTGTGTGTGTGTGTGTGTGTGTGTGTATGTGTGTGTGTGTGTGTGAGTGTGTGTGTGTGCGTGTGTGTGCGTGTGTGTGTGTGTGTGTGTGTGCGTGTGTGTGTGTGTGTGTGTGTTTAGTCACCTAATTGTACTCACCTAATTGTGGCTGCAGGGGTCGAGACTCAGCTCCTGGCCCCGCCTCTTCACTGATTGCTACTAGTGCCTCTCTCTCTCTGCTTCCTGAGCTTTGTCATACCTCGTCTTAAAGCTATGTATGGTTCCTGCCTCCACTACATCACTTGCTAGGCTATTCCACTTCCTGACGACTCTATGACTGAAGAAATACTTCCTGACATCCCTGTGATTCGTCTGAGTCTTCAGCTTCCAATTGTGACCCCTTGTTTTTGTGTCCCCTCTCTGGAACATCCTGTTTCTGTCCACCTTATCTATTCCACGTAGTATTTTGTATGTTGTTATCATGTCTTCCCTGACCCTCCTGTCCTCCAGTGTCGTCAGTCCGATTTCCCTCAACCTTTCTTCGTAGGACATTCCCCTGAGCTCCGGAACTAGCCTTGTTGCAAACCTTTGTACTTTCTCTAATTTCTTGACCTGCTTGACCAGGTGTGGGTTCCAAACTGGTGCTGCATACTCCAGTATGGGTCTGACGTACACAGTGTACAGTGTCTTGAATGATTCCTTACTAAGGTATCGGAACGCTATTCTCAGGTTTGCCAGGCGCCCATATGCTGCAGCAGTTATCTAGTTGATGTGTGCCTCCGGAGACGTGCTCGGTGTTATGGTCACCCCAAGATCTTTCTCCTTGAGTGAGGTTTGCAGTCTTTGTCCACCTAGTCTATACCCTGTCTGCGGGCTTCTTTGCCCTTCCCCAATTTTTATGATTCTGCATTTGGCAGGGTTGAATTCGAGAAGCCAGTTGCTGGACCGCGTGTCCAGCCTGTCCAGGTCTCTTTGTAGTCCTGCCTGATCCTGTGTGTGTGTGTGTGTGTGTGTGTGTGTGTGTGTGTGTGTAAATAAACTTTAGGTTTCGGCACTTGGAACATTTTCCTGCTGTCACCCGTACTCGTCCAGGCGACAGCCCTGCAGTCACCCGCAGTGCTCCAGGCGACACTCCAGCCTTCTAATTGGTCGAAGTTACACCACCCTCGGCTTCCTGATGGATTGAGGTGACACGCCTGACCCTCCCATCAACCCAATTCTTCTACCCACCCTCCTCCCTATCTCTCCTTCCCCCTCATCCCCTCTCACCCCTTATTCCTGGCGTCTACGTCTCTCCCTCACCTCCCGTACTTTACGTCTCTGCTCACTTGTGGTCCTCAGCTGTATACAAGTTGTTAGGTAAAAGAAACCATACCACGGGCGGGGCTTGAACCCGCAGTAGAGAGTCGCAAAACTCCAGGCCGACGCGTTAGCCACTGGGCCAGCTGGCTACATAAGGTTCAAGCCCCTCCCGTGGTACGGTTTGTTCGCAATCGTCTCATTACGATTTCGTGAGTCCTGGTAGGTAAAAGGACAGAAGGAAGTGCTACTAATGCGACATTTTATTGTGGCAACGTTTCGCCCTAAAGGAGCTTTGTTATGATGGTATATATAGGTACAGAGTGAGATGCAGTGCTTTGTATAATCGTTGTAGGTAGTAGTAGCAGTAATAGTGGTGGTAGTAGAAGTAGTAGTAGTAGTAGTAGTAGTAGTAGTTCTTGTGTTAGAAGTATACAAGTTGCAGAATCCTTCAATTTCACTTTGTGTAAGTCTTCATCAGGTCACAGAACCAAACACAAACACTGTTCCAGTAAAAAGTTTGCTCTGTAAATCGTTTCTTTTTGTCTTCTTAATGATCAGTAATGAACCATTTCATCCAGCCTGTAGTCAGCTGTTTTTCCCAGACACACAAGATTCACTAAATAATATGTTTTTTAAAGGGTAAGCCGACATAAGGCCTCGGTCAGATGACCTAAAGCTCCAGTGGCGGGTCATTGTGATTCAGATTCGCGTCAGGAAATATTTCTGTTTCCTGACGAATCGTATCTAACCTAACACAAGAGTCGAACTGGTCAGAAAACCTTTCAATACCTTAGAGAGCACCGGACCTCCTGTACCCCTCCCCCCACCAACCAACCAATCACAAAAGTCTTTTGCTTTTTAGCTGGGTCTGGATTTACAACAATGGCTCTCTCTGTTACCCTTTTCCTGGTGCAGACCTGAAGTCAGCATCAGTGGTTACCGTACCCCTCCGCATCGACTCAGAATTAATCTTTGCTCTCTCTAAAATCGCTGGACGTCGACTTGCCTCTCTCTCTCTCTCTCTCTCTCTCTCTCTCTCTCTCTCTCTCTCTCTCTCTCTCTCTCTCTCTCTTCAATCTCAGTGTTATTTTTAGTAATTCATTAATTAATTAAAAAGGACCCCAGTGGAAATAAGCCACACTGCTTGGTTCCTTGAGTTATCCTAAGCTGATAACCCTACGAGGGTTAATAAGCTGAAGGTTAGGTTAGGTAAGATGAAGGTGCAGGTACAGGTAGGTTCACCAGGACGGGTCCTGGCCAGGGTAAGATGAAGGTGCAGGTAGGTTCACCAGGACGGGTCCTGGTCAGGGTAAGATGAAGGTGAGGGTACAGGTAGGTTCACCAGGACGGGTCCTGGTCAGGGTAAGATGAAGGTGTAGGTACAGATAGGTTCACCAGGACGGGTCCTGCCTGGTTAAGATGAAGGTGAGGGTACAGATAGGTTCACCAGGACGGATCCTGGCCTGGGTAAGATGAAGGTGTTTATCTTCCACGAGACTTGGTATGCTGGGCAATGTTTTGGTCCGTCTATAAGAACATAAGAGAGAAGGAACACAGCAGCAGGACTACTTTCCCGTGCGAGGCAGGTCCGGGTCACTTACCAGTCTAAGCCACTGGTCCAAGCTAGTCAGGTTCAAGCCACAGGTCCAAACTAGTCAGGTCCAAGCCACTGGTCCAATCTAGTCAGATCCAAGCCCCTGGTCCAAGCCACTGGTCCAACCTAGTAGGTCCAAGTCACATCCACTTAAGAAGGAAGGAGCACTGCATCAGACGTTACTAATATATTAACCTTTTCCTTGTGCCATTTGTCTTATTTCTTAGAAATGTAAGCTAAAGGTCCATCTGTTTTTGTTTTATCCGCTCCTGCTGCTTTCTCGTCTTCTAGTCGTCATCGTCCTTCTCCTTATTCTTATCCTTCTCCTTTTAGTCTCCTTTCTTCCTTCTCCCTCTCCTTGTCCTCAATTCGACCCTCCTGTTTATTTCTTTATCCTGCTTTCTCCTCGTTATCGTTCTCTTATTCTTTTCCTCTTTCCTTTTGCATTTCTTCTTCATCATCTGTTTTTATCCCTCGCCTCTTAAATCTGTCTCCCTCCAAACTCTTCTTCTCTTTAATCTTATTTGCAATCTTCTCTTTTTCCTCATTTTTTCTCCTCTTCCTTCCCTTCCTCTTCCCACAGTTACACTGCATTCAGTATCTCTCTGTTCGTCACTGGCAGGTCTCCAGATGGAACATGAGACATTCTCCTTAGTCTCCCGGCAGTAAATTTCTGTTTCCTTAATGTCGGACAATAAATCTCCATTTTTGCGTTTTGTCGGACTAATTCTTATCTGTCTGACAGCCTCCAGATAATGACGGATCAATCCATCTCTCTGCACTTGTGGTATGACTCCCCTTCCTCCCCTCCGTGTGCAATACTTGTGTTGAGACTTGTCAAGTAACTCGAAGCTCAACACCTGAGCGGAACGTCGTCAGGGTACAGACTCGCTCTGCAAGTGTTTCCTAAACATTTCTGCCTCGTTTGATAGCCAGCCATTGCTGCAGTAACTACGTCAAACACACCCATACTGTTCAAGTCAGACCGTCTCTTTCTTGCTCAATCTCAGCGATTTGTTCGTAAAATATTTTCCGTCATGTAGTACTTGCATCCCATCCCTCTAAGAGAACTTTTAATATTTAGTGTTTAAAATGATTAAAACTTGTTGGTTATACGAGGGTGATTAAGCAAAATGTCACCGGCACACCACAAAATATACTTTAATTCCTATAATGTAGAAATTAAGGTAAACTGTGTGTGTATACTGATATATATACTCGTACACCCCCAAATGTCTATACTCTGCTGCCCTCAGTATAATCCTCAGACTATATATGCACACACACACACACATATATATATATACACATATTTTTTTTTATATATATATATATATATATATATATATATATATATATATATATATATATTTATTTATTATCACACTGGCCGATTCCCACCAAGGCAGGGTGGCCCGAAAAAGAAAAACTTTCACCATCATTCACTCCATCACTGTCTTGCCAGAAGGGTGCTTTACACTACAGTTTTTAAACTGCAACATTAACACCCCTCCTTCAGAGTGCAGGCACTGTACTTCCCATCTCCAGGACTCAAGTCCGGCCTGCCGGTTTCCCTGAATCCCTTCATAAATGTTACTTTGCTCACACTCCAACAGCACGTCAAGTATTAAAAACCATTTGTCTCCATTCACTCCTATCAAACACGCTCACGCATGCCTGCTGGAAGTCCAAGCCCCTCGCACACAAAACCTCCTTTACCCCCTCCCTCCAACCCTTCCTAGGCCGACCCCTACCCCGCCTTCCTTCCACTACAGACTGATACACTCTTGAAGTCATTCTGTTTCGCTCCATTCTCTCTACATGTCCGAACCACCTCAACAACCCTTCCTCAGCCCTCTGGACAACAGTTTTGGTAATCCCGCACCTCCTCCTAACTTCCAAACTACGAATTCTCTGCATTATATTCACACCACACATTGCCCTCAGACATGACATCTCCACTGCCTCCAGCCTTCTCCTCGCTGCAACATTCATCACCCACGCTTCACACCCATATAAGAGCGTTGGTAAAACTATACTCTCATACATTCCCCTCTTTGCCTCCAAGGACAAAGTTCTTTGTCTCCACAGACTCCTAAGTGCACCACTCACTCTTTTTCCCTCATCAATTCTATGATTCACCTCATCTTTCATAGACCCATCCGCTGACACGTCCACTCCCAAATATCTGAATACGTTCACCTCCTCCATACTCTCTCCCTCCAATCTGATATTCAATCTTTCATCATCTAATCTTTTTGTTATCCTCATAACCTTACTCTTTCCTGTATTCACCTTTAATTTTCTTCTTTTGCACACCCTACCAAATTCATCCACCAATCTCTGCAACTTCTCTTCAGAATCTCCCAAGAGCACAGTGTCATCAGCAAAGAGCAGCTGTGACAACTCCCACTTTGTGTGTGATTCTTTATCTTTTAACTCCATGCCTCTTGCCAAGACCCTCGCATTTACTTCTCTTACAACCCCATCTATAAATATATTAAAGAACCACGGTGACATCACACATCCTTGTCTAAGGCCTACTTTTACTGGGAAATAATCTCCCTCTTTCCTACATACTCTAACTTGAGCCTCACTATCCTCGTAAAAACTCTTCACTGCTTTCAGTAACCTACCTCCTACACCATACACTTGCAACATCTGCCACATTGCCCCCCTATCCACCCTGTCATACGCCTTTTCCAAATCCATAAATGCCACAAAGACCTCTTTAGCCTTATCTAAATACTGTTCACTTATATGTTTCACTGTAAACACCTGGTCCACACACCCCCTACCTTTCCTAAAGCTTCCTTGTTCATCTGCTATCCTATTCTCCGTCTTACTCTTAATTCTTTCAATTATAACTCTACCATACACTTTACCAGGTACACTCAACAGACTTATCCCCCTATAATTTTTGCACTCTCTTTTATCCCCTTTGCCTTTATACAAAGGAACTATGCATGCTCTCTGCCAATCCCTAGGTACCTTACCCTCTTCCATACATTTATTAAATAATTGCACCAACCACTCCAAAACTATATCCCCACCTGCTTTTAACATTTCTATCTTTATCCCATCAATCCCGGCTGCCTTACCCCCTTTCATTTTACCTACTGCCTCACGAACTTCCCCCACACTCACAACTGGCTCTTCCTCACTCCTACAAGATGTTATTCCTCCTTGCCCTATACACGAAATCACAGCTTCCCTATCTTCATCAACATTTAACAATTCCTCAAAATATTCCCTCCATCTTCCCAATACCTCTAACTCTCCATTTAATAACTCTCCTCTCCTATTTTTAACTGACAAATCCATTTGTTCTCTAGGCTTTCTTAACTTGTTAATCTCACTCCAAAACTTTTTCTTATTTTCAACAAAATTTGTTGATAACATCTCACCCACTCTCTCATTTGCTCTCTTTTTACATTGCTTCACCACTCTCTTAACCTCTCTCTTTTTCTCCATATACTCTTCCCTCCTTGCATCACTTCTACTTTGTAAAAACTTCTCATATGCTAACTTTTTCTCCCTTACTACTCTCTTTACATCATCATTCCACCAATCGCTCCTCTTCCCTCCTGCACCCACTTTCCTGTAACCACAAACTTCTGCTGAACACTCTAACACTACATTTTTAAACCTACCCCATACCTCTTCGACCCCATTGCCTATGCTCTCATTAGCCCATCTATCCTCCAATAGCTGTTTATATCTTACCCTAACTGCCTCCTCTTTTAGTTTATAAACCTTCACCTCTCTCTTCCCTGATGCTTCTATTCTCCTTGTATCCCATCTACCTTTTACTCTCAGTGTAGCTACAACTAGAAAGTGATCTGATATATCTGTGGCCCCTCTATAAACATGTACATCCTGAAGTCTACTCAACAGTCTTTTATCTACCAATACATAATCCAACAAACTACTGTCATTTCGCCCTACATCATATCGTGTATACTTATTTATCCTCTTTTTCTTAAAATATGTATTACCTATAACTAAACCCCTTTCTATACAAAGTTCAATCAAAGGGCTCCCATTATCATTTACACCTGGCACCCCAAACTTACCTACCACACCCTCTCTAAAAGTTTCTCCTACTTTAGCATTCAGGTCCCCTACCACAATTACTCTCTCACTTGGTTCAAAGGCTCCTATACATTCACTTAACATCTCCCAAAATCTCTTTCTCTCCTCTGCATTCCTCTCTTCTCCAGGTGCATACACGCTTATTATGACCCACTTCTCGCATCCAACCTTTACTTTAATCCACATAATTCTTGAATTTACACATTCATATTCTCTTTTCTCCTTCCATAACTGATCATTTAACATTACTGCTACACCTTCCTTTGCTCTAACTCTCTCAGATACTCCAGATTTAATCCCATTTATTTCCCCCCACTGAAACTCTCCTACCCCCTTCAGCTTTGTTTCGCTTAGAGCCAGGACATCCAACTTCTTTTCATTCATAACATCAGCAATCATCTGTTTCTTGTCATCCGCACTACATCCACGCACATTTAAGCATCCCAGGTTTATATATATATATATATATATATATATATATATATATATATATATATATATATATATATATATATATATGTGTGTGTGTGTGTGTTTGTATTTAAGCAATAACAACACTGCTGTTTTAATTATTAAGGGTAATAATGAATTCAAATTTAAAATTTACAGAAAACCTACAAATAACTGTTCCTATGTCCACTATTATTCCTCGCATCAAGATAGAGTCAAACTGTCTGTTTTCTCATCAATGTTTTTGAGAGCTTTACGAATTTGTAGTCCTGAGTTCATAGATTAGGAAATATCCAAAATTTATGAAATTGGTAATGATTTAAAATACCCAAGAAATGTAATTGATAAATTTTTTAAAGTTGCTAGAAATACTTTTTACAATCCAAAAAGGGACAACCAGCCTTATTCAACTAAAAATATGTTGGTTCTCCCTTACCATGAAAACTTGGTTGATATGCCTTCTCTTCTTAAGACTTTTAATATTAAAGTTGTATTCAAAAATCTTGATACAGTAAAAAAACTTTTGATAAAGAATTCCCCCCAAAATGCTGAAGGATGTGTCTATAAGATTCCTTGTAAAATTTGCGATAAAGTTTATTACGGTCAAACTGGTAAAAATCTCGAACTAAGATTAAAACAACATAAATATATCATTAGAACTGGACAAGATTCCAATGCTCTATTTATTCATGTAAGAGATTTTAACCATCCAACTGATTTTCAAAAAGTTGAGAAAGTAGTATCAAGCAAGTCCATGGTCGACAGGAATATAATTGAATCTTGTTTCATAAAAAGCAGTTTTGACAATAATATGAATATTTCCTTTGGTTTATATAAATTAGATCCATTTATAATTAATAGAATTTGGGAAGAATTTAATAATACACTGGACAAATAATAATTTTTAAATTTTCTTGGGTAGAATAGTTTGTGGGGTGAGTTGTGCAAAGGACCTATCCAAGTTGGGTCGGCGCGCGTCAGGTGTTTAACCGTTGTGGGATCTGATAGTGAGGTGCTGGCCAGACCCCTTATATAGCTTCCTTGGATGCTTTACTTTCATAGTTCCTTGATAATGTGAGTAGTCACGAAAGCGCTTGGAATTTCTCTATTCTTTCAGAGTGGTTGTTTTGCATATTCTGAAATCACCTGTTTACTGTGATCTTATTGCATACCTGGAGTTTACCTGGAGAGAGTTCCGGGGGTCAACGCCCCCGCGGCCCGGTCTGTGACCAGGCCTACTGGTGGATCAGAGCCTGATCAACCAGGCTGTTGCTGCTGGCTGCACGCAAACCAACGTACGAGCCACAGCCCGGCTGGTCAGGAACTGACTTTAGGTGCTTGTCCATATATAAGTATGTATGTATATGATAGGCATTTAGATTTATTTACGTTCTGTTACAATGGCTAAGTTTCGAATATTGTACGTAAAGTTAACTTAAAATATTGCTCACCGAGAAGTCTTATAACATCCATACATTAGAAGAGCAAAAGTTTATCAAGTCGTCATCAATCTTGTTATTCGTACATGCACACCGCCGGTGCTGTGTGATGGTACTGAGTCTCCAGGGACTCTTCCAGTCGCTTTGTAATTATCTTCCTGACACCTTTGATGACATGAGCGTCAGTGAGTCATTTATTTTAGTGCCTCCCTTCTGAGTTATATAGAAAAACGACATATATATATATATATATATATATATATATATATATATATATATATATATATATATATATATATATATATATATATATATAGGTATAAACACACATATATGATACAACTTCTTGAGAAACTAGAAGAAAAGGTTTGTGAAAGCTCCTGCACCAGTATTGAATTTGGTAATAAGAGGATAAAAGCAAAGGTCTTATCTCAGACTGAGGACCCAGACAGTGCTGCAAATCTAGAAAGAAAATAACAGAAGTTTTGTACTATCACAGACGTCAAGGCTCAGAATTTATACTGAATTCCGCAAGGTTATATCCATCTAGTAATTCGTATACTCTCAGCAAAGAAGCTAATAATAATAATATCAATATAACCAAAGAGTAGCAATTAGCACAAAATTTCTACCCCAGATAATTAGTTTACACCACCACAATAAACACTAATTAGGAAGGTACCAGGGCCGAGCATACCTTCACATCCTCAATTAGAAAAGTGACATTAATGTATTTATACACACTAACTGGCTATAGAAAGTTTAATTTACCAATTTTAAATACATTTATTGAGGAAACACCGCAGACATGAAGGAGACTGCAAACCTACAGAACAGAATTAATATTTAGAAAGTAAACAGTGACTCACATTCTTCCTCCAGTATTTAACTTACACAGAATGTTATTATATTCTACTGTATATCATCTTCAGTATTTTCATTTATTAATAAACGTGATATTTACAGTTACCAATGTGTATTAAATCTCTGAGGCTAATTAACACCAACACTGAAAAAAAAACGGGAGTGTGGGGAGCTCGTTGTTCTATTTATTTTGACTTATACAATCATGATTACAAACCTCGGTACACAGATTGCACACCTCGGTACACAGATTGCACACCTCGGTACACAGATTGCACACCTCGGTACACAGATTACACACCTCGGTACACAGATTACACACCTCGGTACACAGATTGCACATCTCGGTACACAGTACTGACAAAATGAGGAATCAGACAAACCATACCCCCGGCCGGGATTGAACCCGCGGTCATAGTCTCAAAACTCCAGCCCGTCGCGTTAGCCACATGTCAGACACATGTGCAACACCTGGGTATCTTTATTTGAAGACTTCTTCTAATGAAGATGCCCTGGTGCCTATGTGTCTAATTCCACGTCTTTACTACGACTAATAAAAGAGTAACTGCTGAATTTTTCTCGGTACTTTATGTCTAATATACAAAGAAATAGACTCGGTTATGATGTGAAACATTGGCATCCTGAGAAGCTGAAAGCTAAAATAATGAGATCTAATTGCATATTATGCCAGTAAAGTAACTTGCCCAGCATGTATAACAAGCCAGCAGAGTATCTTGCCCAGCATTGTATAACAAGCCAGCAGAGTATCTTGCCCAGTATTGTATAATAAGCCAGCTGAGTATCTTGCCCAGTATAGTATAACAAGCCAGCAGAATATCTTGCCCAGTATTGTATAACAAGCCAGTAGAGTATCTTGCCCAGTACTGTATAACAAGCCAGCAGAGGATCTTACCCAGTATTGTATAACAAGCCAGTAGAGTATTGTTACAAATAACGCGATATCTAATAATGTTAGAGATCTAAAGTGAATACTAGAAAGGACTGCCCTTCTAGCATCCAGCCTGTTACTGGGTTTTTGTAACAAGTAGTCAGTATCCTGGTCCAATTATCCATTAGAATTCAGTAAGATTCAATAGTGCTTCAGGATTACAACTGGTAGGCTACTAACTAAAGAAATTAAAATTTAATAAGTTTATTAATAACAATAAAGTTGTCTAGGCGTATAAGATCAAAGTAAATTATAGTAATCAATTGAATATAATATAGGATACAAGTTGCTACACTTCTCTCGTGTACAGTAGTATTGTGCTGAAGGCACATATCACATGTTTATGGCTTTAAGTACCGGCTGGTACATTGTTAACATTTAATAACATAATACTACACACACACACACACACACACACACACACATATATATATATTATATATATATATATTTATATATATATATATATATATATATATATATATATATATATATATATATATATATATATATATATATACAAGTAAGTTTGTGTGTATGTGTGTAAGTGCTCTAAGTAGTTCGCTATGTCTCAAGACTCGACTAGACTTAACCAGTGACTGACTGAAAGTCCTCACATAAACTAACTTCTTGACCAACCTGGCAATCAGAACAGCTTGCTTGAACAATAAAACGACTGATAAGCCGAACAGCAATATAGCAAGCAACAGTGACACAGAATCAGGAACAAGGAGATAATATAACGACACTAAGTAGGGACCATCAGCAGATCCTCCACAAAAGTCACAAAACTCCCATACTACTGAATCTAAGTTCAGCATTAGAAAATCCCCGACTGTGACAGTACACAGATCCCAGTACAAATTAGGTCAGAAGCTACAGCTCAGGACCTGAGTTTTTTAGAGTGTCAATGCGACACACAACCTCAGTACATCGTCGAAAATCACTAAGTCTAGGCTATGTTCTGTGAACAGAGTTACACAGAACCAACAACAAGAAACGACAGAGACGATGTTCCAACAATGGCCAACAAGGGAGCTGGAAAGGCACGTCTTGTTGGAAGCAATGCCAAACAGACAAAAGCTAGCGCAGGCTAGCTCGACTCTCACTCCTGGTGAGGTGTGATCACCCCACCCTGATTATGTGACTCTCCGTGGACTGCTGCTGCGCAGCAACACAGATAAGCCGACAGCGTAGCGAGCAAAACGCTTGTTAGACAAGGCCATCAGCTATTTAACACTCGAACTATGAGCACTGAATAATATATAAATGTTACATCCTACCTAATAATATAACTAAGTCAAATAATAATATAAAGCAATATATTTATGATTTACCTAATATCGCAAATATAAGCAATATAAAATTATATGAACAGGTAATATACATTATATACAGTGTGACCCATTCAGGGGTCGCAATAAGTATCTTGCCCAGTATTGTATAACAAGCCAGCAGAGTATCTTGCCCAGTATTGTATAACAAGCCAGCAGAGTATCTTGCCCAGTATTGTATAACAAGCCAGTAGAGTATCTTGCCCAGTATTGTATAACAAGCCAGCAGAGTATCTTGCCCAGTATTGTATAACAAGCCAGTAGAGTATCTTGCCCAGTATTGTATAACAAGCCAGCAGAGTATCTTGCCCAGTATTGTATAACAAGCCAGTAGAGTATCTTGCCCAGTATTGTATAACAAGCCAGTAGAGTATCTTGCCCAGTATTGTATAACAAGCCAGCAGAGTATCTTGCCCAGTATTGTATAACAAGCCAGTAGAGTATCTTGCCCAGTATTGTATAACAAGCCAGCAGAGTATCTTCCCCAGTATTGTATAACAAGCCAGCAGAGTATCTTGCCCAGTATTGTATAATAAGCCAGCAGAGTATCTTGCCCAGTAGTAAATGTTACAGAGAGAGAATCGCCAAGTAGGGCAATAAAAATACCGGGAACCTCTTCCTCCTCCTCCTCTTCCTCCTTTTCGTTCTGTTCTGTTATATCACGAAAGAAGAGGAGAAGAGTTCTGGTGTCTTCTTTACTTTCTCCTTTTGCTATACCTTCCCCTCTTCTATTCCCCATTTTCCTCTTTCTCCTCTTCCTTTCTTTCCCTCCTCTTATTATCTGGCCTCTTCCCCCACATCCTCATCTCCATTCTTTCTCTATTTCTTTCTCTTCTTCCCATTTCATTTTCTCTACTTTGCCTCAGAGGTGAGCAGCGTAAGAAATAAGACGTATAGCAAGAAAAAGGGAAAAGAAGACGAAGGCTTTGAAAAGATGACGGCCAAACAGGAGGACAAAGAATGTTGAGGAAATGGTGGAGAGAAGAAGACAGAGAAAAGAAGGCAGAGAAAAAAGGCAGAGAAAAAAAACAGAGGAAAAGAATGCTGTGTAAAAGGAGAGAATAAAAGGAGGCAGAAAAAAAGAGGAGGCAGAAAAAAAAGAGGAGGCAGAGCATTAGATGGTCTATTAAGTAGAGTAAGATGATGATGGCGGTAATGAGGAAGAGGAGAAGGAAGAGGAGGAGGAGGAGGAGGAGGAGGAGGAAGAGGAGGTGGAAGAGGAGGAGGAGAAGGAGGGAGAGAAGGACGAGGAGAAGGACGAGTAGGAGGAAGAGAAGAAAGAGGAGGAGAAGGGCGAGTAGGAGGAAGAGAAGAAAGAGGAGGAGAAGGAGGTGCAGAAGGGAAAATAAAATTAATCCCAACAGGAGAAAAATCTAAAATAAACTTCAAGAAAAGGAGTACTATTAGGAGGGGTCGAGGTGGAGGTGGAGGTGGAGGAGGAGGTCGAGGTGCAGAAGAAAAATAAAAAAGGTGGCAGTGAATATTTTAGCTTAGGGAACCATTAGGTAATGACCGGCTCCTGAACTATGCCGTGCAACGGCTCTTGCAAGCGACTATTTTTCTCCCTGGCTGAAATGCAAGGTCAGAGGTCATTATTTTGCTTAATTGTGCATCTATTTCAGGTATATTTCTGCTCTCGTGCGTGGGTATGTATTCAGAATACGTTAGTTATAAACGGGGGAGTGCTTTACTTATTTTGGGGGGGGGGGGAAATAATGAATATAGTGTGTTTAGCCTTGTTGTTTTCACCACGTTGTCTTCAGGTGTTGATTTAAATCTCTTGGACCCCCTCAACTGATCAATGATTTGTGTGGTGGGGCTGTTCATCGATGTTTTGAGGCTTCTCGTACCTTATTTTGTGTCTGTGTATGGCATTCACCTCCACGTTATCTTGTTCTGACATGTTCTTGCTCTTCCAGCTCAATGAAATATTTCTTGATTTTTTTTTTTTTTTTTTTTTTTATTCTCCGGTATTCTCCCGGCCCGGGTCTTTTCCAAGTAGTGGTGACCCGGCCTTGGCTCCCTATCTGGGGAGTGTCTCGAGACTTAAGTCTCCCATGGGAGGAGGTACAAGTACCCCCTCATCTTTGGGACAAACTGTCCCCAGGCCTAGCCACATTCCCCGCCCTCACGGGGCTCGTAGGGAGAAGCTAGGCCTCTGGTCTGCCATCTGCCCCGCCCCAAAGGGGCTCGTGGGGATGGCAGTCTTGTGAGCTGCAGGTGGTAGCAAGCTCAGGCCTTCTCATTTCTTGATATTTCTCAGGCTTATTCGAGGTTTTAATCTCTATCTGTGTGCCTTCTCTCGCTCTGTTCCCCCCCACATCAAAAAGTCTACCTCTATCTATTTTGTCACTGTTTCTGGGTATCGTATACATTTTCCCGTCTCTACTTCGCAACTCTTTGGTGACGCGAGGTTTATTTCTCTTAATCTATCTTTGTTTCTATTATCTACTTTGGTTACTAGGACCAACATTGTGGAACACCACTGGGCATTCTCAGTTTACAATACATGAAGTGAGGGTTCCATACTGGTGCTGTGTACTCCAGTATTGCTCGTATGTCTCATGCATTATTCTGAATGCCTCGTTGTTTAAATAGTACTCGTAGATGAATGGTTTATAGAACCGACATGTTGATAAATTAGACACATGTGCAACTCTTGGGTATCTTTACTGAGGAAACGTTTCGCCACACAGTGGCTTCATCAGTACATACAAAGGAGAATCTTGAAGATCAGGAGTAGAATGATGTATTCAGTCCCTCAACCTTGAGTCGATATGGTCAGTCCATCAAGAGTTGAACTTCTGTCTAATTTATCAACGTGTCGGTTCTCTGAACCATTCATCTACAAACCTGTCAGACACTGCAACTTCTTGGGATCTTAATACTTGGGAATTCTTCGCTTGCCTAACCCTTGGGCACGACCTACTTCCACATTGAACAAATGTGACACCACCTACGACTGCTACACCTCTCCTGCCTACGGTATATAATCTACTTCTCTGCACATATGCCGTATTCTATTCAAGATTGATGGACTGACCACATCGACTCAAGGCTGAGGGACTGATTACCTCATTCTCCTCCTGTTCTTCAAGATTCTCCTTTGTATGGACTGATGAAGCCACTGTGTGGCGAAACGTTTCCTCAATAAAAATACCCAAGAGTTGCACATGTGTCTAATTTATTAAATAGTACTGAAGACTATTCTGATATGTCAATATGTCAGCATGTATGTGCCTCAGACGGGAGAGGGGAAGTAACCCCTCCCTCTTCCACAATACATTTACATCCTTTCGATTCCTCGGGTTCCTTTTAAGTTGCTTCCATTGTAGGCTGTGTTGAAGATTAAGACACATGTGCAACAGTGGGGTATTTTACTGAAGAAACGTTTCGCCTGTCATCAGTATTTAAGACACCGTTCTCATGCTGCAGTTTCCCATCGTTCCAGACCATGGAGTCGAACTCTTCTCCAGACTGAGGGACTGACCACCCCAAATACTTTTTCTCCAGAGTTGATGGACTAATTACATCATCTTTATTTCCTTACTGTTACTCCATCTGTATTTGACTGAAGAAGTCTACTGTATAGGCGAAACGTTTCAACGATAAAGATACCCAACTGTTGCACACGTGTCTTAATCTTCAACTTGTCGGTATCATACACCATTTTCAACACTAGATTCTGCTGTTTCTCTGATCTCTCTGTCCCATCTTCACCTTGTATTTGTTAAGAATCAACTCCGGTTTTAAGTTAATTTAAGAGTCGTTCAGTATGACTTTCTCAAGTACTTTGGCTCTGAAGGGACAAGAGCTACACTTATCACTAGAGATATTGTTAGGTAAGACACATATGCAACAGTTAGGTATCTTTATTATGAAACGTTTCGCCTACACAGTAGGCTTCTTCAGTCAAGTACAGAAAAGTTGATAGAAGCAGAAGATACTTGAAGACGATGTAGTCAGGGATTGACCACCTCAAAACTTTAAGGGTGATGGACTGATTACATCGTCTTCAAGTATCTTCTGCTTCTATCAACTTTTCTGTACTTGACTGAAGAAGCCTACTGTGTAGGCGAAACGTTTCATAATAAAGATACCTAACTGTTGCATATGTGTCTTACCTAACAACCTGTCGGTATTTTATACCATTTTAATGTTCACTAGAGATATTGGTGGTGGAGAGGAGAGTTTTTTAAAACGCGCAATTAAAACGTCGCTGACCGTGGCGCTTAAATGACCATAAACCCACAAATTTTACTTGTTTTCCAGTTTACTTTTCTGATTTACATTCTACTTAAAATTCTCTACAATCTTATAAGATTTTGTTTTTGCTTAAAATTTCAGTATGATAAAATTAATACAAAAAATAACTCCTATTTAAGGTTTGAAGATGAAGATTTTTTTTTTTTGTTGAAGCAACTTTTCGCTTTGTGTGGAGCCTTGTCAAAGCTCTACACAGAGCGAAACGTTGCCCCAATAAAAGCTACTTCTGCAACTCGCATCTTTGTCTTCATACCTGTCCACAATACGCCATTTCATCCACTGAAGGAACCGTCAGAATGAAAACAAAAATGACTTCATTACAACTTTTACGCTGCATTTCATGTATGTCGCTGACTGAGGACTGGACGAGCGTTTACTTCGGCCTCGGCAGTCAACATCTCCAGCATTACTGATGAACTTCTGGCTCCACTGAAAAGAGAGAAAACCCAGTTTTGAAAGAATGGAGCCGTGGCTGCCTGTGTGTGTGTGTGTGTGTGTGTGTGTGTGTGTGTGTGTGTGTGTGTGTGTGTGTGTGTGTGTGTGTGTGTGTGTGTGTGTTGAAGACCTCATGCTCTGTGTCCGATTAGTCTCGAGAGGGCCACTTGTGGTTCTACCATCGCCTTCCTAGTGTTTACCAGTCATCCTTTTTTAACTGCTAGGTCAGCTAGTTACAATGACTTAGGTTGTTATAATGACTTAGGTTGCCAATGCAGGCAATGGTGTAGGAGGAGGCCAGAGGCAGGTGGCTTTGGTGATTGAATAATCTAGAGTCATGTGGTGGAGGAGGCCAGGGTCAGGTGGCTTTGGTGATGGAGTAATCTAGAGGCAGGTGGTGGTGAAGAAGGAGGAGGCCAGGGGCAGATGGTGATGGTGAAGCAGATGGTGCAGCTGGTCACAGACTCCTGACAAGTTTAATAACCGTCTTGCTCTCTGTTTTCTGTGAAAATCTTCTCATATCTCCTGAATATATTTTCTTCCACGAGTCTCGCGGGATTCATAAAAACTATTTTTTTTTTAAAAGCATCATTCGTATTTGTCTTATTTTCTTCTATTTCTCCATTTCATTAATCTTCAGAAAAGTCGTTCAAGTTGCCTGTATGCATTTTATTGCATTTATATTTAGTGGTTGGAAGACACGGGGTAATCACTCCATGTAGAGCGGTATCCTGACGATAAATGAGCGATACGTTGCCTCATAATGAAGGTTGTACTCTTTACCTTGTGTGTCTCCATACTGGAAATATAAACACAAATGCAGTATAATGTGATCCTTTATTGACAACGTTTCACCCACACAGTGGGCTTTTTCAAGTCACACACGGGTAGATCCGTGTGTGACTTGAAAAAGCCCACTGTGTGGGTGAAACGTTGTCAATAAAGGATCACATTATACTGCATTTGTGTTTATATTTCCATTGTGTCGGTATTTTATACCATTCATTTCCACAGTGTCTCCATACTGTTGAAAATACCTGCCATCACATGCATATTTTCTTCTTCTTCTTCTTCTTCTTCTTCTTCTTCTTATTATTATTATTATTATTTGGGAGCGGTAAACTTACGGAGGTCATAACAGCGTCTGGGGAAATGGGAGGTAAATCAAGTTCCACCTAACGAAGTGAAAGCCAACTTCGGTTCCTTCACTAACTTCGAGGAATCCCTCCTACCCCTCCAACCTCGACCCCACTCTGTCAACAACTCCGTCCCAGCGACGAGAAGACTCTTCGAACTGAACAAGAATTTAGTAGTCTCGATGCGGGCAGCCCGTGGCGTGTGTTGTCACCTGCTCGCTACACATGCGCGACACTTGGGTAGATCTATATTATGGAGATACTTAACGTGTTGCACACGTGTCTTATTCATCTGGTTGTCGGTTGGTTTTTACATACCGTCTATGTAATAATATCTGTTCTCTGTTGAGAAACGCTTGAGAAATACTGAAAGCATTAACTGTCTGGTTATCCAAGATTGTTTGGCTCCCTCGTGAGGCCTGCTTTTTACATGAGAGAGAGAGAGAGAGAGAGAGAGAGAGAGAGAGAGAGAGAGAGAGAGAGAGAGAGAGAGAGAGAGAGAGAGAGAGAGAGAGAGAGAGAGAGAGAGAGAAAACGTGGTGGTGGATACAAGTCGAGGCGCAAAAGAACTTCCTTAACGAGTCTTGAGAAGATTGCCAGGTACTGAGGCCATTTCCTAAATGGTTGCAGGTAGACGCAGAATTTTCTGAAGGATATTAAAATTGCACGGATTTAATTTTTTTCCCTTCAGCAAAATTGAAAGGTCGTGGCACCTGGGAAGGCTGGAATTAAGTTTAAAATATGGACACGAACGGCGCTTACAGCGAAGGTCGTGAACGAGGAGAAGCAGTAGTGGTGGTACTGGTATGATGTAGTTACTAGTGTAGTGGTGGTGGTGTCCTGAAGGCGGTGTGGTGGTGTTGGGGAATGACTGCGTGGTCTGCAAGGCGGTGGTGTACTGGTATAGTGACACAGTAGCGTAGTCGTGTAGAAGTACTCGTGATTCTGGTGTGGTGCTGGTAGTGTGGGTATAGTGGTGCTGGTGGTGTGGGTATCGTGGTGCTGGTGGTGCAGGTATCGTGGTGCTGGTGATGCGGGTATAGTTGGGCGGGTATAGTAGTGCTGCTGGTAGGGGATAAGTGTCTAGGTTTCCTGAGAAGCAGCAAGAGCGTGCTGGTAGTTCCTCTTTATGGTCAGTCTTGTTGTTGTTCGCTGCTAGAGATCACGGCGGTGTATGTCTGGTCTCCTGTAGGGGCGCCTAAGGTCTGTCTTCCTAGGGCAGAAAACCCTAAGGTCTGTTTTTCTCCTACAGGGACGCCTAAGGTCTGTCTTCCTCCTGCAGGGACGCTAAGAATCTTTCTTCCTCCTCCAGAAACCCCTAAGGTCTGTCTTCCTTCTGTGCGGATGCTAAGGGTCTTTCTTCCTCCTGCAGAAACCTCATTTTCTGTCTTCCTCCTGCAGAGACGCCGAAAATCTTTCCTCCTGCAGGGACGCCCAATAACTGATCTACTCATGCAAAATATGGCGTACTTCTCCAGGGACGCCGAAGGCATGGCCTCCTGCAACAGTGCACGTTTAACTTCCTGCTACCTGTTGGCTACCTGGTTTGGATTGCAGAGAAAAGGGTCATCAGCCGTCTAACACACGAGCGGAATGGCCTGATCAATTCAGCAGTTCTTGTTTGCATCAAGCCCTCTAATGCTGTCCCCACAGTTCTGCATATTAGGAATTTATGCTGATTCGAGACCTTAAGTTTCATTTTGAAAAAAAGCCAGGATTCTCTTATATATATATATATATATATATATATATATATATATATATATATATATATATATAAGTAAGGAGGGTGTTGAAAAGTCTGGAGCCTTTTACACTTGTGATCCCTTAGTGTACTTGTTGCGCTCCCTGATTTTTCGCAAGGGTACTTTACGCCCTTTGCAGAACCTATTGTTCTCAGAGTACTTGCAAGATGCAGATTTGGAACCATTCTCTCTCTAGTATTTTCCAAGCATAGACTGCAATAATTTTTCTCGCCTGCATGTCATGAAGTAGCGTAGGTCTTCAAAACGTTCCTTACAATTAGATCCAAAGATTGGAATAGCCGCCCCACCTCTTTTTTTCTGATGAGGACGGCTGCACGACCCATGCGGGTTTGGAGCTGGTCTACTTTTGCAATAATATAATTTAAAAGGAGTCCACCCGCGACGAGGCGTACACTCCTTTTCAGAAATGCGTGATCTCAGCAGTGCCCAACTTGCAGTGTCTGGACGTGACGGGTTATGGAAAATGCAAAATGGGATTGGCAATAGTGTTCCGAATGGCACTGTAGCGGAAGCGAGGGAAGATGGCAGCCGTGTGCACCCACGGCACGAACCGTATACGTGCTCAGACCCAAGCCTCCATCAATCGCACCAGCGTCTGTGCAAAAAAAAAAAAAAACACACACACACAAATCGGAAAATCTGGCTGCGCTCTAACAAGCTACTCCCTCGTTTGGAAAGTGTTATCTTCCGTCGAGACAGGAGACAGATGCAGTATCGATTTTATATACTGTAGCAAGGACCGTCAGCACACGTTCTACGATAACACATGTCCTACGAGAGAGCCATTCCCCTGCGGTTGTTCCTTCACTTCTACAATACCACTGGACCGGTCCAGAGGAGGGAGCGGGGGGGGGAGGGCAAAACAGGAAACAGCATCACAAACAAACGTCTCAACGAGGGATAAATAACACCGGTATGTAGAGGATAAGTAAGACACTTGTACAACAGAACGACGTTTCTCCTTCCCAGTAGACTTTCTGGAGTAATGGTAATTTAATGGGACATTTTAAATGTCGCAACATTTCGCTCTCCAGAAGCTTTGTCAAGTCGTTACAAACAAAGACACAGAGGGTATTATATATATATATATATATATATATATATATATCTATATATATATATATATATATATATATATATATATATATATATATATATATATATATATATATATATATATATATTGGAATTTTTTCTTAAACCAGCGTCTTCTCTTTTAATTGGATGGTACACCTGCGTCTGATAGAGCCTTGGGGCGTGGAAATGTAATTGATTAAACTCACAGAAAGCGAATAAAATCCATCTTTTAAACAGTATTTCTTTAGACTCTCTAGCTTGGGCCAGTAGGTGACTTGAACCTGCCTAGCATGGGCCAGTAGATTACCTGGACGTTCCTAGCATGGGCCAGTAGGCCTACTGCAGTGCTCCTTCCTATTTTTTATGTTGATACTCTCTTAAGAGAGATTCCTTGACACCGGTGAGGGGCTCTTGATCCAGGGATATGGACCTGCAATCGAGCATGGTTACCTCCCATCATCTCCCCCCTTCCCAGGAGCAGTATTATCCCTGCGGGCTTAGCGCTCCCCACAACATTGTAATAATTGCTAATGCATAAGAGAGAAAAAAATTGAATTAATTTGTAATCAAGTACTTAAAATTATACTGCAGAGTTGTATTATGTATATATATATTGGTGTATATCCAGCTTTTAATATACTTTAATAATAATAATAATAATAACAATAACAATAACAATAATAATTATTATTATTATTATTATTATTATTATTATTATTATTATTATTATTATTATTATTATTATTATTATTATTATTATTATTATTCATTAATAATCCAAGTCAAGCTAGTTTCAAAAATTAGCAGGTCCACTAGTGCTCTAACCACTGTACCACTCTGGTGTTAAACTCGTTTGCAAAAAATATGCATTAGTGGTCACAATGGTGCCCATGTTAACCTTCCTCCTTTATAGAAAGACCGGATTTGTGTGTGTGTGTGTGTGTGAGAGAGAGAGAGAGAGAGAGAGAGAGAGAGAGAGAGAGAGAGAGAGAGAGAGAGAGAGAGAGACTACGTACTGGAGGGTGGGTAGAGGATGGTGGGTTTCGAGCCCTGATGGCGTGATATGTCACGACCCACCATCACCACCTTTCCTCTGGCGTGTGGGTGGGCTGGGAGGAAGATAAGAGGGGAACACACAGAGTAGGGTGGGGCAGGGCGGGATAGGCTGGGCAGGATACAGGAGTGGGTCAACCGGGCTTGTACAGGACTCTAATACCCCCTAGTGGAAATAATCCCTAATGGCTTAATAGGGTTATCCTGGAATACTAACTAACCTTCCGGATTAATAATGCCAGATAAAATCTTGAACTTCTTCTGTCTATTTTTGGGTGAAAACAAATTATGTACATCATCAGTGTGTTGCTTACACACACACACACACACACACACACACACACACACACACACACACACACACACACACACACACACACACACTGCATACCTCACTCAAGGAAAAAGATCTGGGGGTGAGTATAACACCGAGCATATCTCCTGAGGCGCACATAAATCAGATAACTGCTGCAGCATACGGGCGCCTGGCAAACCTACGGATAGCGTTCCGATACCTCAGTAAGGATTCGTTTAAGACTCTGTACACCATCTACGTCAGGCCCATACTGGAGTATGCAGCACCAGTTTGGAATCCACACCTAGTCAAGCACGTCAAGAAATTAGAGAAAGTGCAAAGGTTTGCAACAAGATTAGTGCCAGAGCTACGGGGATTGTCCTACGAAGAAAGGTTGAGGGAAATCGGCCTGACGACACTGGAGGCTAGGAGGGTCAGAGGAGACATGATAACGACATATAAAATACTGCGCGGAATAGACGAGGTGGACAAAGACGGGATGTTCCAGAGATGGGACACAGACACAAGAGGTCACAATTGGAAGTTGAAGAGTCAGATGAATCAAAGGGATATTAGGAAGTATTTCTTCAGTCATAGAGTAGTCAAGCCGTGGAATAGCCTAGAAAGTGAAGTAGTGGAGGCAGAAACCATACATAGTTTTAAGGCGAGGTATGATAAAGCTCATGGAGCAGGGAGAGAGAGGACCTAGTAGCAATCAGTGAAGAGGCGGGGCCAGGAGCTATGAATCGACCCCTGCAACCACAAATAGGTGAGTACAAATAGGTGAGTACACACACACACACACACACACACACACACACACACACACACACACACACACACACACACACACACACACACAGACACCCACACACACACACACACACACACACACACACACACACACACACACACACACACACACACACACACACGCACGCACGCACGTGGTGGAACACCTAGAAAGGAACGATCTCATCAAAAGCAGCCAACATGGTTTCAGGGACGGGAAATCCTGTGTCACAAACCTGCTGGAGTTCTATGACATGGTGACAGCAGTAAGACAAGAGAGAGAGGGGTGGGTGGATTGCATTTTCTTGGACTGCAAGAAGGTGTTTGACACAGTTCCACACAAGAGATTGGTGCAAAAACTGGAGGACCAAGCAGGGATAACAGGGAAGGCACTACAATGGATCAGGGAATACTTGTCAGGAAGACAGCAGCGAGTCATGGTACGTGGCGAGGTGTCAGAGTGGGCACCTGTGACCAGCGGGTTCCCACAGGGGTCAGTCCTAGGACCAGTGCTGTTTCTGGTATTTGTGAACGACATGACGGAAGGAATAGACTCTGAGGTGTCCCTGTTTGCAGATGACGTGAAGTTGATGAGAAGAATTCACTCGATCGAAGACCAGGCAGAACTACAAAGGGATCTGGACAGGCTGCAGACCTGGTCCAGCAATTGGCTCATGGAGTTCAATCCCACCAAGTGCAAAGTCATGAAGATTGTGGAAGGGCAAAGAAGACCGCAGACGGAGTACAGTCTAGGGGGTCAGAGACTACAAACCTCACTCAAGGAAAAAGATCTTGGGGTGAGTATAACATTAGGCACATCTCCTGAAGCGCACATCAACCAAATAACTGCTGCAGCATATGGGCGCTAGCAAACCTCAGAACAGCATTCCGACATCTTAATAAGGAATCATTCAGGACCCTGTACACCGTGTACGTTAGGCCCATATTGGAGTATGCGGCACCAGTTTGGAAGCCACACCTAGCCAAGCACGTAAAGAAACTAGAGAAAGTGCAAAGGTTTGCAACAAGACTAGTCCCAGAGCTAAGAGGTATGTCCTTCGAGGAGAGGTTAAGGGAAATCAACCTGACGACACTGGAGGACAGGAGAGATAGGGGGGACATGATAACTACATACAAAATGCTGAGAGGAATTGACAAGGTGGACAAAGACAGGATGTTCCAGAGATTGGACACAGTAACAAGGGGACACAGTTGGAAGTTGAAGACACAGATGAATCACAGGGATGCTAGGAAGTATTTCTTCAGCCACAGAGTAGTCAGTAAGTGGAATAGTTTGGGAAGCGATGTAGTGGAGGCAGGATCCATACATAGCTTTAAGCAGAGGTATGATAAAGCTCACGGCTCAGGGAGAGTGACCTAGTAGCGATCAGTGAAGAGGCGGGGCCAGGAGTTCGGACCCGACCCCTGCAACCTCAACTAGGTGAGTACAACTAGGTGAGTACACACACACACACACACACACACACACACACACACACACACACACACACACACACAACCGAGGAAGAAGTGAAGAGGCTTCTGAGTGAGCTAGATACCTCAAAGGCAATGGGGCCAGATAACATCTCCCCATGGGTATTGAGAGAGGGAGCAGAGGCGCTATGTGTACCCCTAACAACAATATTCAATACATCTATCGAAACAGGGAGATTGCCTGAGGCATGGAAGACAGCAAATGTAGTCCCAATCTTTAAAAAAGGAGACAGACATGAAGCATTAAACTACAGACCAATGTCACTGACATGTATAGTATGCAAAATCATGGAGAAGATTATCAGGAGAAGAGTGGTGGAACACATAGAAAGGAATGATCTCATCAAAAGCAGCCAACATGGTTTCAGGGACGGGAAATCCTGTGTCACAAACCTACTGGAGTTCTATGACATGGTGACAGCAGTAAGACAAGAGAGAGAGGGGTGGGTGGATTGCATATTCTTGGACTGCAAGAAGGCGTTTGACACAGTTCCACACAAGAGATTGGTGCAAAAACTGGAGGACCAAGCAGGGATAACAGGGAAGGCACTACAATGGATCAGGGAATACATGTCAGGAAGACAGCAGCGAGTCATGGTACGTGGCGAGGTGTCAGAGTGGGCACGTGTGACCAGCGGGGTCCCACAGGGGTCAGTCCTAGGACCAGTGCTGTTTCTGGTATTTGTGAACGACATGACGGAAGGAATAGACTCTGAGGTGTCCCTGTTTGCAGATGATGTGAAGTTGATGAGAAGAATTCACTCGATCGAAGACCAGGCAGAACTACAAAGGGATCTGGACAGGCTGCAGACCTGGTCCAGCAATTGGCTCCTGGAGTTCAATCCCACCAAGTGCAAAGTCATGAAGATTGCGGAAGGGCAAAGAAGACCGCAGACGGAGTACAGTCAAGAGGGCCAGAGACTACAAACCTCACTCAAGGAAAAAGATCTTGGGGTGAGTATAACACCAGGCGCATCTCCTGAAGCGCACATCAACCAAATAACTGCTGCAGCATATGGGCGCCTAGCAAACCTCAGAACAGCATTCCGACATCTTAATAAGGAATCGTTCAGGACCCTGTACACCGTGTACGTTAGGCCCATATTGGAGTATGTGGCACCAGTTTGGAACCTACACCTAGCCAAGCACGTAAAGAAACTAGAGAATGTGCAAAGGTTTGCAAAAAGACTAGTCCCAGAGCTAAGAGGTATGTCCTACGAGGAGAGGTTAAGGGAAATCAACCTGACGACACTGGAGGACAGGAGAGATAGGGCGGACATGATAACGACATACAAAATACTGAGAGGAATTGACAAGGTGGACAAAGACAGGATGTTTCAGAGATTGGACGCAGTAACTAGGGGACACAGTTGGAAGTTGAAGACACAGATGAATCACAGGGATGTTAGGAAGTATTTCTTCAGCCACAGAGTAGTCAGTAATTGGAATAGTTTGGGAAGCGATGTAGTGGAGGCAGGATCCATACATAGCTTTAAGCAGAGGTATGATAAAGCTCACGGCTCAGGGAGAGTGACCTAGTAGCGATCAGTGAAGAGACGGGGCCAGGAGCTCGGACTCGACCCCCGCAACCTCAACTAGGTGAGTACAACTAGGTGAGTACACACACGCCCGCACGCGCGCCCGCACACGCATATACAACAGGCCTAGTGTCTAATCGACATGTGCCTAAGACAAAATGGTAACTAACACACACACACACACACCACACACACACACACACACACACACACACACACACACACACACACACACACACACACACACACATACACACATACACACATACACACATACACACACACACACACACACACACACACACACACACACACACACACACACACTATGAATCGACCCCGGCAACCACAACTAAGTGAGTACACACACACACATACATACACACACACACACACACACACACACATACACACACGCATTCTCTCTCTCTCTCTCTCTCTCTCTCTCTCTCTCTCTCTCTCTTTCTCTCTCTCTCTCTCTCACAAAGTTTCCCAGAATCTTCAAGGAAAATCAGTACTCTAATGCCGGTGACTGGCTCTTGGTTCATGAAACTGGAGCTACCCTTTTCCTTGGGCCATTCTTAATTACCTCCCATACCGCATACCCTGCATGACCTCTACGTGTTTAGTACCTCCCCATGAATATAATAGGATTATGTATCCTCCCCACTAACACTTTTTCTCCCCACCCGCAGATCAGCACGCTGGTGACGTCCCCAGGGGAGCGGGGCGGGGCAGGATGCGACAAAACGGCGCGAGCCCTCTGCCGGGTGGGGCAGGCTGTGAACGTGGCTGTGGACCGCTTCGTCACCGTGGGAGAGACCATAGCTGACGACAACCCGGAGATCAAGGTGGACATGTATGAAGCCTGCAAGGAGGCTCGGGCCGCAGGTAGGTCCGCACCTCCCTCACGGTGTGTTAGAGGCTGCCCCGCCATTACCAGACAGAGGCTCAAGCCTGCAATGTTCCTCACGCTGAATGACTCTCACACAAAAATGTAATTATAATTTCTGGGAAGTTTTTACTTTCCCCTCGTCCTTTTTGTTGAAAATTTTCTTCCCTCGTATACCCATTAATTTAAGTTTCCCTCTAGGTATCTTCCCTCACTCTGGTGGCCTGGTGGTTAACGCTCTCGCTTCACACGATGAGGGCCTGGGTTCGATTCCCAGCCAGAGTAGAAACATTGGACGTGTTTCTTTCCACCTGTTGTCTATGTTCCCCATCAGTAAAATGGGTACCTGGGTGTTAGTCGACTGGTGTGGGTCGCATCCTGGGACACTGACCTAAGGAGGCCTGGTCACAGACCGGGCCGCGGGGGCGTTGACCCCCGGAACTCACTCCAGATGAACTCCAGATCACCTCCTTCCCAGTCCTTACCTTGTAAAGAAAGCTCTCTTACCCATACTTTAAAGTGAGCAGTCTTCCACCTGTGTTTGCTCTCGGACTTCCTTCTCCATTTCACTTCATTATGTCTCAGACAGGTAATTCAGTTAGCACATGTACTCGGTATTTTTTCTTTTGGAGAAGAATCCGTGAGGTGCTGACATAGATCTTCACAAAGGATATAGCAGACCATCAAAAAAAAGAAGAAAAAAAAATTTAGACCAGCTGCACGAACATCACACGCCTTTAAAAAGTTGTTGAGATGCCAACTTGCCGATTTTATGGAATAACATGGATTGCACAACCCAAGTCAACATGAGCAGCAAAACTCTGATTTGTATCAACACGGATCTTGCCAAGGCATTTAACAAATTCAGCATTGGCATAATAGCTCATAAAAAAAAGTGACAGCAAGCAAAACAATATTAAGTCTTAGCTAAGTAAGAAGTTCACTACCTCAGGGTACCGACCTAATTCATTTTCTATTTCTCAAACCTTCATAGTATACATAAATAAAAAGGTTAACCATAGTTTCGTATCATCTTTTTTCGGATGACAAACAAAAACAAGTATGAGAGTCACTTCAGTAGAAGATACAGAAAAATTACGTGAGCTTAGGGATAAAGAGTGAGGTTAAACATCCACGACGCCCTGTCGAACTCTGTAAAACTTACTGCTTGTCTGTAGTATGACTCACGAAATCGTAATGACACGATTGGAAAAAAACCATACCACGGCCCAGTGGCTAACGCGACGGTCTGGAGTTTAAAGACTCTCTGATCGCGGGTTTTAACCCCGCCCGTGGTATGGTTTGTCTGTAGTAGTCACTATCCCAAGATCATAGCGACGTATTGTGGACTACGAAGAACCAGCGAGGTAAACAGCAGTCTTCGCCTCAGGTTCCGCTCGCTGGATATGTGTGTGTGTGTGTATACTTATTTCTACTCTCCAATTTTGGTCAGGTCATAGCTCCTGGTTCCGCCTTTTCGCTGGTGTGTGTGTGTGTGTGTGTCTCCTACAGCAAAGAAACTCAAGATTTTTTTATGAGATTTCATCATTGAACAATCACAACAGCTGTGGTTCTTGATTCATTGCTGCTTATTAATGTTCTTTCTGATCCTTTACTAGTTGTTTATGTTAAACACAACCGGCACATAGGAGAGAGAAGCTTATGACAATGTTTCTGTCCGACTTGGACCATTTACAAGTCACACTAACACACGAAGGTGCTGGAGCCAGCACCGATTATTACTGTTCTTCACGATCCTTTACAATAGTTTTACTTAAGCTGTCACTTGCTTCCCTAGCTTCGCTTACACTTGCCCTGTGTTTTTCCCCTTACCTGCTCTCCCTCTCCCCACCTGCCTCATCTCCACCCTACCTCCCCCACCTCACTCTACCTGACCATAACTTACCAGCAGTTTTCGTACCATCATTCTTCCTGGAGTGGCGTGAGGTGGAGTCTGTAAGGACGGGGGGGGGGAGGAGGAAGGTGGGGGTAACTAAGAAATAAATGAGGCAGGTGGGGGAGGGGAACTGGAGAAATGGGCAGCTGAGACAGATGGAAAAAATATGGTGTGAAAGAGTTGGGGTATAGACGGAGAGTAACAGCCTGGTTGATCAGGCGTTAGACCCACCAGGAGGCCTGATCTGCCACCCGACCACGGGGGCACTGATCCCCCAAAATTCTTCAGGTATCCTTTAGGGGAGAGAGAGGGAGAGAAGGGAGAGAGGGAAGTAAGGGAGAGAGGGAGAGAAAGAGAGAGGGAAAGATGGAGGAAAGGGAGGAGGGAGATGGGTTTAGATGTGGTTGAAGGAGGCAAGAGAACTGGCGGCGGGGAAGGACCTACCCTACCTGTTCACCCAGGTGTGGTTATGGTGGGGAATGTGGAGAGGAAGTGGGTAGGTGGTGGGGGTAAAGGGTAGGTGAAGAAGGGTGGGCAGGTGAAGGAGAGGTAAAGAGGTAGCGAAAGATGAAAGGAAGGTTTGGGAAAAATGGAGAAGTGATTAAGGTGATGGGGAGGCGGAGTAGATAAGAGACGTGGAAGATGGAGGGGTAATGGAGGGGTGGAGGGTAGGTGGTGAGGTGCAGCACCCTGGTGAGTTACTGCCGACGCTGCTTGTGTTCACTCTGGGGAAATATCTGTGCAAGTCTCCGACACGGAGAGTTGGAGGGTGTCTAGGGCAGGAGGGAAAGTGTATAGGGAATAATGAGTGTTTAGGGAAAGAATGAAGGGAAATGTGTAGGGAATAATGAGCGTATTTGGCAAGATGAAGGGGAAATATGAAAGGACTGATGAGAGGAAGTAAGAGCCATCTTGCCACGTACCTAAAAACACTGTACACACCTTGCTACATCTGCCAGTTATCACTAACACACGATAATACATTTACTAGGCATAACCTGCACACCATGTACACTCAAATAACACATCCTCACACCATGCATGATGTGCTGCAGATTTCAGAGTTTCTTAATATTACTCAGGCATCTTTAACCCTTAAACTGTCCAAATGTAGATCTACGTTCACTCGCGTAGCGCTCCAAACGTAGATCTAAATTTTATTTTACATGCTTTCAAATGTGAAAAAAAAAATAGATAAATGTTTTGAGCGCTACACGAGCGAATGTAGATCTACATTTTATTTATATGTATATGGTGGTTAAAAATTCATTGCGTCGGAAATAGGAATAGGAGGAGAAATTTTTTCCTGGGTAGAGGCATGGCTGACAAATAGGCAGCAGAGAGTTTGCATAAATGGGGAGAAATCAGAATGGGGGCACGTCACGAGCGGTGTTCCTCAGGGGTCAGTGTTGGGGCGATTTTTGTTCACAATTTACATAAACGACATACATGAGGGAATAAATAGAGACATAAGCAAATTTGCTGATGACACTAAAATAGGCCGTCCAATTCATTCTAATGAGGACACTAGAACACTCCAGGATGATTTGAATAGACTGATGCAATGGTCGGAGAAGTGGCAGATGCAATTTAATATTGACAAATGCAAAGTTCTAAATGTTGGACAGTTAAATAACCATGCCACATATAAACTAAATAATGTAGATCTTAATAATACTGATTGCGAAAAGGATTTAGGAGTTCTGGTTAGCAGTAATCTAAAACCAAGACAACAGTGCATTAGTGTTCGCAATAAAGCTAACAGAATTCTTTGCTTCATATCTAGAAGTATAAATAATAGAAGTCCTCAGATTGTTCTTCAACTCTATATATCTTTGGTTAGGCCTCATTTAGACTATGCTGCTCAGTTCTGGTCACTGTATTACAGAATGGATATAAATGCTCTGGAAATCGTACAGAGGAGGATGACAAAGATGATCCCATGTATCAGAAATCTTCCATATGAGGATAGACTAAGGGCCCTGAATCTGCACTCTCTCGAAAGGCGTAGAATTAGGGGGAATATGATCGAGGTGTATAAATGGAAAACAGGAATAAATAAAGGGGATGTAAATAGCGTGCTGAAAATTTCCAGCCAAGACAGGACTTGCAGCAATGGTTTCAAGTTGGAAAAATTTAGATTCAGGAAGGATATAGGAAAGCACTGGTTTAGTAATAGAGTCATGGATGAGTGGAACAAACTCCCGAGTACAGTTATTCAGGCTAAAACGTTGTGTAGTTTTAAAAATAGGTTAGATAAATACATGAGTGAGTGTGGGTGGGTGTGAGTTGGACCTGACTAGCTTGTGCTGCTGGGTCTGGTGCCGTGCTCCTTCCTTGAGTGGAGGTGACCAGACTGGGTGTGTCATTGAGCTAATCCGGGTGGGGGGAACATGGACCTGCTCCGCGTGGGTCAGTAGGCCTGTTGCAGTGTTCCTTCTTTCTTATGTTCTTAAAACGTTCCTAATCTTCCTGAAAAGTCGGAAAATGAACATTAAAAGCAAGTTTTATCTTTTTCTTTTACACATGATAATATTTAAAACCTAACAAATGAAATAAGAAAAATTGCCAGACTTGTTACAGATTTTTTGTTGGATAGATTTATAGAACACTGAATGGGCTTTGGTTTTAGTTTCGTAAACTTAATAACCCGCCCCCCCCCCATCCCTATAGGCCAGTGGTTCCCAATTTTTTTTCAGGCTGCCGCCCCCTTGGCTCCCAAGCCACATCCTTAGCGCCCCATTGGCTCTCAAGCCACATCCTTAGCTCCCCCTTGGCTCCCAGGCCACATCCTTAGTGTCCCCTTGGCTTCCAGGCCACATCCTTAGCGCCCCATTGGCTCTCAAGCCACATCCTTAGCGCCCCCTTGGCTCCCAGGCCACATCCTTAGCGTCCCCTTGGCTCCCAGGCCACATCCTTAGCGTCCCCTTGGCTCCCAGGCCACATCCTTAGCGCCCCCTTGGCTCCCAGGCCACATCCTTAGCGCCCCCTTGGCTCCCAGGCCACATCCTTAGCGCCCCCTTGGCTCCCAGGCCACATCCTCAGCGCCCCTTTGGCTCCCAGGCCACATCCTTAGCGCCCCTTTGGCTCCCAGGCTCCTTAGCGCCCAGCCACTCATACGAACACACCTTTTTCTTGGTATTAGGTTAACTGCATATTCAAAATTCCTCAACGCCCCCCTGGATCTTTCCACCACCCCCAGGGGGCGATACTGCCCACTTTGGGAATCACTGCTTTAGGTGGTATTTAATGTCAATCCCTCTATGGCTTGGGGGGAGAAGGGAGGTCCCTCATCATACTCAAGTGGTGAATCCAAAAGAGTATGGATGAGTGAGCGATGAGTCTGGATCAGGGAGCGCCTGGTGGGAGCTGCCAGCGAAATTGCTGCAGTGCTTCAACTCTTAGCGAACTTCTGCCTACCTCGGGTGTATTAAAGAGCTCCCGCGGGCTGCCCACCAGTCTGAAAAAAAGACCCACCCACCCGACCCAGTCACCCACCCGACAATCAGCCCACCCACCTAGCTCCCGCGGGCTGCCCACCAATCTGAAAAAGACCCACCCACCCGACCCAGTCACCTACCCGACAATCAGCCCACCCACCTAGCTTCCACCCATGCAAGAGCCCAACCCACCCAGCCTTATACCTCTCATCAATTTAACATCACCAAAAAAACAGAATTCGATTACTTTTGTAAGGCTATTAACACATATTTAACACAGTAGAGGTCACAGTACCGATCCTTATGGTAGCCCACTCACAACTCTAGCCCATCCTTACGTTTGTTTCCCTGTCTGTTCTTCTAATTTATGGACTACTATCTGGTTATCCCGTCGGACACTCTTTCTTGCAATCAAGGACGAAAAGTTCAATCAACTCATCCCTGTTTTTTCTTGTTTCGTAATAACATCTCTGAAACAGAACATCAGAAAGATTTGAAGGCAATTATTATTTCAGACGATGAACATGCATATGATAACCGATGCTGTCTCCTTATGCCCGAAATGCATCTCATATCAGTAGCGTTTTGTGCCTGACAGTTTCGTTACATGGGCACTGCAGTTTCTTTGTCCAGCATGGAAAAAATTACAAAGAAAATAAATTTGAATCTTCTGAATGTACTTTGAGAGGGTATTTTTTTTTTTTTTGTCATGTGTTACTGTATGTATCTTTTCTAAACGTTTATTTTAGTACGTACGAAGGGGTCGTATAAGTTACATAAGCACTCAGCTATGTTGAAGTTTTCATTGTTTTTCATCAAGCACATAGAGATGCTGAGACTGTCAGATGTGCACTCTGTTCTCGGTTACGGACGCCGGTTTCACACGAATTGCTTATCGTGCATTTCTGCATCTTTGAAATTGCGTGGAAATTTTATTAGTTGTTAGTCTTAGTTATGTTGATTACGTTAACGTCTATTAACCTATATTTCCGCAACATTACTTGGCAATAAGGACACTGAAAAGACTGGCAGCTTTTGTCTGGCAGAACGGTGCATATCTTGAAATCACAAGCGAGCATTTTCATACGTAAGGCAGAAAATGTGCAGGTCAGGTGGAGATGTGACGCGAGCAAGGAGAGGGATAGAGGGAGGGAGGGAGGGATAAATGGATGGAGGGAGGGATAGATGGATGGAGGGAGAGAGAGAGCGACAATTTAGTGTGACGAACTGATGATAGTACATTAAGTTACCGTCTGGTGAACACTTGGTGCTCTTGTGCAGTGTGATCACGAGGTGTGACTGTGTGTTTGTGGGTCTGCCTCGTATATTCATCATTTCTTATGGTCTGCAGTCTACTCTTTTTAGCACTTTACTCATTTTTTACGAGTATTTGTCTTGTCAGTTGCTGTTACTGCATCTGCATTACGCCTCTCGGGAAAGGTACTTGTCAGATACTCAGCTCTCCTGTTAATCTCTGCTCTTACCAAGACTTCAAAAGTCGAGGAAGAAATATCTTGTTACTTTCTCGACTCTCACAAAATGGAAACTTCATGGGAATATAGGACTATCTTTTAACTGGAGTCGGAGATTGCATGTTTGTTTTTCCTTCTCGGACGAGCGTGAGGACGAACTAGAACAGAATCAGCGACGGCCAACAAAACTTAGAAGATTACAACGCCAAAGTGTATGAAACTGTCTTGGAACTACAGAGAACTAGGGTACTGTCATATTGTTTCGTTCAAGCATACTGCACAACAGCGTTTGGCGTCCTGTCAAACAGCACGTTGAACGTTATACAAGAAATCCAACCAGCCAAGTCTGGCACTGTATATAGGGGCCAGCTTTCTAGATTTCTCTGGCAATTTACTGGAAATCCAGATGCAGCTCGGCATGCGGAGCTGTAAAGAAGGATGAGTCTGCCTGGTGTCTGGAACTCTACACTGGGGCCAGCTAGCACGGTGTCTACCACTGTACAATTAGAGTAAGCCTGGGTGCTATAGATCAGGCGGAAGAGAGCCATGAGAATAACATGTGAGCCCAGCCGCACGTTAACAGCGAGGAGCGGCCACTTTTCCTCCTCGAATACTTGTAGCGGCTGCGGCTCGTAGCAGCTCTTCCTGCCTACTGCTAAGCCCATGCGACTCATAACTTGACAAGCTTTTTCCAGTTCAATGAATAACATAACTTTGCAGATGTCGAGTGTCCCAGGGAACCAATTGGTATCCTTGAAGCTTCCATTCCTGGGTTTTCCAATTTACAGAATTTAAGGATATGTTAAGAGGCATTCAAAGAATTTTTTGCACCTCAGATTTTAAGCATTTTATTTGTAATCTGAAGTCACAAATTGCAAGGCCAGTTCTGAACTATCGGAAATAAAAAGGATTTTAAATTCTGTTCCGAATTATGGGAAATCGTTATTTTTTTTTTTTTTACCCCTTTTCGACGACAACTTTGCGTACAGCTTTCACTCTCTTTGTTACATTAGTCATGGGCTACTTGCGATCCTAATATTTAGAAAGTCTAAATAGTGTCTCAGTTTTTATAAGATTTTACATAATTCTCGTCTCCAAGGCTGGAAGGAACCTTCCTAGTTATCTAAGAGATTTTTTCAAAGCTTTGTGGGTTTTTTTCCTTTACTTAAAGAACTTTCAGTAATTCAAAATAATCTCATTAATAAGATATGTTGCTACACTAACCTCCTAATCTACCAGGGAATCTGTTGTTAAAAAAAAAAACTTCCAATCTTCTAGGCGATCCGTTGCCAGAGGAGCCTCCAAGTCTTCAATATAAGCTGTTACCTAAGGATTCTTCTAATTTTGAAGATTATCTCTTGTAAAAAGAGACTCTCAAGCTTCCAGACTATCTAGACGATTTCCTTGTGACTCAAGGTAGCTTGTCTGAAGAACCTCGCTGACTTTAAGGTTTTTGTACCTGTGTAACTTCTATGGATTCTAGATCATCTTCCTGTAGAACTGGGCTGGTTTACAGGTACTCTCATTTACGAAATTACTAGCGATTTTACGAAATTTCTAGCGATCTCGGGAGCTATCCAGACTTCCAGATTGCAGGAAAACGCGAGATTTTCACGAGCGGGCGCCTGGAAACTTCTTACAAATGAAGAAACTTCGAGTGGGGCAGTAGATGAAATAAACACCTTCATGACATATAGGTGGACTGTCGACAACACAGGTGTTGCATGTTCGTAATTCAGGTGTTGACTGTTCGCAACTCTTTGGCTGTCACTGTTACTCGGGTGTTGACTGTTTGTAACTCTCTGGCTGTCACTGTTACTCGGGTGTTGACTGTTTGTAACTCTCTGGCTGTCACTGTTACTCGGGTGTTGACTGTTTGTAACTCTCTGGCTGTCACTGTTACTCGGGTGTTGACTGTTTGTAACTCTCTGGCTGTCGTTAAAGCAGTTACCCTTACCAAAAAAAAAAAAATGATCTTTGTAACAGCACGGAAGGCAGGACAAGTACTCTATGTTTCGGCCTGAAACTGATGCCCTTTTCAGCAGACTGTTTATTTTGCAGTGTGGAAAACAGACTAGAGTAATACGATTATTAGACAACGCTTTTTTTCCCCAAATACAGAATCACAATTGTTGCCTATAATCACACAAATATTATAAATATCAACTTGGTGTTTTTTTTTTACTGAATTACTAAATTAGGTGTTCACACGATGTAGTATTGTACAGCAAGTCTTGAAACAGCCTAACGAAGCTCGCTCTGCTGTAATTGTGTTTAAATTGTCCTACTGGAGGCACAGTGCCTTCCAATCAAACAGAATAGTAAGTGTGAATATGTTAATGGTATACAATACCGACAAGTTGGTTAGTAAGACACATGTGCAACAGCTAGGTATCTTCATTCCGAAAATTCTCGCCTACTCAGTAGGCTCCTGAGTAGGCGATACTTCGGAATAAAGATACTAACTCTTGCACATGTTTCTGGCTTAATATTAAGATGGAAAGCGATGAGCATCTGAGGATAAGTTGATTTGCAAGAAGAATGATGAATTTATGAAGGTGAGAGAGAGAGAGAGAGAGAGAGAGAGAGAGAGAGAGAGAGAGAGAGAGAGAGAGAGAGAAAGGAAAAATAGGGAAAATAAGAAAAACTTGTTGCAGGATGATGACAGCGAGATTTAGAGTTAATGAGGGAGTGACAGATATAACAGAGTTATCCAGGAAGACAGTAGAGAAGTCAGCTAAAGTCAGACTAATAAAACAAAAAAATATTGGATGTTCCGAAGCTGAAGTACAAACTATCGACAGGTTGCCTCTCCATCCACTCTTGAACCACCACCACCCCCCTTCTTCAGCTATTGCCCTCCCTCACTCCTCCTTCAACTCTTGCCCCCCTCGCTCCTTCAACTCTTGCCCCCCTCACTCCTTCAACTCTTGCCCCCTCACTCCTCCTTCAGCTCTTGCCCCCTCACTCCTTCAGCTCTTACCCCCCCCTCACTCCTCCTTCAACTCTTGCCCCCCTCACTCCTCCTTCAACTCTTGCTCCTCTCTTGACTGGCCACCATTTTTCCCAAGGTCGTTGTTATGACGCCTCTGTTGTTATGACGTCACTGCTGTTATAACGTCGCTGCTGTTACGACGTCAGTGTTGCCATGGCGTCATTTCTGCTTTGACGTCACAGCATTAAGCATACCGTACGATATTCTTGAACACGGAGAATCGAGCCTCCACCACTTCTTGCTTTGATTGGCCCACACAGGTTTAGACATAATTTACATACAGTAATCTTAAACAGGCGCTTCGGTCATTGGGACATCAGAGGAAGGTATCCCCATATTGCATAACCCCAGCCCTCTGTACCTTAATGCACGCAAAATGAATAGTGCAGAGTGAGACATTATTTTTGAATACAGTTAAACATTAGCAATGAAGATTTGATATATAATGATGTACATTTTTGCAGTTCTTTTCTAGCAAAAATTCCCTATAAGCCTAAAGGAAAAATATTTGATATTGTGTTTTTTAAGAGTGCCCAATTGAAAATAATTCCCGTGTAAAAATAGATAAATCGGGAACTACACAGCCCAAGTTCAATGCAAAAATATTTTTAATTAGTATAAATCAAAACTTAATTAAAATAAACCAGAACTTAATTAATATAAACCAGAACTTAATTAATATAAACCAGAACTTAATTAATATAAACCAGAACTTAGTAATTGAAGGAAGTCAGAAGAGGTTTTCTGAGGTTATTACGCAGAAATTAAGTTATTTAATGTAACAGGTAAATACAAGAAAATATATACATAGTTAAAAGTGAATTCGATGTTTTATTTTTAAAGTCCACCAACGTCGTAAGTTTGAAGCCTGTCAGAATGGTCATTCTGGTCATTTTAACAAACATTATCTCTCGGTTCACAGCAGGATTCGAACCTACACACTCTGTATCAGAGTACACAGTACTTTCGCCACTCACCGGAAGTACTGTGTACTTTGATACAGAGTGTGTAGGTTCCAGTCACTATCTATTACAATTGTACTTAAGTGTACCTGTGCCTAAATAAACTTTCTCACTCGTTGGTCTTCTGTCCTTCCTTCCCCTTCCCTCCCCCACCCCCTCCTCTCTCCCTCCCATCCCTTCCCTTTCCTCTCCTCACCCACCTAACTTCCCCATTCTCTCTCGCTCGTCTATAGTTCTAAACTCTGTCCCCCCCCCCTTCCTCCACTCTCATTGATACCAAACAATAAATCCAAAAATATAAAAATCTTTACGTGAATTGGAATATTAGCAAAGTTCTGACCATATTTTCAATGGGGCTATAGCCTTTTAGAACTCTGAAATTTTCCCTTTGAGCGTAAAAGTAGGAAATCCAAGGAATTGTTCATCCATGTATACTAGCTGCCCGTGTGGGTGTGCCGTCTACCCTCAGTTTGAAGTTTCCCAGCGGTTAACGTTCAGGGTTTCTTTATTTTTCAGGGAGTGACTGTTGCATGCGTCGAATACAGATAACTCTGTCGCCTTTGTGTTACTGATGCCTGAACGGTGCGTCGTTTCATGAGGGAACGTCTCTCTCTCTGTGTCTCTGTCTCTGTCTCTCTCGCTCTCTCTCTCAGCTTGCACCAGGCATTGTTGTAACAGTTTGTGTGTGGGAGAGAGATGGTTTCGAGATTAGCGGATGTAGGATCGAGTCGCACACACACACACACACACACACACACACACACACACACACACACACACACACACACACACACACACACACACACACACAAACACACACACGCACAGAGGAGCTTGGACTCGACCCCTGCAACCTCAACTAGGTGAGTACACACACGCACACACACAATTAGGTGAGTACACACACACAGAGTGGACCTAGTAGCGATCACCGAAAAGCCGTGGCCACGAGCTGCGACTCGACCCCTGCAACCACAAATAGAGGGGTACAAATAGGTGAACACACACACACACACGATGTTAGGAAGTATTTCTTCAGTCATAGAGTTGTCAGGAAGTGGAATAGTCTGGAAAATGACGTAGTGGAGGCAGGAACCATACAGAGTTTTAAGACGAGGTATGATAAAGCTCATGGAGCAGCGAGAGAGAGGACCTAGTAGCGACCATTGAAGAGGCAGGGCCAGGAGCTATGAATCGATCCCTGAAAACACAAATAGATGAACGCACACTATAACAGAACAGATTATCGGTTATTGAGAAAGTGTTGAGCTCTGGACCGTCCTAAGTTGGCGTCCTCTGCGCCGACCACACCCGTCTCTCTAAAAAAACAGGACATACGTAGTAAAGCAAAACTTTATTGGGTCATCGTTTCGCTCTATAGAGAACTTAATCCACTAAATAAAGCTCTCCTTAGAGCGAAATGTTTTCGGAAATAAGATTAGGCCAGATTTGTCAGGCAACAGGACAAGTGTTTCCTGACGCGGGTCTTAGTCATATGATGACCCGCAGCTGGAGCCTTTGGTCATCTGACCGAGACCTTCCCCTGGCTTACCCCTCCAACCCTTTAAAAACCAAAGTTACGAAAATAAAGTTTTGTCCAGATACATGTCTTTATCTTAATACCCGTCGTCGGTACACCTTTTACAACCAACAACATCATTTTATGGATAAGATCCTCCTGAAAGTTAAGACACTTGTGCAACATCTGGCTATCTTTATTGTAGACGTTTCGCCATCCAGTGGCTTAATCAATACAGATTCTTGGACATAATTAGAAAACAGAAGAACTATATACAAAAGATGAGGTAATCAGTCCCTCAGCCTTGGAGGTGGTGTTTACAGCACCGTGGTTGAAGAGATTCTGAAGCACAGGTAAGGAGACTGGCGCTTATATAGGCGTCAGTGAATAGGGACGAGTAGCACACGAAGGCATAGTCACTGGTAGGCGAGATTCCCCAGTGGAAGTAGGTCCTTCCCAAATTGATGGGCTAGTGTAGAAGTCGTGAAGAAGGTCATGTAGATGTCTACAATGTTGTTAGGTAAGACACATATGCAACAGTTAGACAACTTTATTCCGAAACGTTTCGCCTACACAGTAGGCTTCTTCAGTCGAATACAGAAAGTAGGCAGGAACAGTAGAGATGTGAAGACGATGTAATCAGTCCATCACCCTTGTAGTCGTAGAATTTGAGGTTGTCAGTCCCTCGGCCTGAAGAAGTTCAGTTCCATAGTCAGGAACTATCTGAAGATCAAGCGACAGTGCGGAGACTTAAATACTGTCGGAAGGAGAGGTGCAGAGTAGTAGTAGTAGTAGTAGTAGTAGTAGTAGTGAGAATGTAACCACTGAAAGGTCATGTCCCTCTCAGATCCAACACTTCTCACTTGAAAAGCTTGTCCAAGGTGTTTTCTGTAGCAAGATGCCATGTGTTGCAGTGTCTGACAAGATGAACATCAAAATGGTATACAATACCGACAGGTTGTTAGGTAAGACACATATGCAACAGTTAGACAACTTTATTCCGAAACGTTTCGCCTACACAGTAGGCTTCTTCAGTCGAATACAGAAAGTAGGCAGGAACAGTAGAGATGTGAAGACGATGTAATCAGTCCATCACCCTTGTAGTCGTAGAATTTGAGGTTGTCAGTCCCTCGGCCTAGAGAAGTTCAGTTCCATAGTCAGAAACTATCTGAAGATCAAGCGGAGATCAGTGCGGAGACTTAAATACTGTCGGAAGGAGAGGTGCAGAGTAGTAGTAGTAGTAGTAGTAGTAGTAGTGAGAATGTAGCCACTGAGAGGTCATGTCCCTCTCAACGTTTCGGAATAAAGTTGTCTAACTGTTGCATATGTGTCTTACCTAACAACCTGTCGGTATTGTATACCATTTTGATGTTCATCTTGTCAGACACTGAACATTAAAATGGTATAAAATACCGACAGGTTGTTAGGTAAGACACATATGCATGTGCTTTTATGTTTGTTTGTTTGTTTGTTATCAGCCTTAAGTTTTCAAGTAGTTATTTCCTCCTTGAAGGTTAGAATACGGCGCAGCTGCAGTTCCTGCTGGTGAGTGGCAGTTCCAGGAGGAACCTATCATCAAGTGGGAGGCAGAGTCGTTAACTCGGTGAAGTGAATTTAGCGAAGCGCCGAGATCCGCTCACATTTTCCGTGGGATTAATGAATGGAGGTCAGCAACCGCTGTCATCATCTACAACACTTCAGTTACTGGACCCATTTCAGTGTTCTTAATGAAGAAAAGCCGACCACAGTATGTTTATTTCGGATAAAAATATTCTGAACTCTAGATACAGCTAGAAACTATCAGGCACATTTGGCAGAGGATTCGACGTGTGTGTGTGTGTGTGTGTGTGTACTCACCTAATTGTAGTCACGTAATTGTGGTTACAGGGGTCGATACTCAGCTCCTGGCCCCGCCTCTTCACTGAGTTCTACTAGGTCCTCTCTTTCTCCATGCTCCATGAGCTTTATCATACCTCATCTTAATTAAAGCTATGTATGGTTCCTGCCTCCATTACCTCACTTGCTAGGCTATTCCACTTCCTGACTGCTCTATGACTGAAGAAATACTTCCTAACATCCCTTTGACTCATCTGGGTCTTCAGCTTCCAATTGTGACCCTTTAATTCTGTGTCCCATCTCTGGAACATCCTGTCTCTGTCCATCTTGTCTATTCCACGCAGTATTTTGTATGTCGTTATCATGTCTCCCCTATCCCTCCTGTCCTCCAGCGTCGTCAGGTGTGTGTGTGTGTGTGTGTGTGTGTGTGTGTGTGTGTTTATCAGCATACATGATTATTAGAATATGGTAACACACAGCACAAAATGAATAATAAATTCCTGATGTTTACCTTAGCACGACCTTGACTTAGTATGCGGCAGCGGCGGTAGGAAAGCGAGCGTGTGGTAGCATACGGAGTGTCGTTAACTCCAGGTTACATTGGGGCGGCTTCTGTTGACTGTTGGCTGGACCCTCACTCAGGCTGGCGCATTAGCCGACGGCTGCCTGTTTGCCGGTCAGATATTAATGACAGTCAACCTAGAACTCACGTCTGGAGTCTATGACTCTATGATTCGCGGCGCTGTGGAATGAGACTTAATAATTGTAAGAGGGTCATGGGACTTAATTTCAAGAGGGTCCTTAGACCTAATTTTTAAGAGGATCGTTTAAGAGGACTGTAAGACCTAATTTTAAGAAGATTATGAAACTTAATTCTTGACAGGGTCGCGAGACTTAATTCTTAAGAGGACTGTGGAACCTAATTCTTAAAAGGGTCGCGGGATATATATTTTAAGAGAGGTCTTGGGTCCTTTTTCTTCAGAGGGTCGTCCTGCTGCAAAGGAGTTTGGAAAAGCATTTTTTGCGTCTATATTAAGTTCTTTCCTATATGCCTCTTTCTACTACAACTTATTGATTTCCACCCAGTATTTCACCTGATATATATATATGGGTGTGTTTACTCACCTATTTATGTGTGTGATTCATTTGAGTCTTCAGCTGTGTGTGTGTGTGTGTGCGCGCGCGCAAAATCTTTGTAGATGGCTACTCATTGATAAATTTAATAATCATAGTTACAAAATAAAACATTAGACCCTCAAAGAGAACCCATCAAATTTCAGTCGTCTAATTAACAACGCAAAGAGATATATTGAGAACTTCTTTTACGCTCGCCGTGACGCAACGTCTGTCTATACATTTACATTTTAACGAGCAGCGTGAAATTTATTGTTGCCGGTGCTGGGAATAGCGGTAATAAATATGGGTCTATAATTTGGGAAATGATCAGGTGTCAGCAGCGGGTATGGAATGATCATGTGTCAGCAGCTGGTACAGAATAATCAGGTGTCAGCAGCGCGTACAGGATAATCAGGTGTCAGCAGGTGAATGTGTTTACATATTGCCAGTAATTCTACCAACATTATTATATTGTATATACATAAACAATCTCGCAAAGAAAGCTAATGACTTTAATATTACTGCCAAGATTATTACCTGTGGTTTACAAGCAGCAGAAACACCAACAACAACAGTAACAACAGTACCGACAACAGCAGCAACAGTAGCAACATCAGAAGCAGCAGCAGCAGCAACAACTGTAGCATCAGTAGTAGCAGCATCAACAACAGCAAAAACAACAGCAACAACAGCAGCAACAACATCAGCAACATCAACAGCAGTAGCAGTAGCATCAGTATTAGAAGCAACAGCCGCAGCATCAAAAGTAGCATCAACAGCAACAACGGCACGACTAGCACCGCCGCCACTGGCGAGCAAGAGAAGTCTACCCACTACGCCAGATGGCTGCTCAAGACAGTGGATGAAGGTAGGAGCCGCATTAGCGCTAATAACAGGTGTTAAAAGCCAGCTTAGAGCCTGTAAACGAAAGATAAGCTTGCCACCCCCTTTTTTCAGTAAGTAATACTGAGCGTTATTAAGCTTTTGTTTATTCAGGAGATGTTGACTTTTTGCGATTCCTCGCCCCCCCCAAAAAAAAAAAAAAATCATAAGAAAGAGTAAAAGATGTGTTACAATGACGCAGACTTATTTAATGAACCGTAAGTGACCGCAACGTGGCACCTAACTGACAATTATCTAGACAGGTACTAATTACCGTGTAACAATTGGTCATTGTTATAGGCAATTTGTATAATTCTTGCAGTTGTTGAAATATTGAAGAGAACGTCTACACACGAAGGCTGTATGTAAGCAAGGGAGGAGCTTGTAACACGTCAGCAGCAAGGGAGGAGCTTGTAACACGTCAGCAGCAAGGGAGGAGCTTGTAACACCTCAGCAGCAAGGGAGGAGCTTGTAACACCTCAGCAGCAAGGGAGGAGCTTGTAACACCTCAGCAGCAAGGGAAGAGCATGCAACACGTCAGCAGCAAGGGAGGAGCTTGCAACACGTCAGCAGCAAGGGAAGAGCATGCAACACGTCAGCAGCAAGGGAAGAGCTTGCAACACGTCAGCAGCAAGGGAGGAGCTTGCAACACGTCAGCAGCAAGGGAGGAGCTTGCAACACGTCAGCAGCAAGGGAGGAGCTTGTAACACGTCAGCAGCAAGGGAGGAGCTTGTAACACGTCAGCAGCAAGGGAGGAGCTTGTAACACCTCAGCAGCAAGGGAGGAGCTTGTAACACCTCAGCAGCAAGGGAGGAGCTTGTAACACCTCAGCAGCAAGGGAGGAGCTTGTAACACCTCAGCAGCAAGGGAGGAGCTTGTAACACGTCAGCAGCAAGGGAGGAGCTTGTAACACGTCAGCAGCAAGGGAGGAGCTTGCAACACCTCAGCAGCAAGGGAGGAGCTTGCAACACCTCAGCAGCAAGGGAAGAGCTTGCAACACCTCAGCAGCAAGGGAAGAGCTTGCAACACACCAGCAACAAGGGAAGAGCTTGCAACACCCAGCACCAAGGAAAGTGCTTGCATCACACCAGCAGCAAGGAAAATGCTTGCAACACACCAGCACAGCAGACAGAGTTGGTACAGAGACAATCTTGACTTTCAATGTATTCCTGGGAAGAACTTGTAACCCAGGTAGTGCCTTATAACCCATGATAGTGTGTTGTAACCCAAGTAGTGCCTTGTAACCCATGGAAGTGCCTTGTAACCCACGAAAGTGCCTTGTAACCCAGGGAAGTGCCTTGTAACCCATGGAAGTGCCTTGTAACCCAGGGAAGTGCCTTGTAACCCAGAAAAGTGCCTTGTAACCCAGGGAAGTGCCTTGTAACCCAGGGAAGTGCCTTGTAACCCATGGAAGTGCCTTGTAACCCACGGAAGTGCCTTGTAACCCACGGAAGTGCCTTGTAACCCACGGAAGTGCCTTGTAACCCACGGAAGTGCCTTGTAACCCACGGAAGTGCCTTGTAACCCACGGAAGTGCCTTGTAACCCAGAAAAGTGCCTTGTAACCCAGGAAAGTGCCTTGTAACCCAGGAAAGTGCCTTGTAACCCAGGAAAGTGCCTTGTAACCCAGGAAAGTGCCTTGTAACCCACGAAAGTGCCTTGTAACCCAGGAAAGTGCCTTGTAACCCAGGGAAGTGCCTTGTAACCCAGGGAAGTGCCTTGTAACCCAGGGAAGTGCCTTGTAACCCAGGGAAGTGCCTTGTAACCCAGGGAAGTGCCTTGTAACCCAGGGAAGTGCCTTGTAACCCAGGGAAGTGCCTTGTAACCCAGGAAAGTGCCTTGTAACCCAGGGAAGTGCCTTGTAACCCAGGAAAGTGCCTTGTAACCCAGGAAAGTGCCTTGTAACCCAGGGAAGTGCCTTGTAACCCAGGGAAGTGCCTTGTAACCCAGGAAAGTGCTCGCGTCGACGTAGAGAACCAACTTAATACATCACCACCAAGAAACTTCGCCATCTGATTTTTGCAATATTTTTGTTAGATTTTAAGATGTATTTTCATTTTTTACGCAAACTTTCGTGATAATATACTTACAAATATACAATTAAACCAACCGAAGGATTCACGTATGTAACGCTGGTCAGCGATCTCACTGACGTGGCAACACTGCATATTCTATATTTTGTATAACGCTGGTCAGAGATCTCACTGACGTGGCATCACTGCATATTCTATAATTTGTATGACTATCTATGTCTTACTTCTAAATACCGACACTCCCTTTCTTAATTCCTGCCCCTAACAGCTATAATTTCCAAAATTTACAACAGTGTATTTATGCTCCATCTTCCTGGAGATTCCCTACAGTAATTTAATAGAAATTCACTCTGTATTAACTCATTAAATTTTATCAGACCACTGAGATGAACGGCACTCTGGTCTCTTCTCTAAGGTATACTGTTCACTGCAATTGCCTGGAACGCATTCAGCATTATTAGTCATCAGTTAACTCCTAATTAACTGTTTAGGGATCCCATTACTCTTTAGTTATTATGGGGATTATAGGAGGGATGATTAAGCCTCCATTACTCCTTGCTCTAGATGATCACCATGGGTTTAGAATAGAAGAACATAAGAGGTTCACATATTTAAATGCACTCTGATTAAGAGGGTTAAAGAGAGAGTATTCTTGAGATGTAGCAGCTTTCAAGTCAAGACCACATGAGACCCGGTCGTCAAGACCACACGAGACCTGGTCGTCAAGACTACAGGAGACCTGGTCAAGACCACACGAGACCTGGTCGTCAAGACCACAGGAGACCTGGTCAAAAACCACATGAGACCTAGTCGTCAAGACCACATGAGACCCGGTCGTCAAGACCACACGAGACCTGGTCGTCAAGACCACACGAGACCTGGTCGTCAAGACCACAGGAGACCTGGTCAAAAAATCACACGAGACCTAGTCGTCAGGACCACATGAGACCCGGTCGTCAAGACCACACGAGATCTAGTCGTCAAGACCACAGGAGACCTGGTTAAAACCACACGAGACCTGGTCGTCAAGACCACAGGAGACCTGGTCAAGACCACACGAAACCTTGTTAAAGACCGCACCAGATATTGTCATGAAGACCACGCAGGATAGTCTGTAAGATGACCTTTAAATAAAAAAGAAATAATATTATCATAAGGTAACGAGTGTTCGGAAAATATATTCGAACTCACTGCGTATCGGCTTCCTCTCCAAATATCAAGCTCATTAGTGGAAGTTAGTTAGTGAGATTTAGAGGAGGTGGTGGTGATGGGTTATTATGGTAGTGATGTATGTAGTTGTGGTGGGGATTGTGATGGGTGTGGTGGTGGAGGAGGTTGTGTTAGAGGCGGTGGTGGTCGAGAGAGGGAGAGGGAAAAGACGTACGTGGAAGCGGTGGAAAGAGTGGACAGGGAACAGAGATGGAGGGGAATGGAAAGAAAGGAAAGGACGGATACGGAAGAAATTAGGAATAAAGAAATGCCACGAAACGGAAGGAAAGCGATAAGAGACAACTGTGACAGATGAAGGAAAATAGGAGGGGAGAAACACAATAAACCGGAGAGAACACGAGAACAGAGGATAGTTTGAAAGGAAAGATGCCAGCAGATATGGTAATATAAAGATATAGCAGAGGAAGCAACGTTGCACTTGCAGGCAAGCAAAATACTGTCCAAATAAAGGCCTACTCTGTTAAAACCTTTGTGTTGCCAAGAAGAGAGAAGCACTGCAGTAGGGTTACCATTGCAAAGGGCTGCAACTGCTTTAAGGCGAAGGTACTGTATCAGCTTTCTTCAAGGAAGAACGGGAGAGGAATCCTTGATATCAATGAAGGGCTCGTGATCCAAGGACTTTTGGCTATTCTTCTCCCCCTTCCACTCCCTCCTCCTTTAATCAAGCCTGATTTTATTTTCCTGTTCCTAAGGTAGCTACTGTATAACTCTTGCGGGTTTAGCGCTCCTTTCCGGCTTTGTTTGGATCTCGTAGGCTTTGCTTCCTAAGACAAAGGAAATCGAGTTATACGAGTCTTAGTTCCTAAGATTAATTTCTCATTTAAAAAAAAAAATGGGCATGAAAATAGTTCGGCATATTTAATGTGCAATCTAACTAAATGAAGAGGATGTACAAAGAGGAATGTATGTACATGGCAGTACATGTACATGGCAGTACATGTACATGGAAACTCACTTGCACGGAAGTGCCTCAAGGTACATGATTTTAAGCGGGGTACATGAGGAGTCCCCTGCAGGGGAATACATGTGTGCATGTGGGTATATGCATGAACACCGGGGAAGGGGGGCGGGGCGGGGGAAACATACAGCTAAAAAAATACTCGGCAGGCACCGAGCCTGTCTATAGTGATGGTCTAAATAGCCTGGCTGCCTCTCCAACCCGCATCACAAAAAAGTGGGTTGCAAGCCATGCTGCATTGAAAATCATGAATGAATATCTAACATAATAAGTAAAAGCAGAGTTACAATGTTATCTGTCGCAACTATTCTACTAATATTACCACTAGTAATATTTATGCTGATACCAATTATATGCCTTAAGTGATCTATGGTCAAATGCTTCTAAATTAGTTTCGAAACTGAATTTAGTATTCCTTCCATTGACTAAAGTCAGTACTCGATCAGTCGGAACGTGATTCGTACGTTGGATTGTTTGCGGCACGCAGTAAGAGTCTGGTTGATCAGGCCCTAATCCAACGGAAGACCTGGTCAAGGACCGGGCAGCGGAGGCGTTGACCTCACCCCCAGAACAACCCTCCAGGTAGCCTCCTGGTAACCATGGTGTCCTGTGAGCCACTCTGTGGTATCTGGTCAGTCCCATGGTATATTAAGTTGATTAAATATTTGCAAAATGCTTGCCTAACCGAATCTTAAAGTAATTTTGTTTTTAAATAACCTGCACCTTCAGAGAAAAGACTGGTGCAGTTTGTTATAATATTCGCCAGGAGAGTCCTGACACGGGTCTTCTTAATCTTTCGACGACCCGATTTTTACATTTTTTTACTGCTGTAGTGATTTTTAAGTCTGCATAAATCTATCACTACTTTTTTTTTACTGCACCACTTTCTCCTTGGTTTCTTGCCACTGGTTCACTTTCTTGCACCTCTCTGCACTTCGCGTTTGTGTGGGTGTCAAAATCTTTTGTAGTATCTTAAAAAGAAATCTTGACCGTGATCCTGCAGTGACCATTTCTTAGGGCGAATAGACTAGGTATTTTGAGTCTCTATTCACGAAGTTAGTAAAAAAAAATCTCGTATCTTCAATAAAAAAAAACACTTTACTTTTCCCTCTCCAGTTTATCAACGTGATTACGGTAGAGACGGTTAGGGAGACAGAGAGAACGAAAAGGGAGAGAGAAGGGAGGGAAAGGGGCACGGGAGGAAAGAAAGAATTGAGATGGAAACGAGATTAGAAGGGCCAGTGTTTGTAGCACTGGAATTCATCCTGGCAGCTTCCCAAGTGTGTCATGACCAGGTCTGTTATCATGCTGCAGAGGGTCAGTGAGGGAGGGGAAGAAAGGGAGAGAGAGAGAGATACAGAGAGAGATACATAGACAGAGACACAGGCAGATACACAGAGACAGACAGAGAGATGATAGAGAGGAAACAGAGAAAAAAGAGACAGACATTGACAGGTACACTAAGACAAGGACAGAAAAAATGGGGGTTAGAGGGATATAAAAAAGTATGTGATAACAATAGAAAAAACTAGCAAAAGGAAAATAGAGAAAGATTGACCTTTGTGTTAATAAAGCTACAGGCTCGGCTGATTGTATATGAGCGAATTTATGCTGCATATAGCTAACGCACGTAAGCGAATTCGCTCCGAACGAATCCGCATAAATCAATCTACATCTTATATATATATATATATATATATATATATATATATATATATATATATATATGTCATTTATTGGCTATGCAAGACGGCAGCTTCGCGCAGTGTGATTAGCTAAGTTGGTCTAGCCAATACCAAGAGGCCTTTAAACGCTCCTCGGGGTCCCGGTTCATAGTTTTATTGCGACATTCGTAAGGAGTTTAACGTCCGTATATTTTAGCTTTTATTGAAAATCATTGGAAAACTTGGACGTTTCTAAAAACGAATTTTATGGATAATGATTTCCTGCCTCACATTCGATAGCTCTTTACGTTTAACGTAGTGATTGGTCCGTTTAGAAAGAAAACAGTAATGGAGGCCTTCCTCCCGGCAGCGTCGTTAAACAGAGTGGCCATTTTAAAGAGGAATCAGTAATGCAGCTAGTGAGCTCCATCCAGAGGCGATATCTTGTACTGTACAAAGTGTGCTATTCGTTTAGATTAAGCCGCACCTTGAGTACATGGTTCAGTCATTGTGATACCCACTGTACTCTCTGTTTTGGGTAGAAACTATAGAAAGACAAGAGAACTTAATTTTAGGTGTAATGTACCGATCCTCCAGCTTAGAAAGCGACAGAGGGAGACTTCTTTGGGACGAAATTATTAGGGCCTCTAAACACCTTCACTTCTGGAGCTTTTTACTTACTTCTCATACACTTTTGATTGGTTTCGAGAGGCTTGGTTTGGGACCACACCTCATGAACAGTGGTCTCTGGAAGCGACTCCAGGTACAATCCAGGTAAACTCCCATGGCTCGTCCTTGGGTTAGGCTTGTGGCGTGTTTCAGTGCCTATAAGAAACCTTACATTCGTGCACATGAGACAACACTACCGCAATTTCCTTGTGACCGTATATTGCAGGGCTCTTTGTTTCTCTGTTCTGGTGCTTGGAGTACCTCTTTCATTCTATTGTGTTACAACATGCATATGAAATGGATCTCTAGCTCTACCGAAAGTTTTTGTTTTTACTGTGATTATCTCTCTCTCTCTCTCTCTCTCTCTCTCTCTCTCTCTCTCTCTCTCTCTCTCTCTCTCTCTCTCTCTCTCTCTCTCTCTCTCTCTCTCTCTCTCTCTCTCTCACTCACATACACACACACACTATTACTACTATTATTACTACTACTACTACTACTAATAATAATAATAATAATAAAAATAATAATAGCAATGGTAATAATAACTAACTTCAAATGAGTGAAGAACATGCTATGAACAAAGATATTTTGTATTCATGTGTCCCTTAAGCAGGTACCAGGGTTCAAGTAGCAGCAGGGGCTACACAGTTCCCATGAAGTAGGTACCAGGGTTCAAGTAGCAGCAGGGGCTACACAGTTCCCATGAAGCAGGTACCAGGGTTCAAGTAGCAGCAGGGGCTACACAGTTCCCATGAAGTAGGTACCAGGGTTCAAGTAGCATTAGGGGCTACACAGTTCCCATGAAGTAGGTACCAGAGTTCAAGTAGCAGCAGGGGCTACACAGTTCCCATGAAGTAGGTACCAGGGTTCAAGTAGCATTAGGGGCTACACAGTTCCCATGAAGTAGGTACCAGGGTTCAAGTAGCATTAGGGGCTACACAGTTCCCATGAAGTAGGTACCAGGGTTCAAGTAGCAGCAGGGGCGATGCTAAGGAATTTATACTATGTAATATTCGCGTGCAGGTATTTCCAGGAGGGACAATTATGGAGGATAATGACTTAATAACAGTGTGGCGTGCCCCTCTCACACTCTTTCCTTCTTTATTGCTCCCAGATTCTGAGATGAAAATTCTTGACCTTGGTGTGGGATGATTACACCGCCGTCCCATGACTACACTGCTTTGTTTGTGGCAATATTATTGAATTTTTTTTCTCTTTCTGATCCTTTGATGATTAATGGAACTTCTTATAATTGAACCTCACAGCGGAGATTTTGATGGCCGAGCTTCATGACGGATTCTTTCATAACTAAACAAATTTAGTTTTCTTACGCAGCTGAAAGAATAAAATTAAAACTATTATTTTATCTGGGCTCATTCCAGGTCATCTTATTTAAGGCGTTGTGTTTCTTACCTGAAGTGTGACCCATAACAGTCGACTAACACACAGGTTCCTATTTATTGTTAGATGAACAAGGTAAGTGCTACAGACCTGTCTATATGTTTTGCCCTGTCTGGGAATCGAACCAAGATCTATTCGATTGTAAGCCGAACCCTTTCACAGCGACTTTTAAATGAGCTTTACATGACAGTTTATGATACAATAGTTTTTATAGCCATTTAATTACAAACTCACGAAGGCTTTTTTGCCGTGGTTGCTCCGCCTCTCCACTGGGACGATCATCATCGGTACCATAGGCAGGGAAATAGATGTGATGGAAATGGTTTGGAGAACCTACTAGTCGAAGAATGAGTCGCTTGCACAATATTTGGGAAACTTTACTGTGGAAAAGTTTCGCCAGCCAGTAGCTTCATCAGTCCAATACAGAGAAGAACCATCTAAGATGAAAAGTTTGATGTAATCAGGAAAGTAGTTAGGTAGGTGGGTAGGCAGGCTTCAGGATCTACTAACTAAACCTTCTGATGGATCACCAGATGTCTAAACCCTCTGAAATATTTTGACAATTCAATCTCATTGTGTTTATGACTGACTACTGGTAGACGCACTGGAGTTACCCTTCCCCTCCACGAATCAAACCTGCTTACCTCCTCTTTTCCAGGCGCCGTATAAACACTACCAGTTTAGTACTGCCCACAGTATTTAATAACAACATTTATAAGTGCTGCGACGATCGTTTTTAATGGCTCTTATGATATCTAAACCTTCTGTTAGAACTTTCATTATTAAAACTCTTTGGGTTTAATTTCCTGATGGGGTTTTGGATGGTTGCCGTGATTGATTGTTTTTGGTAATGGAATTTTCTGTTTGGTCATTGGTTTACTGATTTTTTTGATGGCTTAATTTTTTAAAGGATTTTCCGGTAACTGCACCTCTTACAGGATCATCCAGTGACTGAACCTCTTACAGGATCATCCAGTGACTGAACCTCTTACAGGATCTTCCAGTGACTGAACCTCTTACAGGATCTTCCAGTGACTGAACCTCTTACAGGATCTTCCAGTGACTGAACCTCTTACAGGATCATCCAGTGACTGAACCTCTTACAGGATCTTCCAGTGACTGAACCTCTTACAGGATCTTCCAGTGACTGAACCTCTTACAGGATCTTCCAGTGACTGAACCTCTTACAGGTTCCTACAGTGACCGAACCTCTTACAGGATCTTCCAGTGACTGAACCTCTTACAGGATCCTTCTGTGACTGAACCTCTTACAGGATCTTCCAGTGACTGAACCTCTTACAGGATCCTCCAGTGACTGAACCTCTTACAGGATCATCCAGTGACTGAACCTCTTACAGGATCTTCCAGTGACTGAACCTCTTACAGGATCTTCCAGTGACTGAACCTCTTACAGGATCTTCCAGTGACTGAACCTCTTACAGGTTCCTACAGTGACCGAACCTCTTACAGGATCTTCCAGTGACTGAACCTCTTACAGGATCTTCCAGTGGCTGAACCTCTTACAGGATCCTCCTGTGACTGAACCTCTTACAGGATCTTCCAGTGACTGAACCTCTTACAGAATCTTCCAGTGGCTGAACCTCTTACAGGATCCTTCTGTGACTGAACCTCTTACAGGATCTTCCAGTGACTGAACCTCTTACAGGATCTTCCAGTGACTGAACCTCTTACAGGATCTTCCAGTGACTGAACCTCTTACAGGTTCCTCCAGTGACTAAACCTCTTACAGGATCCTCCAGTGACTGAACCTCTTACAGGATCTTCCGATGACTGCACCTCTCAAAGGCTCTTCAAATGACAAAAGATGTTAAAGGATCTATTAGTGACTGGGAATAATCCGGTGTTCCACCTGAAGATTTGAGGTTCTGAAGAATTATGCGATCCTTCTGAAAATCTTAATTTGCAGAGGGAATTAGTTTGTTGAATCGAATTACTCTTATTGTTCCGAGAGCGCAAAAACACACACACACACACACACACACACACACACACACACACACACACACACAAGTAACGCTTCAAGTGGCTCAGTTACTTAATAGTTCACTGCTCCACTACTCATTGTCCGCCCAATTAAAATTCAATAAATCTGTATGCTCTGACGATTATAGCTGAGAACAATGGCACACCAATTACCAGTGTTGTGGTGGTGGCTATTGTTGTGGACACTTTTTGGGGGGCTGGTTTCGTCGCGATATGAGTTGTTGTGGTTGTTTCTGCCGTCGTTGTTACGATTTTGTTCCTTGTTGTAGTTGTTCTTTGGTTGTATTTTTTTGTAGTAGGCATTTTTTTTTTGTCGTACCAGGCATGATTTTTTGTGATCATGTTTGCTGTGGTAAATATGTGTATTGTGATTTTTGATGATTTTTTTGTGTATATTGTGTTTTTTTGTCATTTAAGCTTCAAAAATTTCCAGATTTGGACCAAAGTGCTGACTGCCCATTATGAGTTCAACACTTTCATTGATAATAATAATAATAATAATAATAATAATAATAATAATAAAGTAGTAAATAATTGTGGTAGGTAATGACTCTCCCACCTGTGGACACAACCAGCCGCTGGTAGTACCGTAAGGTTGTCCATTATCAGCAGGTAGAATAATCAACCAAGGTTGAGGGACTGACCACCTTAATGTTACTTCTTCAAGACTGAGGGACCGATCACCTCAATACCTCTATTACTTCAAGGCCGAGAGACTGACTGTCTCATATTTACCTCTCTGCTGCTTTTGCCGTCTGCAGTATTCAAGTTAATATTTGACCGAGGAAGCCTGCCGAGCAGGCGAAACGTTTCAACAAAAACTGATACCCAATTATTTGCACCTGTGTCTTACTCATGTCATTAATATAATCAAAACAATCCTAATTTATTTTAGGGTCGCTTGCCCTAAGGTAGGCAACACAAATCAATAAAAAAATATATATATAACCACAAACAAGCCAAAGAAAAAAAAACGGCAGCTATATGACTGGCCAGAAAGCGTTTTAATCTGAACGTTTAACAGTCGCTGTGTTGGGATGGGCTGATTTGCAGTAGCCAGGCACGCAAGTCTCTGAGGACACGCTGCGTCATGGCCTCCTCTCACCTCTCCCGCTTTTATATTGTATCGATAAATCCCCGCAAATGCAGAGAAATCGTTCGCGTTATATCATCTTTATTTTTGCAAGTACACGTACATGGTATACAGACCATAGCTGACATCAATGACAGACTACTGTATAGAAAGTTGCTTGGTATTACCTGGAGTTTACCTGGAGAGAGTTCCGGGGGTCAACGCCCCCGCGGCCCGGTCTGTGACCAGGCCTCCTGGTGGATCAGAGCCTGATCAACCAGGCTGTTACTGCTGGCTGCACGCAATCCAACGTACGCAGAGCATTTCTGGCAAATTAGGTCAGTTTTGTCCCAGGACGCGATCCATACCAGTCACTAATACCCAAGTACCCATTATTACTGATGGGTAAACATGGACAACCGGTGCAAGGAAACACGCCCAATGTTTCCAGCCCTTTGCCGAGAATCGAACCCAGACCCCTCACCGTGTGAAGGGAGAGCTTTGCCACCACGCCACGGGCCACGGGGCACCGTTAGTATAATATCCTTGGACCAGGGTTTTGCAGCGTGTTCTTAAGGCAAGGTGAACTGACCCAACTCTCCTGATTTCGCCCACTGCGGAGAATTTTCTGTGACTGAATTAAAAAGTTTTGTATAGTTTTAATGTATCTATAAATGTGATTAAGAGAGAGAGAGTAACTGTGTTTTTCTCACCTCTTGGTAATTACAGGAACAGTGCTGTGATTGTGGTGTCCCGTCCTCACTGTTGGTAGTAGAAAGTGTGTGTGTGTGAGAGGGAAAGAGAGAGACAGAGAGAGAGAGAGTATCAATACTATGCTTTGAAGACTGTCCACACCACTAGAATTATGAGAGAGAACAGTGTAAGAATGGTACTCTAGTCTAGGCTGTCATCTGAATGTTCCCGCCTCACATTCCAGTGTGAGGTCGTCAGGAAAAATGAATGTGTAGGTTTTATAGTGAGTTTCAGGCAGCCGTCACAAAATGTGCAACATCATATATACCCATACTAGCCGAGGCCTTCGTTAGTTACCAAAAATCTATATAACAATAATAATATCAATAATAATAATAATAATAATATTATTATTATTATTATTATTATTATTATTATTATTATTATTATTTGTAAACTCAATAATTTATTTTTTTTTTTCAGTTTTTACTTGTTTCTTGCTTCCTGTTTTAGACCATTAAGTCAGTTTTCTTGGCTGGTTCATGGAATTCGCTAAACCTGTGTGGGACACAGCTGAAAGGATGGTGCAAACTTGATATTCTGTCTGGTTGATTATCAGAACTAACCTTGCATCTTCGTCTTTCAGGTCTGGCCATTGAGAAGTTGTGCGAGACGGCGGAGGCCAACTTGGTGGAGCCTGGGGTGGGGGTGGGCGGCGTGGGCGGCGGTAGTCGACCAGAATACCGGGCGTCGATGATCCGTGCCGCCCGAGGCCTCCTTTCTTCCGTCACCCGCGTCCTCCTGCTGGCTGACACCGTGGTGGTCAAGCAACTCCTCCTCGCCAAGGATAAGGTCGGTAAAGTCACCGCTGGAGGTACTGTCTTCCATAGGTTAGGTTAGGTAAGTGTTTCCTGACTCGTGTCATACGATGAACCAGCCGCTGGAGCTTTTAGTCATCTGACCGAGGTCTTCTGCTGGCTTACCGGTCCACCCCTTTAAAAATTATGGTTATTTGTGTCTTCCATAGAAGCGTTAAACCCCTGTGGGTTATCCAGCGACTTGCAGAATGGAGGGAAGAGGCAATCTGTTTTCATCTAAAGAAAAGGAGTGCGGCTACAATTTCCATAGATCAAAAAGCCTTTGCCAGAATTAAACCTTGTTCACTACCTACCACAAGACGAAGTTCGTGAAGCCAGAAGACTTTTGCATTCTGCCCATGGCGGTGAGTTAACACACACACACACACACACACACACACACACACACACACACACACACACACACACACACACACACACACATGATCGCTGACCCCTTGGAGCCAGCGATCATGTGATTTTAAGCTTCGAATACACAGTAGAGCTACAAGTGGAGGGGGAAGCAGGAAGGCCAGGACGAATGAAGCCAAACTACAAGAAAGGGGAATACACAGGAATGAGGAACTTACTGAATGGGGTTCAGTGGGACAGAGAACTGGCAGGGAAGCCAGTTAATGAGATGATGGAATATGTAGCAACATTGTGCAAGGAGGCTGAGGAGAGGTTTGTACCCAAGGGTAACAGGAATAATGAAAAAGCCAGGATGAGCCCATGGTTCACCCAAAGGTGCAGGGAGGCAAAAACCAGGTGTGCTAGGGAATGGAAGAAATATAAAAGGCAAAGGACCCAGGAGAATAAGGAGAGCAGTCGTAGAGCCAGAAATGAATATGCACAGATAAGAAGGGAGGCCCAACGACAATATGAAAACGACATAGCAGCGAAAGCCAAATCTGACCCGAAACTGTTATACAGCCACATCAGGAGGAAAACAACAGTCAAGGACCAGGTAATCAGGCTAAGGAAAGAAGGAGGAGAGACAACAAGAAATGACCGTGAAGTATGTGAGGAACTCAACAAGAGATTCAAAGAAGTGTTCACAGAGGAGACAGAAGGGGCTCCAGAAAGACGGAGGGGTGGGGCACACCACCAAGTGCTGGACACAGTACACACAACCGAGGAAGAAGTAAAGAGGCTTCTGAGTGAGCTAGATACCTCAAAGGCAATGGGGCCGGATAACATCTCTCCATGGGTCCTGAGAGAGGGAGCAGAGGCGCTATGTGTACCCCTAACAATAATATTCAATACATCTACTGAAACAGGGAGATTGCCTGAGGCATGGAAGACAGCAAATGTAATCCCAATCTTTAAAAAAGGAGACAGACATGAAGCACTAAACTACGGACCAGTGTCACTGACATGTATAGTATGCAAAGTCATGGAGAAGATTATCAGGAGAAGAGTGATGGAACACCTAGAAAGGAATGATCTCATCAACAGCAGCCAACATGGTTTCAGGGACGGGAAATCCTGTGTCACAAACCTACTGGAGTTCTATGACATGGTGACAGCAGTAAGACAAGAGAGAGAGAGAGGGGTGGGTGGATTGCATTTTCTTGGACTGCAAGAAGGCATTTGACACAGTTCCACACAAGAGATTAGTGCAAAAACTGGAGGACCAAGCAGGGATAACAGGGAAGGCACTACAATGGATCAGGGAATACTTGACAGGAAGACAGCAGCGAGTCATGGTACGTGGCGAGGTGTCAGAGTGGGCACCTGTGACCAACGGGGTCCCACAGGGGTCAGTCCTAGGACCAGTGCTGTTTCTGGTATTTGTGAACGACATGACGGATGGGATAGACTCCGAGGTGTCCCTGTTTGCAGATGACGTGAAGTTGATGAGAAGAATTCATTCGATCGACGACCAGACAGAACTACAAAGGGATCTGGACAGGCTGCAGACCTGGTCCAGCAATTGGCTCCTGGAGTTCAACCCCACCAAGTGCAAAGTCATGAAGATTGGGGAAGGAAAAAGAAGACCGCAGACGGAGTACAGTCTAGGGGGCCAGAGACTACAAACCTCACTCAAGGAAAAAGTTCTTGGGGTGAGTATAACACCAGGCACATCTCCTGAAGCGCACATCAACCAAATAACTGCTGCAGCATATGGGCGCCTAGCAAACCTCAGAACAGCATTCCGACATCTTAATAAGGAATCGTTCAGGACCCTGTACACCGTATACGTTAGGCCCATATTGGAGTATGCGGCACCAGTTTGGAACCCACACCTAGCCAAGCACGTAAAGAAACTAGAGAAAGTGCAAAGGTTTGCAACAAGACTAGTCCCAGAGCTTAGAGGTATGCCCTACGAGGAGAGGTTAAGGGAAATCAACCTGACGACACTGGAGGACAGGAGAGGTAGGGAAGACATGATAACGACATGCAAAATACTGAGAGGAATTGACAAGGTAGACAAAGACAGGATGTTCCAGAGATTGGACACAGCAACAAGGGGACACAGTTGGAAGTTGAAGACACAGATGAATCACAGGGATGTTAGGAAGTATTTCTTCAGCCACAGAGCAGTCAGGAAGTGGAATAGTTTGGGAAGCGATGTAGTGGAGGCAGGATCCATACATAGCTTTAAGCAGAGGTATGATAAAGCTTACGGTTCAGAGAGAGTGACCTAGTAGCGACCAGTGAAGAGGCGGGGCCAGGAGCTCGGACTCGACCCCTGCAACATCAACTAGGTGAGTACAACTAGGTGAGCACACACACACACACACAGGAAGTGGAATAGTCTAGCAAATGGAGCAGTGGAGGCAGGAACCATACATGATGAATCATATATGATGAAGCTCATGGAGCAGGGAGAGAGATGACCTAGTAGCACTCAGTGAAGAGGCGGGGCCAGGAGCTGAGTTTCGACCCCTGCAACCACAATTAGATGAGTACAATTAGGTGAGTACTACAAACACATTTTGCAGGCACACAGTGCTCTGATCCGTGATGGTGCTCCTTCCTTATCAACTACCTGAGATACAGCTTGACTGTAAGCTTTATAATTTGCATAATGTGACACACTACGAAGATCTTAGAATTGAGGTTGGTCATACAGAACTACCTACAGCAGGTCGGCGTGATGTTGCAGCATAGCTGACTGGAATTTTCATTGATATTGATAAAATATATGTGGGTCATTCAGCCTGTCTGGCTAATCGCCAGAGAGGGACGTCATCAGATGTGTATCAGCGAATAACGTGGTGGTCAGGCTCGAGTACTGACACCAGCAACATATCCTGGGATGACCTGGCACTGGTAACACAGGCAGAGAGTGCCAGCTGGTCCCGAGAATGCCAACTGGATCTGAGAGTGTCAGCTGGACCCACAAGAACCGCTGCGGCACCATCTGTGTTCCTGGATCTATAACTGGCCACTATAAGCCCTATAACTGTCTTACCCGTCTTCCCCTTCCTTCCTCTCTGGCTGCTGGAAGATCTATAACTCTCTTACCCCAGTCTTCTGCACTGTGAGATGCATAGCTCCCTTCCCCTGTTAATGCCGCTGCCGACAGCCCTGATACAAGACAACGACCTCCTTCACCGCCCACACCAGCCTCTCACCGTAGTGCAGACGGGGCCACGGTACACATTGTTTTGCCTGACTTACTGCGTGAGGTATCAGTCTTCGACAGTGGTGATGGAGGGAGAAATCAAGGAAGCAGACTGGGCAGAAGGAGACTGGTAAAGGGGGGGTTAATTCGAGAGAAAGACGTGAAACTGTAAAGCAGCAGAAAGGAAAAATTCTGGAAGAGAGAGAGAGAGAAAGAAAGAGAGAGAGAGAGAGAGAGAGAGAGAGAGAGAGAGAGAGAGAGAGAAGAGGGGGAGAAGGGGGGGAGACTCTTGCAAAGATCGAGGCTTGGCAGAGGAGAGGTGTTCAAGAGGTGAAGTGTGGCGAAAGAGGCTGGAAGAGGTGGAGGGCTGGTGGGGGGGGGGCAGAAAGAAGCCCAAGGATGGAAGGAGAAGGAAGATGGAGAAAGAAGGGAGGCAGGAAGAAGCTGGAGGTTGATGGCTGGAGGAGGAAGAAGGGCAGGGAGGGATCAGAAGGACTACGGGAAATGTGGGATCTTGTTATGTGGTTGGGTCCCAACCTGTTGTGATTTATGTGGCCGAAAAGCGAAAAGGAATAGCACTAGGAGGATGGATGTAGGAATAGACAGAGATAAAAAGAGGAATGAGCGAAAATTAGTAGTAGTAATAATAATAATAATAATAATAATAATATTATTATTATTATTATTATTGTTATTATTATTATTATTATTATTATTATTATTATTATTATTATTATTACTGAAGTCGACATACACACACACATACACCCCCCAAACACACACACACACACACACACACACACACACACACACACACACACACACACACACACACACACACACACACACACACACACACACTCACATACACACACACACACACACACCAGGCTCCAACATTCACCTTTAACCTGCACACTACGTCCCTCAACCTCAATATTCAACTTTAATTTTGCGAGCCTCTGGTGGGTAAATCGAGCCTCTAGTACCACACATATTCCTCTTTTTCTAGCATATTTTTAGAAAGAAAGTAACCCTTTAAGGGTGTATCTGAAACAGTTCTCCAAAATCACAAGCAAAAAAAGTAATTATTGTTATTATTATTATTAATTATTATTATTTATTTTGGTTTGTGAAGTTGCAACATCTAGTGGACAGCTTCCTTATATTCATCCTACACCAGTCTAGCATGTCCAACACCTGTCTTGTATGTCCAGACTCCTGTCTTTTGCGTCCAGACACCCGTCTTGCTTGTTCAACACCTGTCTAGTATGTACAACACCTGTTGTGTATGTCTAAACACCCATCTTTCATGTCCAAACACCTGTCTTGTATGTCCAACACCTGTTTTGTGCATGATCACATGTGGGTTTATCTATCTTCAGCTAGTATTTTCACAGCTGGTTTGTAGTTATCACCAACTGGTTTGTACGTCAGAGATGGATTGCTTCCGACAGCTGGTTGATTTTCATGTTTAGCTGGTTTCTTTCTCACCTGGTCTGTGTGTACAGGTGGTTCATGTATATTCACATTTAGATTTTATTTCGTCACAGACTGAGCCGCGGGGGCATTGACCCCCGAAACCTTCTCCAGGTATACTCCAGGCATGAACTTGTTCGTATCTAGTTTACCTATTCACAGTGTTTATGTTCTATCGTGTTGCATACTTTCTAGGTAGGATAGGGAGTGTCGTCATCTCACCTCCTTCGTCAGTAGGTACCAGCGGCCACCTACTCAAAATATCGAAGACTGAGCCTTAGGGGCGTTGATCCCCCGGAACACCCTCCAGGTAGGTAGGTAGGTAGTGTTGCATTTTTCCAATTAACTTCATTTGCACGTCCCTGGCCTTCCCAGGGGTTCCGGAAGGTGTGTAAATACGAGATCCTTACATCGTATGAGTTCCTCTGACCTACAACCGATATAAGTTTGCTTAGCCTGACATGTATTAGCCTACTGAACGAAATTAAAAAGACTGGTGGCTTAAGTCCAGCAGCGAGGAGCGCGTATTGAAATTTGGTTGAGATAAATGTAATGATTGATCTTGAAGAAATGTAATGTCCTAAGAGGTTGCAAATCTTACCCACGTGAATTACATTAGTCGAAGAATGTTCTCACACAGCAGCGGATGGGGAGGACAGGCTGTATATTATCACCAACAGTGAAACATCACATAGCTTCAATATCTCGTAATTTCACCAAAGTAGAGAACCTGAGCTAAATTCACGGCACGCAGATAGTATTCTCTCCCTCCGTGGTACCCAAATCAGGGCATTCCAGCCCCCTGCTGTATCTAAATCCGTGTGTTTCATCCCCCCGATGTACCCATATTGGAAAATTCCGCCCTTTCCCCTTACATGAACACTCTTAATGTTGTACTATAGCTCTTGTTCCCTCCGTTCACGATGTGACCAAGGGCTAACACAGCTAAGTGAGTATACTCTCTTACATGTGGTATTCTCTTTCCTCGCTCCACATCCATAGGATGTGGAGCTAATCCTTTGGAATGTACTTCAGAGACCCTTCTTCACTCCCCTTCTCTCGCCACTGCCCTTCACTCTGCTATAGCTCTTACTGCCCCACCACACTTCATTGTTTATACAGCTTACTTACATAGCTTGGGACCCCTCTGCTTATCTTTTTCAGCTAACTGAAACTCACTTTAGTTTTGCTCATCTTTCCATCTTAGCTTTGTTTGCTTGATAGCTTTATTAAGCACTCTATAACCTCCTGTGAGTGACAGTCAAAAGAGTGCAAAGACACATAATAGGGACCACCATTTCTGTTAGCGTAGTCATTTAGTGTAGCAATGAACTATTTATAAGTTCATTAACTCAGGAATAATATATTAGTTACAAGTAGTTACGAGTGGTTGATAGTGACCAGTATTTAAAAAGTATAATAAATCGGACATCAGGCTTTAGGAAAGCTTAAGATTTGATAAAGGTTGGTGTCGAGGCTTGGTGTCGAGGCTTGGTATCCAGGCTTGGTGTCCAGGCTTGGTGTCGAGGCTTGGTGTCCAGGCTTGGTGTCCAGGCTTGGTATCCAGGCTTGGTGTCCAGGCTTGGTGTCCAGGCTTGTTATCCAGGCTTGGTGTCCAGGCTTGGTATCCAGGTTTGGTGTCGAGGCTTGTTATCCAGGCTTGGTGTCCAGGCTTGGTGTCCAGGCTTGGTGTCCAGGCTTGGTGTCCAGGCTTGGTGTCCAGGCTTGGTGTCCAGGCTTGGTATCCAGGCGTGGTGTCGAGGCTTGTTCTCCAGGCTTGGTGTCCAGGCTTGGTGTCCAGGCTTGGTGTCCAGGCTTGGTGTCCAGGCTTAGTGTCCAGGCTTGGTGTCCAGGCTTGGTATCCAGGTTTGGTGTCGAGGCTTGTTATCCAGGCTTGGTGCCCAGGCTTGGTGTCCAGGCTTGGTGTCCAGGCTTGGTATCCAGGCTTGGTATCCAGGCTGGGTATCCAGGCTGGGTATCCAGGTTTGGTATCCAGGTGAAACGTGATTTATTATGTTTCTACACTACTGGTGTGACTTTTACACTGCGTCAATGTTTTATATCACCTGTAGCAAGAATTTAAGGTGATATAACAATACTCAGTACATAAATACCGAGACATTGTGTGTAAGACACGAAGTGCAATTTTAGGAAGCAGTTAAAGATGAGTGTAAAAAAAATCAACTAAGACATTTGATTAAGTTAAATATTTTAAAAGTATTATCGTCTATCCACTCTGGCTTAGTATCTCTTATTCTGAAGAGTTTTAAAGATCTAAAAGGAACAATTCCGTGACTGGAACAATACACAAATACCTGCACTTATTTACACAGCTTCACTGCATGTCTGGGGACCCTCTCCTCACCTATTCCAGCTAGTTAATGGTCCAAGTCGGGTCGTAACGTCATCATAAGTTTCACTCTAATATGTGAGGGGTATTTGTGTACTGAAGGATCTTGTTATCCAGCAATGGGATAAGTGAATACTGAGTTGTGACGCGTCAGTCATGCGTTAGGCAGACGGAGGATACCTGGAGTATACCTGGAGGGTGTTTCGGGGGAACAACGCCCCCGCGGTCAGGTCCATGACTAGGCCTCGCTGTGGATTAGGGCCTGATCAACCAGGCTGTTCACGTAAATCAACGTATGAACCACAGCCCGGCTGGTCAGGTATGACTTTAGGTGTCTATCCAACTCCCTCTTGAAGACAGCCAGGGGGTCTATTGGTAATATCCCTTATGTATGCTGGGAGGCAACTGAACACTCTTGGGCTCCAGACACTTATTGTGTGATCTCTTAGCGTACTCATGGCACCGCCTACCGAAGTCTTTTGCTGTCGTAGGGGGTGATTTCTGTGTGCAGATTTGGGACTAGTCCCTCTAGTATTTTCGAAATATAGACTCTCCAATATTCCTTATGCTTCAAATTTATACAATTACTAGTAGTTACAATAAATTTCTCACATAGATTCAATAAATGTAAGAATACGAAATACATTTCATCAGATTTGTATCTTAATTATTGAGAATAAATCAGGGGAAAGAAAAAAGGTTAATTAATCTGTAAGGGATGACTTTTATTAGAAGGTCGGAACTTCTCTTAATATCACACTGATTACTGAAGAATGTTTTTTTCCTTGATGTTGATGTAAATGATGGTGCAGATGGTGATAATGATGGTGAAGCTCTTGATAACAACAGCACTGATGTCGAAATTGATGATTTTCATGGAAATGCCGCATGTGGTGATGATATTGGAGATGAAGGAATATGATTACAATGACCATGTACAAGCTACGAACATGGTATGTGCGGGTTATACACATTATACATATGACCCGCACATACGAGAGAGAAGCATATGATGACGTTTTGGTCCAAGTCGGACCGAAACATCGCCGTCAGCTCCTCTCTCCACTGTGTTGGTTATGTATGTACTGTTCCAGTCACAGTATTGTGCCTTCTTGTTCTTTAAGTTATACACAAGTTAGGTGCTAGTTATATTTAAGTGGGCAGCAGGACCGTGGCGAGAGGGAGGGGAAAACGAGAAAAAAACAAAAACAGAAATTGTATTTGGCATACCTGTAAGAATTTCATCATTATAGATACTGTCGTGAGATAGTAGACAGGCGGATACTTAGCTCGATTGCTAGAGCACTCAGCTCACACACTGAGGTCCGGGGGTCGATCCCCGGTACGAGTGGAAACATTAGGACGTGTTCCCTTAAGACACTTGTTGTCCATGTTCACATATCAGTAAAATGGGTATCTGGGTGTTGGCCGACTTGTGTAGGTCGCATCCTGGGACAAAAATTGGCCTAATTTGCCCGAAATGCTCCGCATAACAAGAGACATCATCAGTATTTTCGGCATGCTCTGACTTCCCAAGGACACCAGTGGAAATAAGTTACTTCGTCTGACTTCTTTTTTCGGGGGTTATCCTGGGCAATTTGCATATATGTTACTAGGTATGATAATTGTACTTTCGTGTGTACCTGTATCTAAATAAACTTATTGATCAACATCTGTGTCTGGAGGAGCGATGCAACTTCCTGACGAACAAACCACCAGCATGGCTGCCTCCGCGAGTTATTGGAAATTAACTGTCCCTGCAGAGTCAGAGATTGTGGAAGCGGGTGTGTAGTAGGGATAAGGTAGGAGAAAGGGAGGAATAATGTGAGAGGAAGGGAGACAGAGTGGGAGGAAGGGGAATAGGGTGGAAGGGAAAATAAGGCGGGAGGAAGGAGAGTATAAGAAGAGGACTTTATTTGGATTAATAACTCCGGAGAGTCAGTAACCCAGAATAACCAAAGAAAGCCGTTCAGTTTGGCTTATTTACATAAGAACTCTACTTTGTGTGTTAGGTCCTGCCCAGGATGCGGCATACAACGAGAGAGAGAGGGGGGGGAGTAAAGAGGGAGGGAAGAAAGTAGGAAGTGAGAATACGGAGGGTCAAGTCAGTGGAGGAAACACCAGCCATGAAGCAGTGAATGCAATATAAACTTAAAGGATTTCAGTGCTGGTGTCACGGTATCTTATTGGAAATCTGTAACCTTGTATATTTCTGCGCCCAGATGTGCGATGTGCACAGTCTCTCACTCCCTCAGTCTCTCTCTCTCTCTCTCTCTCTCTCTCTCACACACACTCTCTCTCTCTCTCTCTCTCACACTCTCTCTCTCTCTCTCTCTCACACACACACACACACTATTTCGGTACGACAGTGTTTCAAACTGGTAGATTCAGCATCAGAGTCCGCTTCCATATATGAATTCCAGTTTCCAGGATGCTCCAGAGTTTCCACCAGCAATGCTAGCACTGGACTCTGCCTTTTAACCACAGCAGCGTATTAGGGTAAAATCTACGTGGACTCAGAATTTGCTATTTACGTTTTTTTGTCTTTTGCACGCTGCAGACCGGATAAGATTGCACGTGTCGACCGTTGAATGTTTTTAATGTTGGTGGCAATGTTGTCTGTCTCATGCTGGGAAGATTATTTATACATTCTCTAGTTCTGCAGGCCACCAAAGGACTATATTATTATTATTATTATTATTATTATTATTATTATTATTATTATTATTATTATTATTATTATTATATATTCCCGAAGGGGAACCTTCAAGTGGTTGCCTGATATTTTTTATTGTATATTCTTCTTTCTTCAACTTGTCTTGTTTCCCTCTCATAAAACTTATCATAACATTACTACGCTTGACCTCGGTATCCTTAACCAAAATATTACGTTTACCATTAACCACCTATGATGCCACTTGCAACGCTACCTTCCTGTCAGTCCACATACAGCAGAACGGCTAAGCTCGACTAACCAGCAGACAAACGTTCTAAACTCGTCTGTCAAATCATGCTTCAATTCGCGTGGATCGCATCCTGGGGGGAGAGAACTAAGGACCTCCCGTCCCCCCCCTGTAGAAAAAAAAAGAAAGAGAGAGCCGTCGATGACATCCTGACTTCACTGGGCTCTCCTGCATTACTTAGAGTTAGTAACCCGAGCAAAATCTCCCTCTCCTTCTTCTGGGTAAATGTACTTTAGGCAGGAAGTGCGGGAGAACCAGTAATGAGCTGTCAACAATTCCTTTGGCACCATCCTTTGATTTCTGATTTCCTGTTCTCTCTCTCACACACTGCAAGGGCAATCCTGCAAGGGCAAGTCCCCTCAAGGAGGGACTTGCCCTTGCAGGATCTTCATTATGTGCTGCGTGCATCATCTCTCTTGTGCGACCCGTACAGCTGATACCCCGGGGGCGCCGTATTGCTGATTACAGAGAGAACCCAAACAGCTAATCCCCCCTGGATGAATCGAACAGCAGCTTCGTGGCGCCTCCTGGCCTGTGGACACAGGCAGTTACAGCTGGACTGTGCTCTGAGCTTATTGCTCCGCTGCCCAAGTGATAATGCTGAAAAATTTGGGCTGATTGTGTCATTTTTCTCCTCGGGTCCTCTACTACCTGCCTGCATTCCTGCCTGTCTTCCTGCCTTTCTGCCTTCCTTCCTTCCTTCCTGCCTTTCTGCCATGATGCCTGCCAGCCTTCCTGTCTGCCGCTGCTGTCTACCGAACATTCCTCATGCTATTAAATTCATCTCCCGTTTATTTTCCACTCTTCGCAGTGTTTATTAAGAACTTTTAGTTCTCTCCAGTTGACAGTGATCTTTCCTGGTTAGCAGTGAACTTTGTTAGTCAGCAGTGAAGTTTCCTAGCTAGTAGTGAGGTTTCCTAATCAGCAGTGGACTTTCCTAGTCAACAGTGAACTTTTCTAGTCAGCAGTGAACTTTCCTAGCTAGCAGTGACTTTTCCTAATCAGCAGTGGACTTTCCTAGTTAGCAGTGACCTTTCCTGGCTAGCAGTGTTCGCTCTATTTCCTCACTTGTCGCTACGTGAACTTTGCTTCATCACATTCTACAAAGAAATAGTCTACGATCCAAATTTTGAATTGAATATATTTTTTGTTCACTTCTGTGCCTTTTTTGTATGTATTTCGAATGTCTCAAGTCGTGATTTTTGTATCATTAATAAATTATGCTATTGTCTACTGTGTAATTTAAAGTTTATTCGTCACTGATAGTTTATCTTTTGTTTCTCTGATAGTTTTACTATCATAAATAGCTCTAGCGCTTCATAGTTTTATTGTTTCTTGACTATTTCGATTGTTGCTTGTTCCATTGCTAGTTTTATTTTCAGTTTGACTATTAAACCACGGAACGGGTGGGGATTAAACCCATGGCAATTGAGTTTTAAAACTCCGTGGCTTGTTGGCTATCGTGTTGTTACAGTTCATCGTTTGCGTCAGTAATAGTATGATTGTCGCTTGTTTCGGTTATCGTTAATTTCATACGCAATACAAATGAGCTTCATTTCTGTGGTGTGGTTGTCCCTGGTTACTAAAGTCGTCTGCTTTGATCCCGTTGCTTCTAATTAGTTCTAATGATGCCATCTGTGTAGATTCTCAATCTGCTGAGATTGCGTGCTTGTTTTCTTCCAAAACTCCGTAATTTTGGCTGCTTGTTGCAGTTCCAGGTGAGACGGTACAAGCACAAACTATACCACGGGCGGAGATAGAACCCGCGATTAGAGAGTCTCACTACTTGGGATGTGTAAGTAGCAAGATGTGCCAGAGATTTTGATGTGGGTAGCATTTTAGCAGTATTTTTGCAGTACACGATTAGCCAGGCTGTGGTTCGTACGTCGGTTTACGTGCGGGCAACAGTAACAGCCTGGTTGATCAGGCCCTGAACCACCATAAGGCCTGGTCACAGACTCGGCCACGGGGGCGCTAACCCCCGGAACCCTCTCCAGGTATACTCTAGGTATACTCCAGGTAATATCATCCGTCTATATACATACACATGAAATTCACGCATCTATACACTCGTCCTGAAGCCCATATGCACATATCCACACGTTCACAGTCACGACCAGGCACTTTATACGCCTACCTACTTATACCCATTCATTCATGCCCATATACTCGCATACCCATGTGTCCCCGGCCTTGTACACACGCACACCGAAACCACCATCACCATTGCCACCCCCTTCCCTTCACTTCCCCACATCAGTGCCACCCTCCTGCCAGTGAGGCTGGCCCTGCCACCCACCTTTGTTGATGCTATTGTGTAAGACAGAGAGAGAGAGGACCCGCCCACATGCCGCCCATTGTTCAAGACAGCTCGCAGAGTGGCAGGAAGACGGCCAAGCCAAGTCGAGTGGTCGCTGCCATCACGTCTTCAACTACCATCATGTCTCCCGCCCACCCTCTAGTTTGCCGGTTTTATTGACGAACTTGGGGAAAATTTGAGAGCTGGTTTTAATATGATAACCTGTGAATACTCCATTCGATCGGCTTTAAACCTTTAACGTTGATAACTTGAATATGCAGGTACTCAGTGGCTCCGAGCACAGAGTACTGGTGCATTATGGGATGTCGGTCATGAAGATTATGAGAGAGAGAGAGAGAGAGAGAGAGAGAGAGAGAGAGAGAGAGAGAGAGAGAGAGAGAGAGAGAGAGACAGAGAGAGAGAGAGACAGAGAGAGAGAGAGACAGAGAGACAGAGAGACAGAGAGACAGAGAGACAGAGAGACAGAGAGAGAGAGAGAGAGAGAGAGAGAGAGAGAGAGAGAGAGAGAGAGAGAGAGAGAGAGAGACTTAGGAAAAGAAGACTCGAGAAAGGGAGAAAGAGATATAGCTTGGAAACAGGAAAAGTGTTTCCTGACGCTACTGGACGCCACTGGAGCTTTTGGTCATCTGACCGATGCCTTCCAGCGGCTTACCAGTCCATCCAACGATCTGTTGGAGTGTGAGCAGGGTAATATTTAGTGAAGGGATTCAGGGAAACCGGTTATTTTCATATAGTCGGACTTGAGTCCTGGAAATGGGAAGTACAATGCCTGCACTTTAAAGGAGGGGTTTGGGATATTGGCAGTTTGGAGGGATATGTTGTGTATCTTTATACGTATATGCTTCTAAACTGTTGTATTCTGAGCACCTCTGCAAAAACAGTGATTATATGTGAGTGAGGTGAAAGTATTGAATGATGATGAAAGTATTTTCCTTTTGGGGTTTTTCTTTCTTTTTGGGTCATCCTGCCTCGGTGGGAGACGGCCGACTTGTTGAATATATATATATATATATATATATATGTATATGTATATGTATATATATATATATACATATATGTATATATATATGTATATATGTATATATGTATATATATGTATATATATGTATATATATGTATATGTATATATATGTATATATATGTATATATATGTATATGTATATATATGTATATGTATATATATGTATATGTATATATATGTATATGTATATATATGTATATGTATATATATGTATATGTATATATATGTATATATATATGTATATGTATATATATGTATATATATGTATATGTATATATATGTATATATATGTATATATGTATATATGTATATATATGTATATATGTATATATATGTATATATTTGTATATATATGTATATATGTATATATATGTATATATATATATGTATGTATATATATATATATTCATAGCCTAAGGCATGAGGGATGGAGGGTAATCAAAATACGTCCATGGAAAAGGAGAGGTAGCTCCACTTCCTTGGATCAAGAGGCCTGAACCAGCTTCTCATATAATTTACCACCTTTATCTCCTATATTTATTCGTAAATTTTCTTTCATTCACAATCTGTGATGTATCCCCCACATGTCTTGTCATGTATCTTCTGTAATAATTCCTCTTCATGTATGTTACATTTTCTTATATTTAATTCGCCGAGGTAATCATGACGTGGATAATGTCACTCTGAATTTTAAATTACGATTTGTCGGGGTAATATTGACATTTATGTGTTTTCATCAAGGCTGCGCTGTGTTTTTGTTTTCATCCAGTGACATTCTCCCTTTCTCTCTCTCTCTCTCTCTCTCTCTCTCTCTCTCTCTCTCTCTCTCTCTCTCTCTCTCTCTCTCTCTCTCTCTTACACAGGGTTTGACAAGGTTAGGTTAAGGATCCCTAGCTTTATTGACAAGCTAAGAGCTGTTACATACATCAGCTCATTTGAAAGTATTTTTATTGTTATGAAACATACAAGCAGGGAACAGGATGAAGTTGGAGCCATCTGTGGGCCAGCTCTCTCTCTCCAATTCTTTCTTTTATTTTTATATATAATATTTTTCTCAAACAGCTAATTAGCTAATAGCTAACTTTTCTCGCCTCGTGACAGGTACAAATATTATGTTATTGTGTAAGCTGCTTAACAGCTGCCGTAACGTGTGCGATACAGGTAGTGTACACAAGGAGGACCCGATGAATATATTCCAAGTACATGTGTATGTAAATTACGGAAGTGGTGTTATATTGTTTTGTGTAGAAACATATATTATCATCATTTAAAATCAAATTTTCTCCGAGTTTAATTTTAAGAGGATGCTTATGCTAAGGACGTGAATTTTAACACACCTTTCCTTCCATGGTGGCAAATCTCTCGCTTCACACGCTGAGGGGTCCAGGTTAGATTCCCGGCAAGGGTAGAAACATTGGGCGTGTTTCCTTACAGCGGTTGTCCATGTTCACCCATCAGTAAAACAGGTACCTGGGTGCTAGTTGACTGAAATGTACTGTATAACAAGCGGCTTTCTATATATTAGTATGTCGGCTAGGTCTGTATACCTTGTACATGTACTTGTAGAAATAAAGATATTATTATTATTATTATTATTATTATTATTATTATTATTATTATTATTATTATTATTATTATTATTACTGTTATTGTTAAAGGAGTCAGGCAAAAAATTCACCAGGAAAACCAAGGAACCCAGAGCAGGCAGTTTTCCGGTCCAACTCGGAGGAGCTGGATGAAGTATTTGAATTATTATTGTAGACAAACACCTCTGTGTGCTTGTAATGCATTTATTCTGTATTTTGTATCAAGCGCAATGTATTTTTTTTAAACCTAATAAATATCCTAGCTGATATTTTGACTCAAAAGCAAATTACATTACCAGCATTAATAGTATTTATACTCTTAATATTTCCAAATCAGTACATGGTCATTTCTCCCAGACCAGCACAGATCCTCCCCTTCTTACTAATATACCCCTTTTTCACAGATTCTCGCAAACTATCCTCCCTTCTTACCCGTATACCATACCCTTGAAGTCTAAGACACTTGTGATGCACTTAGGTATCTTTAGTACCTGCTTCTTCTATAATTACCAGTGTTATGTTCTCATATACCGGATTGAAGAAGCCTGTTGTGCAGGCGAAACGTTTCGGAACTAAAGATACCCAAGTGTTGCACGTGTTTTATTTATTTGGTCGGTGTTGTATACCATCAGTAACATCACAGTCTGTCCCTTAGCTCACCAGTCCAATATACGTTCCCCCTTTTTTCCATACCAGACCCATATCTCTTCACATTCTTTCCGTCAGACCAATATACACCTCCCGATCTTCTCATCAAACCATCATACCTCGTCTCCATCCATCCTCTCGTCCCTACCCATTCCCTCGTCCCCATCCATACCCTCGTCTCCATCCATCCTCTCGTTCCTACCCATTCCCTCGTCCCCATCCATACCCTCGTCTCCATCCATCCTCTCGTCCCTACCCATTCCCTCGTCCCCATCCATACCCTCGTCTCCATCCATTCCAAGGCGAGACTGACCTATCTGTCTCTCCCTGAAGGTAACTCACAGCTTGTCGAGGTTGGAGAGCGTGACCAACTTCACAGAGTTCGTGAAAGCGTTCAGCCACTTCGGGGCGGAAATGGTGGAGCTGGCGCACCTAACTGGAGACCGCGCAGCTGATATGAAGGACGAACGCAGACGGGCGCAGATGGCGGCCGCGCGGCAGGTGCTCGACAGATCTACCATGATGCTCCTCACAGCCTCCAAGGTATGCGGTCACCTACACAGATGTTACAGTTCCTGCGATTAGATACAATTCACTGGTATAGGTAGGGATGCTTGAATGTTATTGTCATATTCATGGAGAAGTTCTAAATCCGCAGAAGTCATGCAGTGACTGGTAAGTGGAAGTTGATCATACGAGGAAAGTGAGGGACACTTGTGCAATATTTGAGTGTCTTTATCAAGGAAACGTTTCGCCAGCCAGTGGCTTCTTCTGTCCAGTACAGAGAAGAACGGTGGAAGATAAGAAGGAGTTTGAGGTAATCAGTCCCTCAGCCTGTATTCGATATGTTCAGTTTATCAAACTTGAACTGAACACATCGACTCCAGGATGAGGGACTGATTACCTCAAACTCCTTCTCATCTTCCACAGTTTTTCTCTATATTGAACTGATGAAACCTCAAGCTGGCGAAACTTCTCCGGAATAAATATACCTAAATGCTGCACAAGTGTCTCATTTATCAAGGTGAGGGTAGCTCAGATTTCTTGGATCGAAAGTCCTGTACGAGCACCAAGGCTTCTCCTCATTGAATGGGATTCTTGAAAGTTGCAACGCCCATGGAATGAGTTAATAACGCCAGTGACATCTATTGGCACTGCACTGTACTGTATGGTAGTGTGTTCACTGATATGAGTGGTGCTGTCCAGTACTGTTATTCACCTAATTGTGGTTGCAGGGGTCGATTTACAGCTTGTCTTCGTGGTAGTGATCCTCCTTTCTTATGTTCACCCAAATGAGTTGTGCTGCCCAATACACTTATATTCTTCCTTTCTTTCCTTGTGTGTCTTCCTTGTCTTATTACACTACTCTTCCCGTTTTCTCGCACAATTCTTGTCTGATTTTACATCTCCTGTCTCTCTTTATTCTTTATTCCCCTTCCATTTCTCCCTATATCCAGCACCTCCCCGCTCCCCCTACTTCATCTCCCCCCCTCTCTCTCTCCCAATCGCACTCACTTAAGTCAGGGGCTCAGACGAAGTTATTGGAAGAGGCACCAGTATTGGACCAGCTCTCACAAGCACCACAAACACCTAGAAAACAACATGGTGTGTACTCACGTGTTTGTGGTTGCTTGGGTCGAGTCTGTGCTCCTGGGCCCCATCTCTCACATGCTCACAAACCCTCACACCTGGGTATTAGACGACTGTTGTGGGTCGCATCGTAGGGAACAAGATTAACCAAATTTGCCACAAATACTATACATAAATAGGAGCTTTCTATATAAGTCAGTGGTGTTAGTTAGGTCTGTAATAGTTGTTTCATGTACTTGCAAAAAAAAATAATAATAATCAATCATTATTATTATTATTATTATTATTATTATTATTATTATTATAAATTACAAGAATGTAGGAAAACTATAGTAGGTCTATTGGCCCCTGCTAGGCACGTCTAACTCACACCCACCCCTCATGCACTCGTACAACCTATACTTCCGCCTCAGTGATGTTACCCGTGCGATGACATTTTATTTATAACTAGTCTGCCACACTTTAAATAAAATCTCTCGTCCTCCATTACTTTTGCAATAAACTCATTTCTGTGTTTTAAATTGACTGTCAATTTGCTTAAGTCGCTATTAAAACCTCTCTCTCTCTCTCTCTCTCTCTCTCTCTCTCTCTCTCTCTCTCTCTCTCTCTCTCTCTCTCTCTCTCTCTCTCTCTCTCTCTCTCTCTCTCTCTCTCTCTCATCTATTAACAAACCAATCACTTGCATTCTAAAGCATTCTCTTCTGTGTTGTAATATACATCACGTTTATATTTTTTTCTCTCATTCACATAAATCACATCTCGTTAAAATTTATTTTTCGCATCATGCCACATAATCACATTTTTTTTCGATTACGCTCAAAAACCATATATTTCAAATTTCTTCCTCTCTAGTCAACATCAGATGCAATGTAAATTGGTCTACTTCCTTCCTCCCACTAATATTATTATTTTTCTGCCATGAATATGAATTTTCACCACTAAAATTTCTACATTGTTGAATTTTCTCTTTCACAGTGTAATTTTTTTGTTCTTCAAGAGATGTTCAAAGACGAACTTAATTTTTTAACTTCCTTCAATAATAATTAATCAGCTGCATTCAGACGTAAATTTCCATCAAGTTTGTTTTCTGTTCTGCTGTGAGCGACACTTTCTCAGCTATAAGTAACTATAATATAAAAGTGAACAGCAATTATAGCTGTAGAATACAAAACAATGTACTTTTTTTTTGTAACGGGCTAAGGTAATGGGTTTTCATTTCGATACATTACCCAAGTTCATTTTTTTGCATTTTTTTTACTTACCAGAGTCAAACATTGTTGCTTATTTCCATTTGATGCCACAGGATATATATATATATATATATATATATATATATATATATATATATATATATATATATATAGATGTATATGCCTCTTTGTATTTAGCCTGAGTGTTTACTCTGATCCCTATTTCAGGGATTGAAAAGGGTTCCTTTTTTGTTAAATTGTCACCAGTAATGACTATGTGATCAGCGTCCTATCATGCTAGTTTTTCCTCTGTGATATTTTGTTTTGCTATTTATGACACTGCAGGATCCCTACTGCCTCCTCAGTGGTGATCCGTCCCTAACAGCTACCTACTTCCCTGTCCACCAGGTGTGCCTACGCCACCCAGAGTGTCTTACGTCGCGGGAGAACAGGGACACCGTGTTCTGCCAGATGCGGCGTGCCATGGACCTCATCCACTACGTTGTTAAGGACGGCGTGTTGGACTCCGTCAATGCACAGGGTGAGGCCAGAGTCAACGGCCAGAGTCCGGCCGAGTCTCCAGGCACCCTCAGAACGAGACAAGTGAGTTTTACAGACGAACTGGCATAGTTTCCCTCTCTCCCCCCCCCCTTCCCTTGAAGTTGGCAGTGTTCCTAAAGAGTTGCTGTTTCTAGGGACTGGAATTGTTCCTGGAAGTTGGTATCGCGGCTGCAAGTTTGTGTCGTTCCCGCTGGTTGATGTCATTTCAGCCAGCTGACGTCATTTTTGCAGGGTTGATGTCATTCTAGATGGTTGTTATTCTAGCTGGTTGATGTCACCTCTACAACTTGGCATTCATCATAGGAGAAAATAAGACCATAAGAATAATAGAGCACTGCAGTAATTCAGTTTTCTCATGCTGGGTTGATCCAGGTCACACTTCTCCATAATCAGGTTTTTTTTTCATAAAATATGTCGGTCATGTCAGTTAATCCTGTATCAACTGTATACTTTACAGAAATAAAATTTGTCATTGTCAGTGTCATTCATGATTCTAATGAACCCTGTCCTTGGTCTCCTGTCGAAAATCGTCCCCTAGATGTTACCAGGTTGTGTCTGCAGATTGGACATACCCGGCTATAAGTGGTGTCTCAACCAGCCGGATATGGTGAAACTTTTTTTGTAGCCCCTGGTCCCTGGTTCCAGTCTGTTTGCACACTTCTTTGAGAGTCCCTTTGTCGATTAGGCGAAGTCGCTTGTCGTTAGGGTGTTCCGTAGCTCGGTTGGTAGCGCACTCATCTCACACATTGAGTATCCGTGGTTCGATCCCCGGTACGGGTGGTAACATTGGGCGTGTTTCCTTACACCTGCTGCCCCTGTTCACTTAGTAGCAAGTAGGTACCTGGGTATTAGCAGACTGGTGTTGGTCGCATTCTGGGGGGACAAGATTAACCTAAGGTGCCCGAAATGCTCTGCAAATCCGGGGGCTTTATACATAGTATATCACTGATGTCAGCTAGGTCAGTATAAGCTGTATCATGTACTTGTAGAAATAAAGATAATTATTATTAACTCTTATACTGAATGGGGTTGGCTATGATACCTATGCTTTCATCAATGCTCCATTACTTGATGACTCCTTGCCTGCAACAGCTCTGACCAGGATCCTCTGGACTTCTGTTCCAGCTTCTATAGGGGCTGCCACGCCCCATACTATCCTCCCGATGTAGAGACTTCTCTCCCCATCCCCTGGAGACTGGGGTTGTTAGGGGCCACCTCGGCTTGCACCGAGGTGGCCCCTAACAACTATACCAACAAAGCATGCTGCTTTCATTTTGGACGTGGTTTGGACCGGGTTCGATACGGCGTTAGCCGTCAGTGGCCCTAAAAACAACATTAGAAGAAGAGTAAGAGTAACAAAAATATCAACATATTAAGAGCTAGTCTTATAGTAGCTGTCAGTGGCCCTTATAAACCCAAACAAAGCACAAAACAGGTCTATAGTAGTATCTTAAGCAAAATTGTTTATGCCGCCGTTTATTCCCTCATACATGTTGCATATTCATCATGAAAGATGGTATGTATTCTTCAAGATACTTACTGTACACTGTACTATGTTGCAGAAGATGAATAACAAGTCTGTTAAGGTGCAGCATGTCACTTGATCAGACTTTTTTGGGGATTAGTAACTAAAGTACGTTTATTTAGGCACAGGTACACATAAGTACAGTTATCATACATTGTAACATATGGGTAAGTTACCTATGATAACCCCCCTCCTCAAAAAAAAAAAAAATCAGACTTGCTTATTGCCACTGGGGTCCTCGTCACTCCTATTATTTAAACCTTTAAAGTTAAAACAGCTATGTAACTCAACTATGTGAAAATCGGTCACAATAAAAGAATATATACTAGGAATGGGGTAAACTGAATTATTTACAGTAACATTAAAGAGAGGATCAGATGACAGTACATGCATGTTACAGTGATAGGCAAGTAAATAAGTTTATTCAAGTACAGGTACACATATGTACACATTCAGGTGATAGGCACGTATGTGTACATATGTGTACCTTTATCAAAATAAGCTTAGTTTGTTGTAGCAGGTGTAGCAGGTGTATAACAGGTGTAGCGTTGTAGCAGGTGTGTAACAGGCAGGTGAAATTGCTGACCTAGAAAATGTACAGAGAACCTTCACGGCGCGCATAACGGAGATAAAACACCTCAATTACTGGGAGCGCTTGAGGTTCCTGAACCTGTATTCCCTGGAACGCAGGCGGGAGAGATACATGATTATATACACCTGGAAAATCCTAGAGGGACTAGTACCGAACTTGCACACGAAAATCACTCACTACGAAAGCAAAAGACTTGGCAGACGATGCAACATCCCCCCCAATGAAGAGCAGGGGTGTCACTAGCACGTTAAGAGACCATACAATAAGTGTCAGGGGCCCGAGACTGTTCAACTGCCTCCCAGCATACATAAGGGGGATTACCAACAGACCTCTGGCAGCCTTCAAGCTGGCACTGGACAAGCACCTAAAGTCGGTTCCTGACCAGCCGGGCTGTGGCGCGTACGTTGGTTTGCGTGCAGCCAGCAGTAACAGCCTGGTTGATCAGGCTCTGATCCACCAGGAGGCCTGGTCACAGACCGGGCCGCGGGGGCGTTGACCCCCGGAACTCTCTCCAGGTAAACTCCAGGTGTACTGTGTTGTAGCAGGTGTATGACAAGTGTAGTGATGTAGCAAGTGTATAACAGGTGTTCTGTGTTGTAGCAGGTGTATAACAAGTGTAGCGTTGTAGCAGGTGTATAACAGGTGTACTCTATTGTAGCAGGTGTAGTTTTTGTAGCAGGTGTATAATAGGTGTACTGTCATGTAGCAGGTGTATAACAGTTATACTGTGTGTAGCAGGTGTATAACAGATGTACTGTGTGTAGCAGGTGTATAACAGTTATACTGTGTGTAGCAGGTGTATAACATGTACTGTGTGTAGCAGGTGTATAACAGTTATACTGTGTGTAACAGGTGTATAACAGATGTACTGTGTGTAGCAGGTGTATAACAGTTATACTGTGTGTAGCAGGTGTATAACAGATGTACTGTGTGTAGCAGGTGTATAACAGTTATACTGTGTGTAGCAGGTGTATAACAGATGTACTGTGTGTAGCAGGTGTATAACAGTTATACTGTGTGTAGCAGGTGTATAACATGTACTGTGTGTAGCAGGTGTATAACAGTTATACTGTGTAGCAGGTGTATAACAGATGTACTGTGTGTAACAGGTGTATAACAGTTATACTGTGTGTAGCAGGTGTATAACAGATGTACTGTGTGTAGCAGGTGTATAACAGGTGTACTATGTTGCAGCAGGCTTATAACAGGTGTTCTGTTACAGCAGGTAAATAACAGATGTCTCTTATCTTACAATGACATAACAGGTGTATTGTATTGTAGCAGGTGTACTGTTTTAACTGGTGTATAACAGGTGTACTTCACTGTAGCAGGTGTATAACAAGTGTGCTGTATTTCAGCAGGTATATATAACAGGTGTACTGCATTGCAACAAATGTATTGCAGCAGGTGCATGCAACAGGTGTGCTGTATTTCAGCAGGTATATATAACAGATGTTTCGAATTGCAACAGCTATATTTCAGCAGGTGTATAAAACAGGCATGCTGTGTTACAGCAGATGTTTAAGAGGTATGCTGTGTTGCAACAGATGTTTAAGAGGTATGCTGTGTTGCAACAGATATTTAAGAGGTATGCTGTGTTGCAACAGATATTTAAGAGGTATGTTGTGCTGCAATAGATGCTTAAGAGGTATGCTGTGTTGCAACAGATGTTTAAGAGGTATGCTGTGTTGCAACAGAGGTTTAAGACTTACGCTGTGTTGCAACAGATGTTTAAGAGGTATGCTGTGTTGCAACAGATGTTTAAGAGGTATGCTGTGTTGCAACAGATGTTTAAGAGGTATGCTGTGTTGCAACAGATGTTTAAGAGGTATGCTGTGCTGCAACAGAGGTTTAAGAGGTATGCTGTGTTGCAACAGATGTTTAAGAGGTGCACTGTGTTGCAGGAGGACTGGGATAACAATCACACCATGTATGGTGCCATCCGTCACCTTGAAGACTCTGTGGAGATGACCAGGATGACACTGTGTGGACCAGCTGTCAGGGATCGTCTCTGTCAGGTACCTTACCTCACCTCACTACCTCACTTCACTACTTCACCTCGCTTCACTACCTCACCTCATCTCACTACCTCACATCACTTCACTAATTCACCCTCACTTCACTACTTCAACCTCACTTCACTACTTCAACCTCACTTCACTACTTCACCTCTTTACCCCACCTCACCTCACTACCTCACCTCACCACCTCACTTCACTACCTCCCTCGCTTCACTACCTCACCTCACTTCACTACCTCACCTTACTTCACTACCTCCCCTCACTTCACTACCTCACCTCACTTCACTACCTCACCTCACTTCACTACCTCACCTCACTTCACTACCTCACCTCACTTCACTACCTCACCTTACTTCACTCCATCCCCTCACTTCACTACCTCACCTCACTTCACTACCTCACCTCACTTCACTACCTCACTTCACTACCTCACCTTACTTCACTACCTCACCTTACTTCACTACCTCCCCTCACTTCACTACCTCCCCTCACTTCACTACCTCACCTCACCTCACTTCACTACCTCACCTCACTTCACTACCTCACCTTACTTCACTACCTCCCCTCACTTCACTACCTCACCTTACTTCACTACCTCCCCTCACTTCACTACCTCCCCTCACTTCACTACCTCACCTCACTTCACTACCTCACCTCACTTCACTACCTCACTTCACTACCTCACCTTACTTCACTACCTCCCCTCACTTCACTACCTCACCTCACTTCACTACCTCACTTCACTACCTCCCCTCACTTCACTACCTCACCTAACTTCACTATAAGGTTACCTAGCAACTGTGTATCGAGTAGAAAATCTCCACCAAATTTAACAGTAACTCCGGTAAATTTTTGTATTTTCAGGCCCCCCAACAGGCAACTGCACCAATCTTGTTTAAAAACTTACTCATCCTGGCTGACCTAGCGATGAGTGCATCTTCATGGGTTACCCAAATGGCAAAATTTAGTTTACTTCTCTACTGGGATAATTGTTTGCAAATTATCCCTTGTGTCCTACAAATTCTCACCGTTTGGGAACGAGAATGTCTTGTATTTTGCTGTTGCGACCCTCAGGGGAATGTTATCCTTCATGTGTCACTTGTTACATTGACCTACGAACCTCCCTGTCCTCCGCATTCAGATTTCGTTCCTTAACATTTATATTTTTTTAGTTCACAGTTCCATCTTGAATGCAAACTCCATTCTCTCTAGCTCCAACTACTATTTTGCTTGCGTTCTCCATTGTGGGTGTGGCGTTCAGGCGGTGGACACAATCTGTGAGCGTATGCAGGACTTCACTGACTCTGCCTACACCACACACGAACACAGGGAGAACATCCTCCTTCTAACAGACAGGATACGACTCCAAGTTAACCAGCTCTTACGGGTTGGAGTTAATCTGGTGAGTGTCACTTGCTCTCATGGTGTTAAGGTAAATGTAAATATCATAAGCAGATGCTTTTGGCTTGGTCTTATCTTGTTTTTTTAGGCTGACCTATAATTTCTGGAAATAAAATTTTTGCTAAATTTAATACTGGGAGACTTGATTTTTTTATTTTTGTTTCTCAGCCAAAATTCACTGTTCTCACAAACCTTTCAGAATCTTTTCCAAAATAAACCATTGAACAATTGTGTGGCAAAATATTCAGGTGTTCAGATTAAATTTTCCCAAGCAATTACAGATCTTAACTGTGGGTAAAAATATTACTTTGCTTTTAAACCCATCCGTAATACACCTACCATCCGACTTACGACCTGCTCGACTTACGACCACTCGACTTACGACCGTGTTTTTTATGCCAAATTTCTGGGAAATAAGCAGCTATTTGTGTTGTACAAAGTGTTTATCCTAAACCTTACAGTATAAAATACAGTACTAACAGCATAAAAAGTAAAGTGAAACGTGAAATACCAAAATAAAACAATAAAATAAAGTCATTACAAAAATGTTTTGTTGATATTCAGTAGTAAAGTTCGACTTACGACCATTTCGACTTATGACCGGTTTCTCAGAACCGAACTCGGTCATAAGTCGGATGGTAGGTGTATTTGAAATAATTTCATTAATATTTACTTATTGTTTTATTGTGTCATGTATTGTTTTATTTTATGTGTTAAATGTTGATGCGTGGTGTCAGGAGCAGAAGGAGCCGCCGTCGCCTGGGGACGAGCTAGAGACTGCTATCAACACAGTGCTCGCTGCTACCAGGGAGATGAAACATCAGCTCCAAACCACCGCACTAGTGCAGGTCGGTGTTGTACTCCACTCCTACAACCCCAAATTGCTTTTTCCTATTTTGTAATTTTTTAGATTATTATTTTTTATAACTTTCTTGGAAGACTTGATGTGGTAGTTTGAGGAGATCAGTCTCACATCTTTGAAAGGTGTTCTGTCCATCACTCTTGATGAATGTAGAGTAGTTGCATATAGATGGAGATTTATCTACTGGAGACAGGAGAGATGATACAGTGTAGAGACAGCCTCACAGGTTGGTGGCTTTCACTAGTGAAAGAAGGTCATGCCAATAGGTTAGGCAAGCATTAGGGTTGAAGAAGAATTCTATGTATTTACCAAGATTTCAAGATGTTTCTGTGTCAAACAAGTATTATGTATTAATGGTACATTTTGGAATTATAGTACTGAAAATCCTTCTAGAAGTCTAATGTTTTCCTAACCTATTAGAATGACCTTCTACTAATGAGTTCCTCCTTGCTGCGGTACCATCTCTGAACTACTTCACTTCTGTCCCCAGTATCTAAGTCTCCGTCCTCAGGCAAATACTTCAGAGTCATCAAGATTGATGGACTGAATGCCTCCTTTCAAAGCTGAGAGACTGATTACCTCAAATCACTACTTTTTCTTCACCATCTGAAGTATTGTTCTTTGTAGTGGATTAATAAAGCCACTGGTTGGTAAAACATCTCCACAGTAAAGATACCCAAGTGTTGTACTTGTCCTCTTCATTTACTTGCCGGTTCTATATGCAGTACCATGAATATAAAGCTCTGAGTTGTTGACAGAGCCATGAATTTGGTCCTAAAATATTATTATGTAGCTGACCGGATTTTGAGTTACAAGTACGGCATTTGCAATACTCAGTACAGTGGACCCTCGACCAGCGATGGCATCGATTAACGATAAATCTGACTAGCGATACATTTTATCGCAAAAATTTTGCCTTGATTAGCGCTAAAAATTTTGACCAACACTATTCGTTCCGTCTGAAACGCGTCCACTTCTGGTCAGTGTTTACAAGCCAGCCAGCCACCACGGTCGCTTCCAAGCATACAATCGGAACATTTCATATTATCACAGTCTTTTTAGTGATTGCACCTGCAAAATAAGTCACCATGGGCCCCAAGAAAGCTTCTAGTGCCAACCCTACAGCAAAAAGGGTGAGAATTACTATGGATATGAAGAAAGAGATCATTGCTAAGTATGAAAGTGGAGTGCATGTCTCCGAGCTGGCCAGGCTGTACACAAAACCCCAATCAACCATCGCTACTATTGTGGCCAAGAAAACGGCAATCAAGGAAGCTGTTCTTGCCAAAGGTGCAACTATGTTTTCGAAACTGAGATTGCAAGTGATAGAAGATGTTGAGAGACTGTTATTGGTATGGATAAACGAAAAACAGATAGCAGGAGATGGCATCTCTCAAGCGATCATATGTGAAAAGGCTAGGAAGTTGCATGACGATTTAATTAGAAAAATGCCAGCAACTAGTGGTGATGTGAGTGAATTTAAGGCCAGCAAAGGTTGGTTTGAGAGATTTAAGAATCGTAGTGGCATACATAGTGTGATAAGGCATGGTGAGGCTGCCAGTTTGGACCAAAAAGCAGCTGAAAAATATGTGCAGGAATTCAAGGAGTACATAGACAGTGAAGGACTGAAACCTGAACAAGTGTTTAATGGTGACACTGACAATGTTGTGAAGCACTTTAGGAATGTCATAAAGGAACGGGAGGTACAGGCCTCTATGGGCAGATATGTTGTGCGACAGAGGTCCAGTGACTCTCAAGCTGGTCCTAGTGGCATTAAAAGAAGGGAAGTAACCCCAAAAAAGGACTTGCCACCTCAAGTCCTAATGGAAGGGGATTCCCCTTCTAAACACTAAGACCATCAACACACTCCCCTCTTCCCATCCCATCAATCATCACCAGATCTTCAATAAAGGTAAGTGTCATGTAACTGTGCATGTCTTCTTCAGTTTGTGTGTATTAAAATTAATATTTCATGTGTTAAATTTTTTTTTTTCAATACTTTTGGGTGTCTTGCACGGATTAATTTGATTTCCATTATTTCTTATGGGGAAAATTAACTTGACTAACGATTATTTTGACTAACGATGAGCTCTCAGGAACGGATTAATAGCGTTAGTCGAGGGTCCACTGTATTTAGCAAATTATACTGGATAGTTGTATTTAGGCAAGTTGCAGTGGTTATGAGTTATAGGCAAAGTTAGGATTTTTTATAGACTTTCTGATAATATGCTACTGTTGGTAAAATACTTTTTGACATATCTAGAACATTTGATTTGAGTTGTCTCTGAATTCATGACTTTTTTTTTTTTTTTTTTTTTGCATTCAACAAATAATGACATAGGGTATGACAGTAGTTGATCTGGTAGCGTTTACTTTTAGTTAGTTACATCATTTGTCGGTGCAAACTTCCGGACGTACCTGTAGTCCAGTCCAGGCTTGGCAGTAGTGGCGTTCATGAATCAACTGATTTTGTTGGATGTGCCATAGATGTACTTTCCCATCTTCCTGCATGACAGAATGATGAAAAACGAATTTACTCGGGCCAGTCTCCCACTGTCTCAAGCCAATGAAGTTCATTTGAATTTTTTATTAAATCATCAAAGTGTTTTGACCAGTTTTGGTCAAACGACACTAATTTGCAAATTTACTTTAACAAAAATGAAAGCCTGAGTGCTTTTGTGATGAATCTATCATATGACAGAAGCTCTCATGGAGGTCAAAGCTGCCTGCTCACTTTTCACTTAAGGTGTTTCTCATGAATGCTGAGTATTTTAAAAAGATATTTTCATTATATATGCACAATGAAGGTAAGAGGTATGCCCCCCTTGTGCCATATGTATCTCAGGCAGAAGAGCTGGTACGTGGGACATGTGAGGAGAGCGAGCTCATCAGTGCCCTCAAAAATGCAGGATTGGCCACTGACCAGGAGAGGCTGGATGAGTACGCTGACCGCTTCCTTGAACACATCGAGCACATTCAAGAGGTAAGGTGATGGGTGTTTGTGTGTGTATGAGACTTAACATTATTGTGGTGGGTGAGGATACAAATGACTGCTATGAAAATTGTGACAAATTATTATTGTTTTTAATGTTGTTTATATATTTTTTAAACAACAGTTGTCTCAAACTAAGGCAGGGTGACCCGAAAGAGAAGAAATGTAATGTTTTTCTTCTTTTTAGATTTAGTAATTTATACAGGGGTTACTAGCCCCTTCCTCCTGGCATTTTAGTTGCCTCTTATGACATGCATCTTACGGAGGAAGGATTCTTCTCCACTTCCCCATGGAGATTGTTTGTAATGTTTGTACATAATTGCCTACATGTAAATACTTTTTGCTCCTGTAGCAGAGTTATGCTTCTTGTGTTCCATCCTAAGGCCTTATTTATTGTATTTTTTTAAATTTCTTGTTAAAACACTTATCACCCATTACATTGTTCTATCACTCTGTAAAGAACTGTTTAGTAATTTTTCAGTACCTATAATTATGGTCTCATGTTGTCCTTGTTGATTGTATCATCAATTGTTTTATATTTTTTATAATTTTATATGCGGCTGTCATTTCTCCTGTTTGCCTTTTGCTAGCTATTGAGGGCACATCTGATGCTTTGTTCATGAGCCATGGTTGTAGTTCGATTTTTGAAGTTTTAGAGCTTTTCTATGTGCAATTTTTAGTTGTGAACACCATATCACTGCTGTATATTCCAATTTTGGTTGAACATATTATGTGTAGGACATTCTTTTTTATTTTTTAGCACTTTTCCATCCATGTATCTGAAGGCTATTTTTAATGTTGGCCAGTGTCTCACTGGAGTTTCTCATTTATTTATTTTATTTATTTATTTATGTCTTTGCAACTAGTACATTGAGATTATGTATTTACAATAATGGGTTACAATGCAAAGAGAGCCTCTATTATACCTAGGCATTATGGGGCGACTTAACATTATTAGCTTACTGACTACTTAACACTAAGAATTATATCATAGTTGTACAGTAGAATATCAATTATATCATAATTGTACAGTAGGTTATTAATTTTAAGTGAATCTAATTTATATAAGACAGAAGATATATTCATATATTCAGAAATGCTTTTTGTGAAAACAATGATTCAATTATATCCCTGTTGACAATGGATAAAAGGTTCAAAAGTAATTATTGAAATTATGATATGGGAATACATATTGAGTATGTGAGTACTGAGTATTTAGCATTTAGTCTAGGGTGATTAAGTGGCTTCTGAGAAGAGTCTTAAATTGATTTTTAGACTGGGTTACTTTAGTATCTTCTGGTAATGAATTCCATATTTTGGGGCCCTTTATGTGTATAGAGTTTTGATCTTTTGACAACACACACTGTCTATGGTGACTTCTAGGCCTATCTATCTCTTTTTTTGATGGCTTCAATATTTTATCACATTCTGTATTCTTTATGTGGCCTATTTTTTATTTTTTCCATGAGGTTGATTGTTCAGAATGTTGTACATGATGGAGGTTGATTGCTCTGAATGCTGTGTGTGATAGATGATTATTGTTATTTGTTGTTCTTCAGTGAAGCAACACCCTGTTCACTGTTTACATTTTGATAAACCTTAGATTACTACCAAATAAATATAATTACAAGAGTGGCTTGAGAATTTTCATACTAATAACATATACTACATAATGTCTTAACACACTTTGTACACACTATGATAAAAATAAGTATTCATGGCATGATACAACTCAGTGTATTGCATCATGTAATTAACCTGAAATAAATAGCACTGGGATAAAAGTCTTGTACTGCTTCCCAAACAGAAATTGGTTATGAATTGGGGAAAGTTTATATAAATTTTTTGTAAATAGAGCAGCTACAAGAGGTCATGTGGAGTGTGGGTAATTACTAAGTGAAATTGTTTCCTAATGTATACCTAATTGCTAAACAAAATTACACAAAATGTGCAGTCATTAAGTGTCATTCCTATATTATAATAGTGTCTGTATGGGAAGAGCACATTGCACAATGTATGCTTATAGTGACTAGTAATGGGGAGACACCATAGTAAATACAGTGGACCCCCGGTTAACGATATTTTTTCACTCCAGAAGTATGTTCAGGTGCCAGTACTGACCGAATTTGTTCCCATAAGGAATATTGTGAAGTAGATTAGTCCATTCCAGACCCCCAAACATACACGTACAAACGCACTTACATAAATACACTTACATAATTGGTCGCATTCGGAGGTGATCGTTATGCGGGGGTCCACTGTACTGTACTCTGATTGGCCAATTTATGTCGGGTTCTGAGCTAGTGGTTTTCTCTACAAACAGCAGCTTGTGAAATAGGGGTGACCTATTTATTTTTATTTATTTATTTATTTATTTATGTCTTTGCAAATAGTACATTGAAATTTTGTATTTACAATAATGGGTTGCAATGCAAAGAGAGCCTCTATTATGCTTAGGCATTATGGTTAGGATATAAACCAATAAAGCAAACTGAATAAGATTTCACTCTCTCTTACTGTAGAAATAAAACTAGTTTGTAGGTATTATCATTTGTTTTGAACTTACAGTAAGTGTAATGTTTGTTACAGGTGTGTAAATTGTTACGACACATAGCCACAACAGATTCTCTTCAGGTGGCAGCCAAGTATGGAGAGATCAACCTAAGGATATATGGCCCTCAGGTTGTAACTGCAGCGCAGACCCTCTGCTTATATCCTACTTCCAAGATTGCCAAAGAAAATGTTGAAGGTAAGACAGGGTATTGTAGGTAGGTAAATCTTCAAGCATGACCATAATCCATCACCTATCTATATATAGTACTTCCAAAGGTCCAGTTTATGGTTCAGTCTATCATTTGTTCACTCAGAAGATAGCATCATCATATTGGTCAGTAATGAGTTATCCATTTGATTGAGAACTCATTTTCCTGACTCAGCCAAACTGTCCTCTTAAGACATGGCAGATATTAATAATTATTTCCTATTGCTCATGTTAAGCCAAGAGGCTTTATCCTCTTTACCATTTGCATTGCTCCTGCATCATGCTTGAAGTGGATACCCTAAACTTGTTAAGTTTTCTCATTTACCTGCTTACATGTTTGTTTTTTAAAATTATTATACCTTGTTTCTCTCTGCTCTTGCCTTGATTCAGTATTTGCCGACATGTGGCTAAATTTGGTGGGCGACGTCAAGAGCCTGACCAAGGACATAGGCGACCAGATCACAGCGGAGAACAAACCACCAGAGAAGCAGGTGTACATGTCCCTACCACGCCCGGGGGTATGTCCAGCAGCATGGCTCTGTTAACGCCTGTGCCATTAGTGACGATTATCAAATTTACATTGAATGCTCATATAGTATAAACAGTATGCTTTATAATTATGTACTTATTAATATTTTGGCAGTGATATTTACTTTGAATGCCTCGTGCATTTCTTTGTTTGGCTTTAGAGCTTCTTGGCTACCAGTTTGACTTTCAACCTCCTTGAATCTTCTGTTACACGTTCTTCAGATCTTTAAAATTTTCCTTTCCTATTAAATAATGAGTTTTCCTTTCATCTATTTGAGGATATAAAAAAATCCTTCAGACCTTAATTATTTTCACACATATTAACGTCTTCAACAAAGGAAAGAGCGAACTTAGTGAGTGACAAAATAATTTCATTAGAGTCTGCATGTAATCTTCGTCATTGTTGTAAAAATATTCCACAGACAAGTACAGTGGATGAGAGAAATTTTGTATGAAAGAAAATGTGAGCACTGGTAAGAAGTAAAATACCCTCGCAGTAAAATGTCGCCAGTAGCATGCTTGTCCTGTTTATGTTTTCACTTTATAAAATGATTTGCCAGAAAAATAAAAAAAAATTCACTTCTGTAAACTAGCATGTGTTTGTGAATGCTGCAAAAATTTTGTGCAGAATGACTGTACATCTCTACAAGAAAACTTTGATAAACTGAATAAATGGAGTGAAAGATGGATAGTGAAATTTCATGTAGATAGTTGCTATGTAATGAAAATGGGTTAATATAACATTTTATAATCACATGGAGAATACAGATTGTGTGATAAAATATTAATAGAGTTAGAGAGGACCCTTTAAACCGTAAACTGTCCAAACGTAGGTCTACATTCTTACTGCTAGCGCTCTGAACATAGATATACGTTTTATTTCTCCTGGCTGAAAATTTGGCGCGATAGGCCTGAGTGGCTTAGACACGAGAGAATGGGTCTGCACACTCGGTGCTCGCTGTATGAAAAAAATCAGGAATGCCTGGGTACCTCATGGTAGCATCAGTTACATTCAGCTCCATCTTGGGTCAACATCATGGCACACCCTCATGATTCTCTAACGCCTCATCGTATTAACACTCATATTTGAGGAAAGTAGTATAGAACATGAGTTTAGTGGATTTGACAACGTTATGGCCACTAATGATCAAGGAATTATTGAAAATGTCGACGATAACCCAGATGACCCTCAGCCCATCACCTCTGGGGTGGACAGTGTGGCCATGCCAGACCCCCAGCCAAGCACTTCTGGGGTGGCCAGTGTGGCCACACCAGACCCTGGGCCAAGCACTTCTGGGATGGCCAGTGTGGCCACACAAGACCCTGGGCCAAGCACTTCTGGGATGGCCAGTGTGGCCATGCCAGACCCTGGGCCAAGCACTTCTTGGATAGCTTGTGTGGCCACACAAGACACTGGGCCAAGCACCTCTTGAGTGGCCAATATTACTACCCATAGGCAATCACGCAAGAGGAAATTATCATTTCCCCGTGGTTTCAGTGATAGTAAAAGTGATGAAAGTGACGATGAGATTGATTTTATGCCAGTAGAGGATTCATCTAGTGATAGTGATATTCATTACTCACCAGTGAAGTGTACTTTTAGGTGCTGTAGCCTATGTTCAGGCAGTGTGCCATATGCAATCCCCAAGGGTTGTGGGAGGTCATGATCCAAAACCTTGGCCACTGCTAGTGATAGTGATAATGATGGAGAATATGCAGGGATGGAGGAAGAGGAAGTGGTGGTGGGCATGTTGCCTGAAGCACGTGGCGCAGTGGGTGGACAGACAGAGGACCGTGCGGCACCCTGTCAGCCATGTGCTGCCTCCACTCTTGTCCCTCCTCCTGCTCCCCCTGGCCCTATGCCACAGGTCCACTCTGCACCATGTGACCACGAGTGGAACTGGACACAAAGTATATTCATGCTGCAGCCTTTTGATTTTGATGCAAGTGACAGTGGCATCCTTCCAGAATGTCCCATAACAAATGAGTCTACAGAGTTAAACTTTTTCAAGTTATACTTTGACGAACCTCTAATGAACTTGATAGTGACCCAGATGAACAATTATTACCGCTTTATCATGGACAACACAGAGGTTGCAGAATCATCACAGCTGATTAGGTGGAAAGATACAACTGTGGCTGAAATGTATTTATTCCTCGTCACTGTCATGCTTATGCCACATAAATATAAGCAAAATATAGCACATTACTGGTCCACAGACTTTCATAAGTACTCCTGTATTCCATGACCTCCTTCCTTGCAACAGATTCACTCTGTTGCTACGAATGTTGCACTTCTCAGACAGGAAATGACTTTCTATACAAAATCCTTGAAGTGTTTATGTATATGAAGCAGAAATTCAGTGCATACTTTTATCCCTTCAAGAACATTGTTGTCAACGAGTCCTTGATTTTGTTCAAGGGACGCCTCTCATTCAAGCAATATATACTGAGCAAACGTAATCGCTTTGGTATAAAACTTATTGTTATGTGTGACTGTGAGACTGGTCTTGTGTTGAATGTCACTGTCTACACTGGGAGAAACACATTCAATGATGACAGATGGATGTTGGACATTTCTGGTGATGTTGTTTGCAAGATGATGGAACCATATCTTGGCAAGGGTCATACATTGTTCACAGACAACTGGTATACAAGCCCTTTGCTTGCTGATTTTCTTCGTGTGAACAATACTGATATATGTGGAACAATGAGAAGGAATAGAAAACATATGCCAAGGTTCAGTGGAGGCAGTGTTGACAGTACAGTGCAAGTGTTTCATGCCAATAACATCATGGCACTGATGTGGCATGACAAATGGGACATGACATTACTGTCAACTATCCACAAAAGCGAGATGGTACAGACAAAGTGAACCGGGACACCAATCAACGTATTGTCAAGCCAGCTGGTGTGGTCGACTACATGAACAATATGCGACTAGTTGACAAGTGTGATATGATGATAGGGTTCATTGACTGTGTGCATAGGAGTCACAAGTGGTATATAAAACTATTTTTCCACCTTGTAGACATTACAGTGCTCAATGCATTCAATATGTATGAAATAAAGACTGGAAAACGACAACGTTTTGCAAAATTCTCCCTGAATGTCATAAAACAGAGCAGAATTCTCCCTGAATGTCATAAAACAGATAGCAAAAAAGTATGGTACCACACCTGTATCTGCCCCTCAACAGTGACATGTCCCCTGACCACAACCACAGCCAGTCGGGGAAGTACCAGACCGAATCATTCCTAATTGTCACTACCTGATACCAATACCACCTACCCCAAAGAAGAAGTATTCACAGAAAAAGTATGTTGTGTGTGCTACCACCACAAAATGACTCCAACAGCAGAAGGACACACGATTCATATGTCACCAATGTGGGGTGGCACTCTGTGTGAATCTATGCTTTATGGAGTATCATACAATTGTGGAGTTCTAGAAACAACAGTGGGACATGTAAATACTGTACTTGTAAATAGTTGTAGATAATAGAATGTGATTTAGCCAGGTGTGCAAAATCACCTATCAGTGTGTACATGTGTGTTTGTGTAACTTTGTTTATAATATTGGTATATAAATAACAGTTGGCATTGAAATCAAAGGATTTACTTTAAAACATAATTATCATATCATAAAAACCAAGAAAATTAAAAAAATGGAAAAAACGGTAAATATGTAGAATTTCTGCAAGTGGCAGCGCTCCATGTTGCAGTCAGGTGATCATCAAGTGCCAAGTTCGCGGGCTCAAATCTCAGTAAGTAATGACCCTGTAAAAGAAATGAATTTTTTATTTTTCAAAATATTTGGAGTGCTGGGCGAGAGAACGTAGATCTACGTTTGGACAGTTAACAGGTTAAGGAAGCACCTTCATGCTGGTGAAGGATTCTTGATTTAGAGAATAGGAGCTATATTTCCATTGGATCATACCTAATTGTGTCCCTTCTCCAGGGCACTTCTCCATGAATATAGTAGTAGTAAATAAAAAGAGGGATCTAGAAGTTATCACTGACAAAAAATTGCCACCAGAAGATAATACTATATAACAAAGTTGTAAGAAATTCATATGCTGCAATTGCAAATTGTAAAATTGCCTTCAGCTGTATGGTAGAAAAATGCTTAGAAAAGCTTTTCACTGTTCATTTAAGCTAAAATAAGAGCAGCAGTTGGTGTCTATGCAAAAAAGAAAAATGTAAAAATATAGAAAATGTTAACTGCAGAGAGTTCCCAGAATTACAAAGACAGCTAGAAAAATACTAAAATTATAATAATAATACTCTTGCTTTGTTACTGACGGGGAAACTGTAGTTAAGAGAACTATGTCTATGAATTTGTTTTGGAGAATTATTACATCTAAGGGATTCAGAGCACAATATGTAGAAAAAGCTTTTATTGGAGTGTTTTTGGTCAGGGCTGAGCTCTGTCAAGTCGTGCAGATAATACTTCTTGCATGTGTATATTTTCACAAAGAGTGAGTTTAGAACACTGTCCAAAATCCACAGCATTCTAGTGGTTTTCTTATGTGTTTAACAATATTACATGCAAACTACATTTTGTGTACTGCACAAAGAAATATAATTTGCTTGTTTTGTAATGAAGAGTCGTATGGCAGGTGCTGATGATGTGGATCACAGAGCACTGCGCTGGCTTACTGATTTATTGTTTGTTTGAAGTTTTGCTGGATTTTTTTTACTATAAATGGTATACAATTCTGTTAAGTTGATGAGTAAAATACCTGTTTAACAGGTAGATACAGCACCTTTATTGGTGACTTGTTTACCCAGCTCACTAGGCTTCTTCAGTTGAGTACAGGTGATTATAGCACTGGAGACAGTATAAGGAGAGAAGTAAATCTGAGGGTGATCAATAGCTTATCCTTGGTAGTTGGTCAGCCCCCTTAGCCTGTTGTTAGATTACTGAACATGCTGTTTTCCATGGGTTTTACTAGGCCGAAGGCACCCTGGGTCTGTTTAGTAGCATTTGTTAAGACTATGATCACTGATTCCTGCACCGCCATCGAGATCTGTCTCAGTCTTTAATAAGTTTGGCATTTTTATACACCAAAAAGTGTGCATGATTGTCTTAATAAATAACACCTGTACTGTTTGTGTCGCAAGTCCTGCAAGCTTACTGATGTTCCCAAATTCTGGTGCATAAGCTGTGGGGCACTTTCCTGTATATTGTTTATCACAGCCTGTAAATCACTGCTGTTAATTGGTTCTGCATGTGTCCAGGTCTGGTGATGTTGCAAGTGGTTTTTCTGATGTGACTACTGCTAAGTTAGTACCACTTCTCCTCAGTGCTTTGGTGAGTAGAACTGCCTGTTGAAAAGATAAGGCGCTTTACTGTGTTGTTTTCTTAGGGAGTGGATAGGGTTTCATGGGTTTCATTCAGTGGAGCAAAAATGCATAACTTTTGGAGTGAAATTAGACCAAGTTGATTTTTAAAGAATGAGACAGAACCTGACGGTGCCTGGAATTAGCGATCTTGAGCACAACAAACTATTGAACAGAGCCGTAGTTCCTTCATCCTAGCAAAGTGCTTAGCACACAATATCTTACATGGAAAACGGCAAGTCTATAAATTCAACTACTGTTCAAACCTATGGTTAATATTGGATTAATAGGTATACTGTAGTGCTTCATTACCCACATCATCAGCACCTGGCATACAGTTCTTTATTGTTCTTACCTCGCACTCCTTGAGTATACATGTATATGCGCAAAAAAGTATCTTCTGTGTGGCTTGATAAAGTTCAACCTTGAGCAAAATTTAGGCCCAATAAAAGCTTGTTTTGCATAAAGAAGTTTTTGGTAACTTATTCTGCCTGTTGTGTCTTTATGCCCATACCTGACAAGATCATGCCTCAGCAGCTAACCACTACATGGTGTACAAATGACATACAGTCACAATGGCCCTTATGCAATCGATTGGCTTTAATAAAAACCAAGCAATGAAACAACCAGGAGAGATCAGTTTCTCCCAGACAGGAGACTCATGCAGTCAGGTTTTGTATAGCTTTAGCAGCAGAGTATATGGAAAATGCACATGCAATAGTCAAAATAGGCTTTGCGATGAGTGTTTTCACTTTAGTATTTTGTTCAGTTAAGGTTAAAAGTTTAATATAGGATTTTGTAGATATAAAGTGCATAGGAGAGAATATATGAAGGACTTGTGCATTTAATTATTATGAGGATCTGTGTAAGAGTTGTGGGTGTTGTTCCAAGCCCGAGTTAGTTATTATTACAGACTTTATACTGTGACTTGAGTTAGTCGATGACTGTTGAAATCTATGCACAGATCCTCTGTGACAAATGGATAGATCATAGTAGTATGGTATATGGAGAAAAATTAGTCTACTTTCATTAAATGTGGAAATATTGCCATTTCACTCATTTAATTTTTTTTTTTAATTCAGCACGTTTTAACTCTTAAACTGTCCAAACGTAGATTTATGTTTTTTCAACATTTGAAAGTATGTAAAAAAAAGTAGATCTTTTTTTTTTATATATATATATATTTGAAGAAAAACGGGTTGCTTAAAAAAACAAGAAACTTTGATCTAATATTGTTAAATGAAATGGAAGGAGAAAAGAGAATATGAGTGTAAATTCGATTGGTGGAATGATAAAAAAGGGTGTGATAAAATGAGAAAAAGTGTAGCTTATGAGAGGTCTGTTATAAGAATACATATTTTAAGAGAGGATAAATAAGTATACAGATATTTGGAGAGTAAAAGAAAGGTGAAGTTTTTTAGAGTTAGGCTGTCAAGAAATTTTATGATTTGGAAAAACAAGTTATGAAATGCAAGTTAAAAACAGAGTTTAGGATGGGAAGAATGATTTGAAGATAGGGTAATGGCGAGTAAGGAGGACAAATAGTGTGGCCATAAAAGAGAAAGAAGGTAGCTTATGAGAGGTATTTACAAAGCAGAAGTGTTATAAGAAGAGCAGAATATATGGAGAGTAAAAAGGTTATGAGGATAACAAAAAGATTAGAAAAGATTGAATATCAGGTGAAGTTGATGAGGGAAAAAGAGGAGTCTGTGGAGACAAAGAACTGGAGAGTGAGAGAGTGGCAGTGGAGATGTCATGTCTGAGGGCAATGTGTGGTGTGAATATAATGCAGAGAATTCGTAGTTTGGAAGTTAGGAGGAGGTGCGGGATTACCAAAACTGTTGTCCAGAGGGCTGAGGAAGGGTTGTTGAGGTGGTTCGGAAAAGGAGTGTGCGAGGGGCTTGGACTTCCAGCAGGCATGCAAATGAATGATAGGCCGGAGTGGGGGAGGTACTGTCAAGAAATTTTAATGAAAATAAGAAAAAAAATTTGGAGTGAGTTAAACAAGTTAAAAAGCCTAGGGAAAGTATGGATTTGTCAGTTAAAAAAGCAGAGTAGGGGAGTTAGTAGATGGGGAGATGGAGGTTTTGGGTAGATGGCGAGAATATTTTGAGGAACTTTTAAATGTCTGACAAAGAAAGGGAGGCAGTAATTTCATGCACTGGCCAGGGAGGTACACCATCGTTTAGGAGCAAAGAAGAGCAGGATGTGAGTGTGGGGGAGGAACATGAGGCATTACATAGAATGAAAGGGGGTAAAGTAGCTGGAACTGACGGGATCATGACAGAAATGTTAAAAGCAGGGGGGGACATAGTGTTAGAATGGTTGGTATTTTTGTTTAATAAATGTATAAAAGAGGGGAAGGTACCTAGGGATTGGCAGAGAGCATGTATAGTCCCTTTATATAAAGGGAAGGGGGACAAAAGAGATTGTAAAAATTATAGAGGAATAAGTTTACTGAGTATATCAGGAAAAGTGTACGGTAGGGTTATTATTGAAAGAATTAGAGGTAAGACAGAATGTAGAATTGAGGATGAGCAAGGAGGTTTTAGAGTGGGTAGGGGATGTGTAGATCAAGTGTTTACATTGAAGCATATATGTGAGTAGTATTTAGATAAAGGTAGAGAAGTTTTTATTGCATTTATGGATTTAGAAAAAGCATATGATAGAGTGGATAGGGAAGCAATGTGGCAGATGTTGCAAGTACATATATGGAATAGGTGGTAAGTTACTAAATGCTGTAAAGAATTTTTATGAGGATAGTGAGGCTCGGGTTAGGGTGTGTAGAAGAAAGGGAGACTATTTCCCGGTAAAAGTAGGTCTTGGACAGGGATGTGTAATGTCACCATGGTTGTTTAATATATTTATAGATGGGGTTGTAAAAGGAGTAAATGCTAGGGTGTTTGGGAGAGGGGTGGGATTAAATTATGGGGAATTAAATGCAAAAAGGGAAGTGACACACTTACTTTTTGCTGATGATACTGTGCTTATGGGAGATTCTAAAGAAAAATTGCAAAGGTTAGTGGATGAATTTGGGAGTGTGTGTAAAGGTAGAAAGTTGAAAGTGAACATAGAAAAGAGTAAGGTGATGAGAGTATCAAATGATTTAGATAAAGAAAAATTGGATATCAAATTGGGGAGGAGTACGGAAGAAGTGAATGTTTTCAGATATTTGGGAGTTGACGTGTCAGCGGATGGACTTATGAAGGATGAAGTTAATCACAGAATTGATGAAGGAAAAAAGGTGAGTGGTGCATTGAGGTATATGTGGAGGCAAAAAATGTTATCTATGGAGGCAAAGAAGGGAATGTATGAAAGTATAGTAGTAGTACCAACACTCTTATATGAGTGTGAAGCTTAGGTTGTAAATGCTGCAGCGAGGAGGCAGTTGGAGGCAGTGGAGATGTCCTGTCTAAGGGCAATGTGTGGCGTAAATATTATGCAGAAAATTCGGAGTGTGGAAATTAGGAGAAGGTGTGGAGTTAATAAAAGTATTAGTCAGAGGGCTGAAGAGGGTTTGTTGAGGTGGTTTGGTCATTTAGAGAGAATGGATCAAAGTAGAATGACATGGAGAGCGTATAAATCTGTAGGGGAAGGAAGGTGGGGTAAAGGTCGTCCTCGAAAAGGTTGGAGGGAGGGGGTAAAGGAGGTGTTGTGGGCTAGGGGTTTGGACTTCCAGCAAGCGTGCGTGAGCGTGTTAGATAGGAGTGAATGGAGACAAATGGTATTTGGAACTTGACGAGCTGTTGGAGTGTGAGCAGGGTAATATTTAGTGAAGGGATTCAGGGAAACCGGTTATTTTATATAACCAGACTTGAGTCCTGGAAATGGGAAGTACAATGCCTGCACTCTAAAGGAGGGGTTTGAGATATTGGCAGTTTGGAGGAATATATTGTGTATTTTTATACGTATATACTTCTAAACTTTTGTATTCTGGGCACCTCTGCAAAAACAATGATTATGTATGAGTGAGATGAAAGTGATGAATGATGATGAAAGTATTTTCTTTTTTTGGATTTTCTTTCTTTTTGGGTCACCCTGCCTCGGTGGGAGACGGCCGAATGGTTGAAAAAAAAAATGTAAAAAAAATGTAGATCTACTTTTGGAGCACTATGCATGTGTACGTAGATCTGCTTGGACAGTTTAAGGATTAATTCTGTATAATACAGTATTTTATTGAAGAAATTACAGGATCATTCTTGCAGCTTGTTCATGTCATCCTGCAGGTTTTTTGTATTTCTCTAGCATTTCTAATTTCCTTGTGAGCTTTGCATCAACTGCAATCATTGCCTTGTATGATTTGAGCTCTTCAGGTAGGCTGTCCTCATATGTATTGCATCATAATAATAACAATAACAATATAATCATAATAATTATAATAATAATAATAATACATGTAATTTTTTAAAGCACACAATGAGTGGGTTTGTAGTTAGTGTACAGATTGCAAAGCCCATAGTTGTTGGGCAGCATTTTGAGTGGTATATGTGGAAGTAGTGAACGTTTGGTATCTCCATGTATTACTTTTCCTACCATCAACATTTTTACTTCTCAGGCGAAGCATTGGCCCTGCCTAACGTTTCTCGGTACTGCATATAGTCACCCAAAAGAGTACTTCTCTTAATTCCTAAGGACATTCTTTAAGTTTGTAAATTAGTTGTTTGTGGGACACCATATCAAAGGCCTTCTGACAGTCCAGGCATATGCTGTCAACCTTTTCCCCAGGTGTAAAGTTCTATGAGGCTCATAAGGCTTGACATTCCTTCTCTAATCCCATGCTGTTGGTTCAATGTAAACCATAGCCTTTCCTAATGGTTTACTACCCGATTTCTATTACCTTCTGCATTTTTCAGTGTACTTTGCCTGTTTTTATTTTTAAACATTAATACTACACTATGTTGATTAATTCCAATGTGTCTGGTATCTCTTCTGTTTTCTTTGAAGTGTTGTAGATTATTAGATTTGTTTTCCTGACAGCATCAGTTCCCCTTGCTCACTGTCAAGGTGAGAGTTTCTCTAGTCTCATAGATTTTTTTTTTTACCACAATCATCTCCTTCAAGTATTTCTTTACCCTCTCGTCTTTCAATACTCTATGTTGCAATATTTCTTATGGTTGTTTTCCCTCATTCAACTCTGTTATTGATGAATTAGACAAGTGTGCAACGTCTGGGTATCTTTATTCAGTGTGTCTGATTGATCATCTTGTTGGTATTATTTACCACTCATATACTCCAAGTCTCTTATTGTTCTTGGAGTTTTACAACTCACTTGCCATGAGTTCTGACCCCACCAATACTGTGGTTTGCTTGCAATCATATTATTACGGTTTTGTGAATTATAATACTGGTACCATCGGACTTATGACCGAGCTTGGTTCCGACCAACCAGTTGTAAGTCAAAATGGACGTAAGTCGAACCTTACTATAGAATATCAACATCAGATTTTTGTAATGATTTTATTTTATTGTTTTATTTAGGTGTTTCATTTTTTACTGTAGTTTTTATGCTGTTAGTACTGTATTTTATATTGTAAGGTTTAGGATAAACACTGTGTACAACACAAACAGTTGTTTATTTCTCTGAAATTTGGCATACAAAAGATGGTCGTAAGTTGAGTGGTTGTATGTCGAGCATGTTGTGAGTTGAATGGTAGGTGTATTACCAAGGCCCTTGTCTGATGATCACTATCACACTCAGCTCACATACTGAGGTCTGGAGTCTGAATCGCCGGTACAGCTGGAAAACATTAGGACGTGTTTCCATGACACCTGCTATCCCTGTTCACCCATCAGTATAAAATGGGTACCTGGGTGTTAGTTGACTGGTGTGGGTTGCATCCTGGGACAAAACTGACCTAATTTGCCTGAAATGCTCTCCACAACAAGTGGCTTTCTATGTAGAAGTATGTCATTGATGTCAGCTAGGCCTGTATACCTTGTACATGTACTTGTAGAAATAAAGATATTATTATTATTATTATTATTATTATTATTATTATTATTATTATTATTATTATTATGTGTGAATTTTAGGTTTTGTCTGGTTGGCTTATTTCTGTCTCATTCTCATTATTGCCTCTTTTAACATATGAAGATATTCTTTGTTATGATATCTATTAACCTTGCTTTTCATTTCTCCTTTCATTTGAGGGTCTCTTCCCAATCTGTTTTTTTTCAGATTGAAATTGCTAATTCTTAGCAGAATTGTTCATGTCATCTCAGTGACCCGTGCCTCTCTGTTGCCTTTATCACATTTTCTTGGTCTTAAAACATAATTCTCTACACAAAAGACTTCATAGTATATGTAAATTTATTGAAAACTTTAGCCCTAAAGGTGGGAGGTACAGTGCCTCCACTCTGAAGGAGGGGTGGGGATGTTGCAGTTCAGAGGGTCAGCTAGACTGTGTCATCGCTCTTCTGGCATAACAGCTATTGAATGAATGACAGTGGAAGCTTTCCTTCTGTTTTGGGTCACCCTACCTTGGTGAGGAACAGTCATTGTGTTAAAATAATATGGCAAACAATTTTTTGGCACTGCAGTTAAACTTGTTGAAGGTATACTACAGATTTAGTGTATTTCCATGTTTGCTCTCCTTTCATGGGAGTTTCCTTGATGTTGAAGGGATTAGGGTTCAAGGAAATGGGGCTACTCTCAGACCATACCCTCCCATTCCACAGGTGCTATATGACCTCTAAGGGTTTTAGTGGTCCCCCATAAATAAAATAATAATGATCTGTGAGTCCTCTAATCAGCAGAAATGCTTCAAATAACAGCACTATTAAATTCATATCTTTTATCCATAAATATATACCTACTGTGGTTTTGAAACTTCTCTAGCTTGTCTAACTATTACCTTACTCTGTGAGCATATTTTTGTTTCTGTGGTTATTCTTTTTATTTAATTGTACCTATGTTTGTGGCTTTAGTTTTCCCTTCATACAGGACTTAATGTGTGTATTGTGATCACTAATAATTGTTGCATGTCTAATTCCCCTAAAAGATTAGAATCCTGCATTGCATAAAGTCTTAGTAACATACTAACACAAACATTAACAACAGGTTCAACAGGTTGAAACTGGTTATCTGACTTCCCCTCAGAAACATGGAACTACAAGTAAGCCGCCCAAACCCACGAAGCTGGACCAAGAGGAGCAGGCCAAATTAGCAAAGTCTGGCTTGGATATGAAACTCATATCATCAGAAGTAAGCTTAAACTTTTAATGCTTTTTAAAAATAGATGCTGGTGGCAGAGAATTCTTTAATACAGCATTTCACTCACGTCTGGCCTTGGGGGGGAAATGTTGTAGTGAATGATTCTCTTCTACATAGTGTCTTCATTTCCACTTATTGGCTTTTGCCAACAATAAACTTTAGATAAAACTAATTAATGGGGGGGGGGAGAGGAAGGGATTTCTTCTATAGCTAAAAATCTGTTATATTGAAAGTATTGGTTAGGGGATGTTGTCCACTTAATTGATTGACTATTGGACATGGACAAATTCCCAGTAAAACGGCCTTAGTCCGCTGTATTGATGACACGACCGTACATGCACAGAAAATAGTAATGCAAGTATGCTTTGCGTGCTCTCTCTCTCTCTCTCTCTCTCTCTCTCTTTTTTTTTTTTTTTACACAGGGTTTGACAAGGTTAAGGATCCCTAGCTTTATTGACAAGCTATTTACAGGTTAAGGATTCCTAACTTTATTGGCAAGCTAAGAGCTGTTACCTACATCAGCTCTCTCTGTCTCTCTGTCTGTCTCAGTCTGTCTCTGTCTCTCTCTGTCTCTCTCTGTCTGTCTCTCTCTGTCTCTCTCTGTCTCTCTCTGTCTCTCTCTCTCTCTCTCTCTCTCTCTCTCTCTCTCTCTCTCTCTCTCTCCGCATGTGTGTACACACATGCCTGTGTGTACACACATGCCTGTGTGTACATAGGAAAGGTTGCCACAGGGTGAGTTTCAATTTCTTAATTTATGTACTGTAAAGTACAGGTTTATGCATATTTGACTGCAGGACAGTCATTAAGACTGCCATCAACATAGACTATAATAGGAAAAACGTCTACCTGCCTGTGCTTCCTTGCCCTGTCTCTTGTGATCCATCAACATAGACTGTAATATCAAAACCACCTGCCTGCCTATGCTTCCTTGCCCTGTCTCTTGTGATCTTCCTACCTGGCTGTCTTAAATGGAGGGTGTTGAAAGTGCGTGGGAGGGAGGCAGTGGGTGCCAGGGAGGGAGGTGGAAAGGTAAAAGGTAGGCAGAGATGGGAGGGAGACTGTGTACTAGACCTTTGTAACACACACTATGTGTACCATTTGCAGGTGGCAGGAGACTGTAGCAAGAGTAAACATTAAGTCAAAAATTTTTTACCAGTCTATTGGCTGCGTACCTGCCTGCCTGTCTACTTGCTCTTCCTTGTCCTACCTGCCCTGTCTTGTCCTGTGCTTCTTGTAAAGAGTCATTTTGTCTTTGGCAACATAATTTCCAGTTGGACACAAGAGGCTTGTCTTTACCACCACATTGAAAATGGACAGGTCCTGGACAAAGACTGGACAGTACAATCTTGCAATAATGGACAGGTCCTGGACAAGCCTGGACAGTACAACCTTTCAATTAAGTAGAGTTGGTCCATTTTTACTGAGTGTATGACTGGACCGACAAACTGTTCAATATAGTGGATGAAATCTGCTTCATGGCTATTTTAATTGGACAAACCATTCATCCTACATGTTGATCCTTTGTCCAGCCAGATTTTTTGTCTGTTGTAGCCAATATCTACTTTATGGGGGGTGCTTTTTATCGGACGTTTAATATAATGTTAAAATTAGTCATTTTGCAATAGTGTTTATTTTCTTTAACTGAAATTAAAGCATTGTTTTCTCTTTACATATATTTCTTACAAAACTTTCCCTAATTATCACTCCTTGTTAGGTAGAACAAGAGACTGAAAAGTGGGAAGAACGCATCACCCAAGATGAGGACAATGACATAGTAAAACGGGCCAAAAATATGTCCTCGATGGCTTTTTCAATGTATCAGTTCACACGGGGTGAAGGAGCTCTCAAGACTACCCAGGATCTCTTCACACAGGGAGAATACTTTGCAGAAGAAGCAAACAGATTGTACAAAGTTGTTAGACAGTTTTCATATCAGGTAAACAATTCATTTTTTTATGAATTTAATAAGCTGTGTATTTTATTCATAGTGAACTCTGCTCTTTTATGCTTAATTTTTTTTAGTTTAATAATAATACTGTTTATTTAAAAAAACACATCATAGTAATACAAGACTTAAGCTATGAAAATAAGACTTGTACATTGAGTTGTTTTGAGGTAAGGTTAGTGCTGTATGCAAGCGTTTATAAAATTATCATGTTCATCATATAATATTTAATATTTACAGGTTCCAGCAGGTCCACACAAAAAGGAGTTGATGGAGCACTTGGACCAAATTCCAACTTATGTTCAACAGTTACAATTCACCGTTAAAAACCCTACAGTTGGAAAGGCTGCAACCTTCACTAAAGTGGATAATGTTATACAGGAAACCAAAAACCTAATGAATGTCATATCAAAGGTGGTGACAACTTGTTTCGTCTGTGCAACAAAGGTGAGTTGAACACTCATTCTCACATTGTACGACTTGCCAAGCAGAACTCCTGAGCAGAAAAGCTCCACATTGGAGCTTTTCATATAGCTATCCTTTACTAATCAGTCCATTTGCAGCACTACCAAGAGAAGCCTATGTGATACACATTTATTTGTCTGTGCAGTGCAGTTAAAGGTAATATATTCATCTTAAGTGCATGAGAGTACGAAATAAAATGCAGGACACAAGATTGCAATTTTTCACCATTTGCTCAGGTTTTTCATCAATAAAATTACCTAACCTGCATGATGATAAACAAAACTTTCTGTACTTTTTTGATAGAAAACCTGTATGTATATATGTATGTATGTATATATGTATATATGTATATATGTGTGTATATATATATATGTATATCTTTCTTTCTTTCAACACACCGGCCGTATCCCACCGAGGCGGGGTGGCCCAAAAGGAAAAACGAAAGTTTCTCCTTTTACATTTAGTAATATATACAGGAGAAGAGGTTACTAGCCCCTTGCTCCCGGCATTTTAGTTGCCTCTTACAACACGCATGGCTTACGGAGGAAGAATTCTGTTCCACTTCCCCATGGAGATAAGAGGAAATAAACAAGAATAAGAACTAGAAAGAAAATAGAAGAAAACCCAGAGGGGTGTGTATATATGTGCTTGTACATGTATGTGTAGTGTGACCTAAGTGTAAGTAGAAGTAGCAAGACGTACCTGAAATCTTGCATGTTCATGAGACAGAAAAAAGGACACCAGCAATCCTACCATCATGTAAAACAATTACAGGCTTTCGTTTTACACTCACTTGGCAGGACGGTAGTACCTCCCTGGGCGGTTGCTGTCTACCAACCTACTACCTATAATATATGTATATATATATATATATGTATATATGTTCTCCATGGGGAAGTGGAACAGAATTCTTCCTCCGTAAGCCATGCGTGTCGTAAGAGGCGACTGAAATGCCGGGAGCAAGGGGCTGGTAACCCCTTCTCCTGTATATATTACTAAATTTGAAAGGAGAAACTTTCGTTTTTCCTTTTGGGCCACCCCACCTGGGTGGGATACGGCCGGTGTATCCATTTCTGAGAGCTCATCGTAAGCCAAAATTATTGTTAGTCGAATTAATTTTCCCCATAAGAAATAATGGAAATCAAATTAATCCGTTCCTGACGCCCCAAAGTATGAAAAAAACAAATTTTTTTTGCCACATGAAATATTAATTTTAATACACACAAACTGAAGAAGACATGCACAATTACTACTCTACTAAGAATAGAATACATGACATTTACCTTTATTGAAGATCTGGTGATGATTGATGGGATGGGAGGAGGAGAGAGTGTGGAAGTTATTGTTTAGAAGGGGAATCCCCTTCCATTAGGACTTGAAGTAGCAAGTCCTTTTCTGAGGTTAATTCCCTTCTTCTTTTAATGCCACTAAGTCCAGCTTGAGAGTCACTGGACCTCTGTCGCACAACAAATCTGTCCATAGAGCTCTGTACCCCCGTTCCTTTAAGACTCCTAAAATGGGCCATAACATTGTCATTGTACAGGTTGCCAACACGGCTTGCAGTAGCTGTGTCAGGGTGATTTTCATATGCAAAGGTTTGCAGTTCAACCCACTTTGCACATATTTCCTTAATCTCTTTTTTTCAATTCCATACTAATTCTCGCCCTTTTTACCACAGGGATGGCACTAGAAGCTTTCTTGGGGTCCATGGTGGCTTATTTTGCAGTTACAAGCACTAAAAACACTGGGATAATGTGAAATGTACCAAATGTATGCATAGATGCAACCACACTGGCTGGCTTGTAAACACTGGCGCTGAGGCCACACGTGGGATGCGTCCCGGACGAATCGCGTAAGGCGAGTTTTTTATCAATAGGCGAGGCAAAATTTTTGCATTCAAATGCTTCGTATGGCGGATACATACATACATACAGTTATCAGAATAATATTTCAGTTGAGGACTAGCCAACACTACAGATGCATGTTGTATTTGTAATATATTCTGTAACAAAATGCAAGGTCATTTTTATAATGATAGATGTGAGAAATCTGATATTGTCTTTCAAATGCAAAGATCTACTTTAATATAAGACATATATCTTAAAGTTAGTTCCCTTCTCCTGTATAAATTACTAAATTTAAAAAGAACAAACTTTCGTTTTTCTTTTTAGGTCACCCTGCCTTTGTGGGATACGGCCAGTTTGTTGAAAAAAAAAATCTTATAGTGTATACGTATATGCCTACTGCCCCATGGGGTAGTGGGTTAGAATTCCACCTCCACAAACCAAGGCAATGAAAGAAATTTTGAAAATTGATTGTTTAAATGTGCTTGAGTTTTGTACAGATGATAAGAAGTAATGGATTCTTAGTGTTATGAATGAGAAGCTGGATGTCCTAGAACTATGTAAAGCAAAGCTATAAGGAGTAGAAGACTTTCAGTGAGCAGTAGTAATGGGATCAGATCAGATGTATGTGAGAAAGAGCTAAAGAAATAACAGTAATATTAAGTGATAAACTATGGAAAGAAAGGAGTGTGTAAATTCAAGAATGATGTGGATTCGAATAAAAGTCGGATGTGAGAAGTGGGTTATAGTAATGGCTTATACACCACATATGACCTCATGTGTGCATATGTAGTGCATATGTGATGACCTCACACATGACTAGTCATGTGTGAGGTCATTTGTGAGGTGATATCTCATCTTTATACATCTTCTGCTGTCCTGTTAATGTGAGAAATCACAAAAGCGCTTGGAAATTCACTTTTTTTCAGAGTGGGTATTTTGCATAAAACACTATATAGAGGGGTTTTATAAGAGAGCTTACTGTTGTCACATGCACAGTGAGGAGGTTGAAGGCAGTACAAATGTAGTATTTAAGAACAGTTTGCCTTGTGAGTATTACACACAAAAAAAAAGGAGTGAAGGAATTAGAAGACAATGTTGTGATACAAAAGGTTTAATTCACAGAGCAGGAGTGGGGTTCTCAAGATGATTTCTTCACTTAGAAGTGATGGAGCCTAGAAGATGTAAATCTGGCAGTATGTGAAGGATTGGGAGGAGGGTGTAAATGTTTTAAGTAGGATGGATTTGAGTATCCAGTATCCATTTCTGAGTATTTGATTGAAATACTCAAATGAATTTTGGGATTTTATGTGCTGCTGCTACATTGTGATTGAGATAATATTTATGAAGGAATTTGGGGGAAATCAGTTAGGAAGGCTTCAGTTCTGGAAGTGGGGAGTACAGCATCTGCACTCTGAATGATAGGTAGGGATGTTGCAGCTTGGAGAATCATTCAAATTGTGATGTCTCTGCACTTCTAAAAAATAAGGAAATAGAGGATGAGTCACCCTGCCTGGGTGGCAAAATGGCAGCCAATAACACTGACCACTCTACTTTGAGATCTGCAGTCGTGAGATCCAAAACATGCCACATCCTTGAATTTTGGAAGATTGACACTGTCACCAGCTATGGTCCAATGCAAGTTTTTACTCGGAGCTCATCTGAGGAATTAGGTTTGTAGACAGAAGCCACCCAAGGAGGTACTATTGTCCTGCCAAATAAATGTGAGGCGAAAAGCTGTTAATCATTTTATTCTCATCTATGATTGCTGGTGTCTTTTCTTTCTCTCTCATAAACACATAAGATGACAGGTACTTCTTGCTGCTACAACACTACTAACACTCAGTACATTGTACACACACATCTATGTACTTGCCTATTTCTGGTTGCAAGGGTCAAGTCACAGCTGCTGTGTATACACATTCGTGTAAGTATCCTTCTGATTTCTTAATTACTCTTGTTCTTATAATGTGTCCATTAAAGATAAGACAGTTTATCTTGGGTTTATGAACTATATGACTTTGAGGGATGGGAGGATAGATGCATAAAGAAAGCTTCTGGGACTGTGGGATGAGATAGTAGGGTCACAGTTGCTTCTGCTTATACAACAAGGTAATAGAAGTGCTAGTTCTGAAATTATCCTATTGTAAGTTCTGTGGATGACTGGTTAGTGTTGGGTCTGTTATATGCATAGACCACGTTACATATATACAGTGGACCCCTGCATAACGATCACCTCCGAATGCGACCAATTATGTAAGTGTATTTATGTAAGTGCGTTTGTACGTGTATGTTTGGGGGTCTGAAATGGACTAATCTACTTCACAATATTCCTTATGGGAACAAATTCGGTCAGTACTGGCACCTGAACATACTTCTGGATTGAAAAAATATCGTTAACCGTGGGTCCACTGTACAGTGGACCCCCGCATAACGATCACCTCCGAATGCGACCAATTATGTAAGTGTATTTATGTAAGTGCATTTGTACGTGTATGTTTGGGGGTCTGAAATGGACTAATCTACTTCACAATATTCCTTATGGGAACAAATTCAGTCAGTACTGGCACCTGAACATACTTCTGGAGTGAAAAAATATCGTTAACCGGGGGTCCACTGTAATTTTTTTTTTCGTAACTGTGAATACATTCTTTGAATCACCATTGATCCCAGGATCCATGTGGGAAGGGGCCACCAGTAGCAATGTCAAAGACTGTGGTATCAATGCTCATTTTTTGCATTCTGTCATTTGTTAATTCTGTTTATGTACAAAATTCCCTATAATTATTTTACTTAAAACTATTGATTACTCTTTCACTGTTTTTTTTTTCCCACAAAGTAATGGTTATTTAAATCATGGTGAAAAATTTCAATAAAGTGACATAACATTGCTTTCTTTTGGTGGCACCTACTGTGTAAATACCAAAAGCAAGTGCTGACTTAATGGAATATTATGTTTGATGCATGAGGCCAGTGTCTAGTGTGTTTCAGTGATCACTTTTATTGTTACATATTTCAAGTTCAAAATCAAGTGTTGATTATTGCCAGTTGTTGTCATCCTAAGCTGCTTGTGGTAATTATGTTATGTAATTATGTTATGAGTTATGTGTCTCATAGCTCAGTGGCAGAGCATTTGGCTTGCTACTGAATAATGGCACGCCATGACATGTGGACAAGTCTCCTTGCACCTGCTGCCCTATTTACCTAGAAGTAAATAGATACCTAGGAGTTAGTTAGCTCTTGTTGGTTGCATCCTAGGAAAGAGGATCTGAGGACCTCAGTAGAAATAAGCCACATTGCTTTGCTTTCACGGGTTATCCTGAGTTATTAACCCTCTGGGGGTTAATAACTTGCATCAAATTTTTGGAAACCCAAAACTTCTCTCTTTTGTGATTGCAGAATAAATTCTCTGATCCCTTTAAATGAACACTTAAATTTGCATCCAACACTTTATCAACTGCAATACCTCATATATAAATTAACCATGGTAAATATATTGGATTCTTTGATACTACAAAACTTAATATTTACCATAATGTGTTTTGCAAATCTTGACTGAATATAACCTAGAGATTTTAAAGGAATCACTGAAGCATGATTTCTGCATCTCAGTATTCCTAAGGAGTTGAATTTCAACAGGTGCACCTTTTGTTCTATTTAAAGGTTCATTGCAATAATTATTAGCTCTTCTAAAGAATTGAAGAGATTGCAGATTTAGGTAATTGCTCAAATTTACTCTGGATATGTTGTGGCACAGATTGGCATAATAAATTTCTTTATTAATGCATAGTTCATTTTCTTTTTGGGGTTTATGGTAGGGTGCAGCATTTTGGTGGACTCTTCATAGCCTAGTGAATCCTTTAAATAATAATTTTTTTCTCTTATTTTTAATATAAATTTTTTCTTCCTAATTTACTCTCATTTGTGCACTTCTCCTATATCTGGTTCTCACTAATCATTAGTGAATGGAGCAAGACTCACTTAGTGCTGAAAAATAGTTCCTCTGTTTTTAGTAAATATATCCAGGCTTGGTTTGAATGTGACCAATAACTGGAAAGTTCAATGAACAATTTGTATCTTTGTATTTAGTAATGGCTTCATAACAAACACATGATGTTGACATGAACACCCACCGATCATATTCTGATATTTTTTGAACTTTCAAACCTAAATGTGTGTTTTGTGATTTTAAAAATATATACCATATATATTTTCAGTATTTTCTTCAAACACTAATAAATAGCATTTGCACTCTATAAGAGTAAAAACTCATCAAAAATCAATCATTTTCAACAATTACGCAAAGTTACTGTTAAATATGTGTTCACAACTTTCACAATTCGCATTAATTTATCTAATTATAATCATATTGCTGGTATGAAACAGTAGTAAGACTATAATTTATACATTTAGTATATTATTACATTTATTGGTAACCTTAGTTCATTAATGAATTAACATTCACTGAGTACATGTTTCTGTGGCCTGCCAAATTTCTTCTTTTTTTATATTTTTAAGACTGCTTGAATTTATAATTTTCAGCTAGCATGTATTTAAAGATCCAGTATGTATAATGTTAATATTATCACTTTTTTTTATACAGAATATGTACAATACAACCTTCATAGTTGCAAGTATTTTCTGTTTTGGTCAAGGCTTATTATAATTATAAAACATTAAGGAAAGTCTTTGTATATATATATATATATATATATATATATATATATATATATATGTATCTTTCTTTCAACACACTGGTCGTATCCCACAGAGGCGGGGTGACCCAAAAGGAAAAATGAAAGTATATATATATATCTTCTTTCTTTCAACACACCGGCCGTATCCCACCGAGGCGGGGTGGCCTAAAAGGAAAAACGAAAGTTTCTCCTTTTACATTTAGTAATATATACAGGAAAAGAGGTTACTAGCCCCTTGCTCCCGGCATTTTAGTTGCCTCTTACAACACGCATGGCTTACGGAGGAAGAATTCTGTTCCACTTCCCCATGGAGATAAGAGGAAATAAACAAGAATAAGAACTAGAAAGAAAATAGAAGAAAACCCAGAGGGATGTGTGTATATATATATGCTTGTACATGTATGTGTAGTGTGACCTAAGTGTAAGTAGAAGTAGCAAGACGTACCTGAAACCTTGCATATTTATAAGACAGAAAAATGGACACCAGCAATCCTACCATCATGTAAAACAATTACAGGCTTTCGTTTTACATTCACTTGGCAGGACGGTAGTACCTCCCTGGGCGGTTGCTGTCTACCAACCTACTACCTAGGATATATATATATATATCTTTCTTTCTTTCAACACACCGGCCGTATCCCACCGAGGCGGGGTGGCCCAAAAGGAAAAACGAAAGTTTCTCCTTTTACATTTAGTAATATATACAGGAGAAGAGGTTACTAGCCCCTTGCTCCCGGCATTTTAGTTGCCTCTTACAACACGCATGGCTTACGGAGGAAGAATTCTGTTCCACTTCCCCATGGAGATAAGAGGAAATAAACAAGAATAAGAACTAGAAAGAAAATAGAAGAAAACCCAGAGGGGTGTGTATATATGTGCTTGTACATGTATGTGTAGTGTGACCTAAGTGTAAGTAGAAGTAGCAAGACGTACCTGAAACCTTGCATATTTATAAGACAGAAAAATGGACACCAGCAATCCTACCTTCATGTAAAACAATTACAGGCTTTCGATTTACACTCACTTGGCAGGACGGTAGCACCTCCCTGGGCGGTTGCTGTTTACCAACCTACTACCTAGGATATATATATATATATATATATATATATATATATATCCTAGGTAGTAGGTTGGTAGACAGCAACCGCCCAGGGAGGTACTACCGTCCTGCCAAGTGAGTGTAAAACGAAAGCCTGTAATTGTTTTACATGATGGTAGGATTGCTGGTGTCCATTTTTCTGTCTCATAAACATGCAAGGTTTCAGGTACATCTTGCTACTTCTACTTACACTTAGGTCACACTACACATACATGTACAAGCACATATATACACACCCCTCTGGGTTTTCTTCTATTTTCTTTCTAGTTCTTATTCTTGTTTATTTCCTCTTATCTCCATGGGGAAGTGGAACAGAATTCTTCCTCCGTAAGCCATGCGTGTTGTAAGAGGCAACTAAAATGCCGGGAGCAAGGGGCTAGTAACCTCTTCTCCTGTATATATTACTAAATGTAAAAGGAGAAACTTTCGTTTTTCCTTTTGGGCCACCCCGCCTCGGTGGGATACGGCCGGTGTGTTGAAAGAAAGAAATATATATATCCTAGGTAGTAGGTTGGTAGACAGCAACCGCCCAGGGAGGTACTACCGTCCTGCCAAGTGAGTGTAAAACGAAAGCCTGTAATTGTTTTACATGATGGTAGGATTGCTGGTGTCCATTTTTCTGTCTCATAAACATGCAAGGTTTCAGGTACATCTTGCTACTTCTACTTACACTTAGGTCACACTACACATACATGTACAAGTATATATATACACACACCCCTCTGGGTTTTCTTCTATTTTCTTACTAGTTCTTGTTCTTGTTTATTTCCTCTTTCCTCCATGGGGAAGTGGAACAGAATTTTTCCTCCGTAAGCCATGCGTGTTGTAAGAGGCGACTAAACTGCCGGGAGCAAGGAGCTAGTAACTCCTTCTCCTGTATATATTACTAAATGTAAAAGGAGAATCTTTCATTTTTCCTTTTGGGCCACCCCGCCTCGGTGGGATACGGCCGGTGTGTTGAAAGAAAGGAAGAATATACGTATATATATCCTAGGTAGTAGGTTGGTAGACAGCAACTGCCCAGGGAGGTACTACCGTCCTGCCAAGTGAGTGTAAAACGAAAGCCTGTAATTGTTTTACGCGATGGTAGGATTGCTGGTGTCTTTTTTTCTGTCTCATAAACATGCAAGATTTCAGGTACGTCTTGCTACTTCTACTTACACTTAGGTCACACTACACATACATGTACAAGCATATATATACACACACCCCTCTGGGTTTTCTTCTATTTTCTTTCTAGTTCTTGTTCTTGTTTATTTCCTCTTATCTCCATGCGGAAGTGGAACAGAATTCTTCCTCCGTAAGCCATGCGTGTTGTAAGAGGCAACTAAAATGCCGGGAGCATGGGGCTAGTAACCCCTTCTGTATATATTACTAAATGTTAAAGGAGAAACTTTCGTTTTTCCTTTTGGGCCACCCCGCCTAGGTGGGATACGGCCGGTGTGTTGAAAGAAAGAAAGAATATATATATATATATATATATTTTTTTTTTTAACAAGTCGACCATCTCCCACTGAGGCAGGGTGACCCAAAAAGAAAGAAAATTCCCAAAATGAAAATACTTTCATTATCATTCAACACTTTCACCTCACTCATACATAATCACAGTTTTTGCAGAGGTGTTCAGAACACAACAGTTTAGAAGCATATATGTATAAAGATACACAACATATCCCTCCAAACTGCTAATATCCCGAAACCCCTCCTTTAGAGTGCAGGCATTGTACTTCCCATTTCCAGGACTCAAGTCCAGCTATATAAAAATAACCAGTTTCCCTGAATCCCTTCACTAAATATTACCCTGCTCACACTCCAACAGATCGTCAGGTCCCAAATGCCATTCGTCTCCATCCACTCCTATCGAACACGCTCATGCACACCTGCTGGAAGTCCAAGCCCCTCGCCCACAAAACCTCCCTTACCACTTCCTTCCAACCTTTTCAAGGACGACCTCTACCCCCGCCTTCCTTCCACTACAGATTTAAATGCTCTCCATGTCATTCTACTTTGATCCATTCTCTCTAAATGACCAAACCACCCCAACAACCCCTCTTCAGCCCTCTGACTAATATTTTTATTAACTCCACACCTCCTAATTTCCACACTCTGAATTTTCTGCATAATATTTACACCACACATTGCCCTTAGGCAGGACAACTCCACTGCCTCCAACCACCTCCTCGCTGCTGCATTCACAACCCAAGCTTCACACCCATATAAGAGTGTTGGTACTACTATATTTTCATACATTCCCTTCTTTGCATCCATAGATAACGTTTTTTGTCTCCACATATACCTCAACACACCACTCACCTTTTTTCCCTCATCAGTTCTATGATTAACCTCATCCTTCATAAATCCATCCACCGACACGTCAACTCCCAAATATCTGAAAACATTCACTTCTTCCATACTCCTCCTCCCCAATTTGATATCCAATTTTACTTTATCTAAATCATTTCATACCCTCATCACCTTACTCTTTTCTATGTTCACTTTCAACTTTCTATCTTTACACACACTCCCAAACTCATACACTAACTTTTGCAATTTTTCTTTAGAATCTCCCATAAGCACAGTATCATCAGCAAAAAGCAACTGTGTCAATTCCCATTTTGTATTTGATTCCCCATAATTTAATCCCACCCCTCTCCCAAACACCCTAGCATTTACTTCTTTACAACCTCATCTATAAATATATTAAACAACCATGGTGACATTACACATCCCTGTCTAAGACCTACTTTTACCGAGAAATAGTCTTCCTCTCTTCTACACACCCTAACTTGAGCCTCACTATCCTCATAAAAACTCTTTACAGCATTTAGTAACTTACCACCTATTCCATATACTTGCAACATCTGCCACATTGCTCCTCTATCTACTCTATCATATGCCTTTTCTAAATCCATAAATGAAATAAAAACTTCCCTACCTTTATCTAAATACTGTTCACATATATGCAGATGTTGCAAGTGTATGGTGTAGGAGGTAGGTTACTGAAAGCAGTGAAGAGTTTTTACGAGGACAGTGAGGCTCAAGTTAGAGTATGTAGGAAAGAGGGAAATTTTTTCCCAGTAAAAGTAGGCCTTAGACAAGGATGTGTGATGTCACCGTGGTTGTTTAATATATTTATAGATGGGGTTGTAAGAGAAGTAAATGCGAGGGTCTTGGCAAGAGGCGTGGAGTTAAAAGATAAAGAATCACACACAAAGTGGGAGTTGTCACAGCTGCTCTTTGCTGATGACACTGTGCTCTTGGGTGATTCTGAAGAGAAGCTGCAGAGATTGGTGGATGAATTTGGTAGGGTGTGCAAAAGAAGAAAATTAAAGGTGAATACAGGAAAGAGTAAGGTTATGAGGATAACAAAAAGATTAGGTGATGAAAGATTGAATATCAGATTGGAGGGAGAGAGTATGGAGGAGGTGAACGTATTCAGATATTTGGGAGTGGACGTGTCAGCGGATGGGTCTATGAAAGATGAGGTGAATCATAGAATTGATGAGGGAAAAAGAGTGAGTGGTGCACTTAGGAGTCTGTGGAGACAAAGAACTTTGTCCTTGGAGGCAAAGAGGGGAATGTATGAGAGTATAGTTTTACCAACGCTCTTATATGGGTGTGAAGCGTGGGTGATGAATGTTGCAGCGAGGAGAAGGCTGGAGGCAGTGGAGATGTCATGTCTGAGGGCAATGTGTGGTGTGAATATAATGCAGAGAATTCGTAGTTTGGAAGTTAGGAGGAGGTGCGGGATTACCAAAACTGTTGTCCAGAGGGCTGAGGAAGGGTTGTTGAGGTGGTTCGGACATGTAGAGAGAATGGAGCGAAACAGAATGACTTCAAGAGTGTATCAGTCTGTAGTGGAAGGAAGGCGGGGTAGGGGTCGGCCTAGGAAGGGTTGGAGGGAGGGGGTAAAGGAGGTTTTGTGTGCGAGGGGCTTGGACTTCCAGCAGGCATGCGTGAGCGTGTTTGATAGGAGTGAATGGAGACAAATGGTTTTTAATACTTGACGTGCTGTTGGAGTGTGAGCAAAGTAACATTTATGAAGGGATTCAGGGAAACCGGCAGGCCGGACTTGAGTCCTGGAGATGGGAAGTACAGTGCCTGCACTCTGAAGGAGGGGTGTTAATGTTGCAGTTTAAAAACTGTAGTGTAAAGCACCCTTCTGGCAAGACAGTGATGGAGTGAATGATGGTGAAAGTTTTTCTTTTTCGGGCCACCCTGCCTTGGTGGGAATCGGCCAGTGTGATAATAAAAAAAAAAAAAAATAATAAAAAATATATGCTTCAATGTAAACACTTGATCTACACATCCCCTACCCATTCTGAAACCTCCTTGCTCATCTGCAATCCTTCATTCTGTCTTACCTCTAATTCTTTCAATAATAACCCTACCATACACTTTTCCTGGTATACTCAGTAAACTTCTTTCTTTCAACACATGAGCCGTATCCCACCGAGGCGGGGTGAACCAAAAGGAAAAACGAAAGTACTCAGTAAACTTATTCCTCTATAATTTTTACAATCTCTTTTGTCCCCCTTCCCTTTATATAAAGGAACTATACATGCTCTCCGCCAATCCCTAGGTACCTTCCCCTCTTTCATACATTTATTAAACAAAAATACCAACCACTCCAACACTATATCCCCCCTGCTTTTAACATTTCTGTCATGATCCCGTCAGTTCCAGCTGCTTTACCCCATTTCATTCTACGTAATGCCTCATGCACCTCCCCCACACTTACATCTTGTTCTTCTTCACTCCTAAAAGATGGTATACCTCCCTGGCCAGTGCATGAAATTACCGCTTCCCTTTCTCCGTCGACATTTAGAAGTTCCTCAAAATATTCTCGCCATCTACCCAAAACCTCCATCTCCCCATCTACTAACTCCCCTGCTCTGTTTTTAACTGACAAACCCATTCGTTCTCTAGGCTTTCTTAACTTGTTTAACTCCAAAAATTTTTCTTATTTTTATTAAAATTTCTTGACAGTGCCTCTCCCACTCTATCTTCTGCTCTCCTTTTGCACTCTGTCACCACTCTCTTTACCTTTCTTTTACTCTCCATATACTCTACTCTTCTTATAGCACTTCTGCTTTGTGAAAACCTCTCATAAGCAAACTTTTTCTCTTTTATCACACCCTTTACTTCATCATTCCACCAATCACTCCTCTTTCCTCCTGCACCCACCCTCCTATAACCACAAACTTCTGCCCCACATTCTAATACTGCATTTTTAAAACTATTCCAACCCTCTTCAAACCCCCCACTACTCATACTTGCACCAGCCCACCTTTCTGCCAATAGTTGCTTATATCTCACCCGAACTTCCTCTTCCCTTAGTTTATACACTTTCACCTCCCTCTTGCTTGTTGTTGCTATTTTCCTCTTTTCCCATCTACCTCTTACTCTAACTGTAGCTACAGCTAAATATTGATCCGATATATCAGTTGCCCCTCTATAAACGTGTACATCCTGGAGCCTACCCATCAACCTTTTATCCACCAATACATAATCTAACAAACTATTTTCATTACGAGCTATATCATATCTTGTATATTTATTTATCCTCTTCTTCAGAAAATATGTATTACTTATTACCAAACCTCTTTCTACACATAGCTCAATTAAAGGCTCCCCATTTTCATTTACCCCTGGTACCCCAAATTTACCTACCACTCCCTCGACAACATTTTTGCCCACTTTAGCATTGAAATCCCCTACCACCATTACTCTCACACTTGGTTTAAAACTCCCTATGCATTCACTCAACATTTCCCAAAATCTCTCTCTCTCCTCTACACTTCTCTCTTCTCCAGGTGCATATACGCTTACTATAACCCACTTTCCACATCCAAGCTTTATTTTACTCCACATAATCCTTGAATTAATACATTTATAGTCCCTCTTTTCCTGCCATAACTTATCCTTAAACATTATTGCTACTCCTTCTTTAGCTCTAACTCTATTTGAAACCCCTGACCTAATCCCATTTATTCCTCACCACTGAAACTCTCCCACCCCCTTCAGCTTTATTTCACTTAAAGCCAGGACATCCAGCTTCTTTACATTCATAACATTCGCAACCATCTCTTTCTTATCATTTGCACAACATCCACGCACATTCAGACTTCCCACTTTGACAGTTTTCTTCTTCTTATTCTTTTTAGTAATTATTACAGGAAAAGGGGTTACTAGCCCATTGTTCCCGACATTTTAGTTGACTTTTACAACATGCATGGCTTACAGAGGAAAGATTCTTATTCCACTTCCCCATGGATATAAAAGGAAAAGTAATAAGACCAAGAACTATTTTTATTTTATTATTATCACACCGGCCGATTCCCACCAAGGCAGGGTGGCCCGAAAAAGAAAAACTTTCACCATCATTCACTCCATCACTGTCTTGCCAGAAGGGTGCTTTACACTACAGTTTTTAAACTGCAACATTAACACCCCTCCTTCAGAGTGCAGGCACTGTACTTCCCATCTCCAGGACTCAAGTCTATTAAGATAAAATCAAAGAAAACACAGATGAGTGTGTATAAATAAACATGTACATGTATGTGTAGTGTGACCTAAGTGTAAGTAGAAGTAGCAAGACGTACCTGTAATCTTGCATATTTATGAGACAGACAAAAGACACCAGCAATCCTACCATCATGTAAAACAATTACAGGCTTTCGTTTCACACTCACTTGGCAGGACGGTAGTACCCCCCTGGGTGGTTGCTCTCTACCAACTTACCAACCTATATAGATATATTCTTTCTTTCTTTCAACACACTGGCCATATCCCACTAAGGCGGGGTGGCCCGAAAGGAAAAACGAAAGTTTCTCCTTTCAAATTTAGTAATATATACAGGAGAAGGGGTTACTAGCCCCTTGCTCCCGGCATTTTAGTCGCCTCTTACAACACGCATGGCTTACGGAGGAAGAATTCTGTTCCACTTCCCCATGGAGATAAGAGGAAATAAACAAGAACAAGAACTAGAAAGAAAATAGAAGAAAACCCAGAGGGGTGTGTGTATATATATGCTTGTACATATATGTGTAGTGTGACCTAAGTGTAAGTAGAAGTAGCAAGATGTACCTGAAATCTTGCATGTTTATGAGACAGAAAAAAGGACACCAGCAATCCTACCATCATGTAAAACAATTACAGGCTTTCGTTTTACACTCACTTGGCAGGACGGTAGTACCTCCCTGGGCGGTTGCTGTCTACCAACCTACTACCTAGGATATATATACGTATATATATATATATATACTTTCATTTTTCCTTTTGGGTCACCCCAACCTACTACCTAGAATATATGTATATATACATGTGATAAATATGTAATAAGCCTTGAAATAGTCTCAAATTCAATATGATTTAGCCAGTTATAATTTAGAAAAGGCCGATTCCCAGCAAAGGTTCACCTAACAGCCTTAGTTGTTCCAGAGCCTACCTGAGACTTCTCAGCTATGCCTGAATTGCCCAATTCTACAATATTTTTGCATTTCTAATTTAATTTCGTTTGGTTGTCATGTTTGGTTGCGCCCCAAGTATGAGCTGCGTCTCCCTGAGCATCTGGAACTCCCTACATTGGATGAAGTTCGAGCATCAAGTCAGGGCAACACTGTTGGCCAGGTACCTTCGGCGCCACAACCTCTGGTGTTACCCATTTTGCCATTAAATCCCACTCTAATGTCAACCCTCCCACCATCACATCCATCTGTGATGAATGCTACTGTTACACACATACACCATTCACCTTCCCTCTCACCACCTCAACATATGACACAGTTGTCAACTACTGTACCATCATTTCATCCCCAGTTATCGCCAGTCCCAGCACTCCACCAACAGATTACTCCAACCACACCATATCCATTAGTGTCACCATTGTCTCCCTTACCTCCTCTTTCTCCATCAGTCAGCCCTAACTCCACTGACTGGTTGAAATATTTCACTCTGCCCTCTTCCTCGTACGCTTCCCCAACACTTCAGTACCTGAACCTACATCACTCTGCTCTACAACGGCAACAGTCCCCAGTATTGTCTTCAATTCCTGTCAGTTATGCAGAGCCAAACAGCCCTGTATTTAACCAGTGGGACTCCCCATATTCTTTTTCCAACTTGAAAAATGTTAACAGTAATAGTCAAGATTGTTACCAGAGTCATAATACTCTCAGCAGACTACAACTTGGTAAACAACTTAATTCTGTAAGATTTCATAGTCAGTATCCTGTTCTTAATATAGCTTCACTTCATAATCAAAATCTGTATGAATAGAACATATTTCAGAATGTACAGAACTGATGAAGAAAATAGATTTTTTGACTAATAATGTACACTGGAAAAAAGTAGAAAAAATACTTCATTGGTAATAAATAAATGTGCTCATTTTTATTGTAAACTCATTATTCATTCAAAAATCAACTCATTATATTGACTAATTATTCTTTAAACATCAAGTTCCACATTTACAACAAACAGAATTAATAAACATTTCATAAATAATATTTTTCTACCTCATTGCACATTCAAAGCCAATAGTTTTCAAGTTCCAGGCTTGTTAGGATTAATAATTTTGGAAGAGTGATATGGCATAGTTTTGGCAGTATCAATGTAGCTATATGAATATTGATATTAGGCATAAGGTAATAGGTTCCTAATACATAGGATAGGTAGAAATGTTAGTAAACATTTATCTTTTTGTACAGTAATGTTGATCATAGGCAGTAAGGTTAGTTGTAGAAGGCAGTCACAGGAGAAAGTTGCTCTTTACATAACTAATAAATATCTTCAGCAGAAGTATGACATTATCCTAGGTGGCTTATTTGCATTTGTTGATATATTATTCAGATTTATTTTTATACCTGTATTGTGTTCATCACTTAAAGCATAAAGCAACATAATTACTTATTATAATGATAATTGTCCGTACACTTGTCCCACTTTAGAATAAATAAAATATCAGAGCAACCTTCTATGTTAGTTTTACTTTATTGTCTAATTAAATTCCAAGTCCTTGTCCTTAAGAGTATGTAATATTCTGATGTACTCAGATTAATAAGTACAATGTTCCTCTTCAATGAGCATGAGTCCACAGAATCTTCAAAAGTAACCTTCGTAAGTGTTGATATTTCTGTGTTATTCCAGATATATGATGTTGGTTTTGATGTGTATTCACCTTGAGACAATACATTCACTCCTAGTATTATAATAGCAGATCCAGAAATACAGTAAAAGCTTACTATTTTCCATTAATAGTCAATAAATTCAGTAGCTCAGGAATCTTTATTAATTTACAGTTTCATATTATCTTTCCTTTTAGTACAATACATTTGAAAGATCAGTGCATGAATTTTGTGTAGGCTATACAAGCATAGAGGTTATTAATATTCATGGAGAAAATGGTACAATTATAGGGCTGTAGAGTGCCTTACAATGGGAGATATTGCTTGATCCATGGAAAAGGAGTGGAGTTTTATTTCCTAAGATAAAGAGTTCTTCAGCAACGTGAAGGCACCTTCATTCAAGAAGACGCATGGGAAGTCCACTTGTAATGGCTTATACAGATATTAATGCATCTCCATTATTCAAATGCTTGGAAAGTTCAGCTTGATAGTTGTCAATAATGAGTTTTTAAGATTTGTTTCGTAATACAAAACACGTGCACATGCACCCACACATGCACATGTCATACACATGTGCCATACGTACGTGCCACACACGCACACACACCTGCCATACACACACACACGTGCCATAATACACACACACTCACCTGCCATATACACATGTGCCATACACACACACACACACGTGCCATACACACACAAACATGCATGTGCCATACACACACACACACACGTGCCATACACACACAAACACGCATGTGCCATACACACACACATGTGCCATACACACACACACACACATGCCATATACACACACACACATGCCATACACACACACAACACACATGTGCCACACACACACACACATGTGCCACACACACACACATGTGCCACACACACACACACACACACACAGTAGCGATCAGTGAAGAGGCAGGGCCAGGAGCTGTGTCTCGACCCCTGCAACAACAATTAGGTGAGTACAATTAGGTGAGTAAAACAAACACACACACACACACACACACACACACACACACACACACACACACACACACACACACAGAGGAAGGCCTCTGGGGCGACAGAACAGAGGGGGACACCAGCAAGGAATATACCAACAAGTGTTGGATGACATACATACAAATGAGGAGGAGGTGAAGAAGCTGCTAAGGGACATCAATACCTCAACGGCAATGGGACCGGACAACATCTCCCCGTAGGTCCTTAGAGAGGGAGCGGATATGCTGTGTGTGCCACTTACCACAATCTTCAACACATCCCTGGAAACTGGGCAACTACCTGAGGTATGGAAGATGGCAAATGTAGTTCCCATTATTAAAAAAGGAGACAGAAAAGAGGCACTAAATTATAGACCTGTGTCACTGACATGTATAGTATGCAAAATTATGGAGAAGATTATCAGGAGGAGAGTGGTGGAGCACCTGGAACGGAACAAGAGTATAAACGCTAACCAGCACAGATTCATGGAAGGCAAATCCTGTGTCACAAACCTTCTGGAGTTTTATGATAAAGTAACAGAAGTAAGACACAAGAGAGAGGGGTGGGTTGATTGCATCTTCTTGCACTGCAAGAAGGCCTTTGACACAGTTCCTCACAAGAGATTAGTGCAGAAGCTAGAGGATCAGGTGCATATAACAGGAAGGGCACTGCAATGGATCAGAAAATACCTGACAAGGAGGCAACAACAAGTCATGGTACGTGATGAGGTATCACAGTGGGCACCTGTGACGAGCAGGGTCCCACAAGGGTCGGTCCTAGGACCAGTGCTATTTTTGGTATATGTGAACGACATGATGGAAGAGTTAGACTCAGAAGTGTCCCTGTTTGCAGACGATGTGAAGTTAATGAGAAGAATTAAATCAGATGAGGATCAGGCAGGACTTCAATGAGACCTGGACAGACTGGACACCTAGTCCAGCACCTGGCTTCTCAAATTTAACCCCTCCAAATGCAAAGTCATGAAGATCGGGGAAGGGCACAGAAGACCGCAGACGGAGTATAGGCTAGGTGGCCAAAGACTGCAAACCTCGCCCAAGGAGAAAGATCTTGGGGTGAGTGTAACACCGAGTATGTCTCCGGAAGCACACATCAACCAGATAACTGCTGCAGCATATGGGCGCCTGGCAAACCTGAGAACAGCGTTCCGATACCTTAGTAAGGAATCGTTCAAGACACTGTACACCGTGTACGTCAGACCCATACTGGAGTATGCAGCACCTGCTTGGAACCCGCACTTGATCAAGCATGTCAAGAAATTAGAGAAGGTGAAAAGGTTTGCGACAAGGTTAGTTCCAGAGCTAAGGGGAATGTCCTGTGAAGAAAGGTTAAGGGAAATCGGCCTGACGACACTGGAGGACAGGAAGGTCAGGGGAGACATGATAACGACATATAAAATACTGCGCAGAATAGACAAGGTTGACAAAGACAGGATGTTCCAGGGAGGGGACACAGAAACAAGAGGTCACAATTGGAAGTTGAAGACTCAGATGAGTCAAAGGGATGTTAGGAAGTATTTCTTCAGTCATAGAGTTGTCAGGCAGTGGAACAGCCTAGAAAGTGACGTAGTGGAGGCGGGAACCATACATAGTTTTAAGACGAGGTTTAATAAAGCTCATGGAGCAGGGAGAGAGAGGATCCAGTAGCAACCAGTGAAGACGCAGGGCCAGGAGCTAAGACTCGACACCTGCAACCACACACACACACACACACACACACACACACACACTACAAAGGGATCTGGACAGGCTGCAGAACTGGTCCAGCAATTGGCTCCTGGAGTTCAATCCCACCAAGTGCAAAGTCATGAAGATTGGGGAAGGGCAAAGAAGGCCGCAGACGGAGTACAGTCTAGGGGGTCAGAGACTACAAACCTCACTCAAGGAAAAAGATCTTGGGGTGAGTATAACACCAGGCACATCTCCTGAAGCGCACATCAACCAAATAACTGCTGCAGCATATGGGCGCCTAGCAAACCTCAGAACAGCATTCCGACATCTTAATAAGGAATCGTTCAGGACCCTGTACACCGTATACGTTAGGCCCATATTGGAGTATGCGGCACCAGTTTGGAACCCACACCTAGCCAAGCACGTAAAGAAACTAGAGAAAGTGCAAAGGTTTGCAACAAGACTAGTCCCAGAGCTAAGAGGTATGTCCTACGAGGAGAGGTTAAGGGAAATCAACCTGACGACACTGGAGGACAGGAGAGATAGGGGGGGACATGATAACGACATACAAAATACTGAGAGGAATTGACAAGGTGGACAAAAACAGGATGTTCCAGAGATTGGACACAGTAACAAGGGGACACAGTTGGAAGCTAAAGACACAGATGAATCACAGGGATGTTAGGAAGTATTTCTTCAGCCACAGAGTAGTCAGTAAGTGGAATAGTTTGGGAAGCGATGTAGTGGAGGCAGGATCCATACATAGCTTTAAGCAGAGGTACGATAAAGCTCACGGCTCAGGGAGAGTGACCTAGTAGCGATCAGTGAAGAGGCGGGGCCAGGAGCTCGGACTCGACCCCCGCAACCTCAACTAGGTGAGTACAACTAGGTGAGTACACGCACACACACACACACACACACACACACACACACACACACACACAGTTGGAAGTTGAAGACACAGATGAATCACAGGGATGTTAGGAAGTATTTCTTCAGCCACAGAGTAGTCAGTAAGTGGAATAGTTTGGGAAGCGATGTAGTGGAGGCAGGATCCATACATAGCTTTAAGCAGAGGTTGATAAAGCTCACGGTTCAGGGAGAGTGACCTAGTAGTGATCAGTGAAGAGGCGAGGCCAGGAGCTCGGACTCGACCCCTGCAACCTCAACTAGGCGAGTACAACTAGGTGAGTACACACACACACACACACACACACACACACACACACACACACACACACACACACAGGGGTCAGTTCTAGGACCAGTGCTATTTTTGATATATGTGAACGACATGATGGAAGGAATAGACTCTGAAGTGTCCCTGTTCGCAGATGACGTGAAGTTGATGAGAAGAATTAAATCGGACGAGGATGAGGCAGGACTGCAAAGAGACCTGGAGAGGCTGGACATGTGGTCCAGTAACTGGCTCCTCGAATTCAATCCAGCCAAATGCAAAGTCATGAAGATTGGGGAGGGGCAAAGAAGACCGCAGACAGAATATAGGCTAGGTGGACAAAGACTACAGACCTCACTCAGGGAGAAAGACCTTGGGGTGACCATAACACCGAGTACATCACCGGAGGCACACATCAACCAAATAACCACTGCAGCATACGGGCGCCTGGCAAACCTGAGAATAGCGTTCCGATACCTCAATAAGGAATCGTTCAAGACACTGTACACTGTGTATGTTAGGCCCATACTGGAGTATGCAGCACCAGTCTGGAACCCACACCTGGTCAAGCACGTCAAGAAGTTAGAGAAAGTACAAAGGTTTGCAACAAGGCTAGTCCCAGAGCTCAAGGGAATGTCGTACGAGGAAAGGTTAAGGGAAATCGGACTGACGACACTGGAGGACAGAAGGGTCAGGGGAGACATGATAACGACATACAAGATACTGCGGGGAATAGACAAGGTGGACAGAGATAGGATGTTCCAGAGAGGGGACACAGGGACAAGGGGTCACAACTGGAAGCTGAAGACTCAGACGAGTCACAGGGACGTTAGGAAGTATTTCTTCAGTCATAGAGTTGTCAGCAAGTGGAATAGCCTAGCAAGTGAAGTAGTGGAGGCAGGAACCATACATAGTTTTAAGAAGAGGTATGACAAAGCTCAGGAAGCAGAGAGAGAGAGGATCCAGTAGCGATCTCGAGCAACCACACACACACACACACACACACACACACACACACACACACACACACACACACACACACACACACACACACACACACACACACACACACAGTTGGAAGTTGAAGACACAGATGAATCACAGGGATGTTAGGAAGTATTTCTTCAGCCACAGAGTAGTCAGTAAGTGGAATAGTTTGGGAAGCGATGTAGTGGAGGCAGGATCCATACATAGCTTTAAGCAGAGGTTGATAAAGCTCACGGTTCAGGGAGAGTGACCTAGTAGTGATCAGTGAAGAGGCGAGGCCAGGAGCTCGGACTCGACCCCTGCAACCTCAACTAGGCGAGTACAACTAGGTGAGTACACATACACACACACACACACACACACACACACACACACACACACACACACACACACACACACACACACACACACACACACACACACACACACACACATACACACAGTATAATGTATAATTTGAATGATAAATGATACTAAAACAATAAATAGACTAAAATATTCATTGGTAGTAATTGCTTTATCTTCAGTGAAAAAGGAAAAGTTTGACAAAACCAGCATTATATTTCATGGAATTTTTATATTGTTTTCCAAATATTTTGCATGCTGCTTGCATGCCTCATTTACAGTGTGTTTTGGCATGTTTTTTGTTAAGAAATGCATGTTTCAGTGTTGTTAAGAAATGCATGTTCCAGTGTTGTGTTACAGTCTGTGTACGGGGAGACTCCTCCAGTGACAATGTCCTCCACCTGGGGATGATCACCTCTACAGCTAGACACTCGTCACATCGACTAGTCTTCAAGGGTGCTTTTTTTTTTTAATGAAATAATACACATATATGTCGGAATATTATTGATGCTGTGAGGCGTGCTGTCATTACTGTTCCTTGTAGGACGCCTGCTGTAATATTAACCTTTGCAGGTATGCATACTTCTCCACAAGCAGCTACTAATAGTGCAGTTAGTTAACTTCAGGTTAGCACTGTTATAACATAGAATATGCAAATTTTAAGCAATTTAAATTTCTGCTCATATCTGAATAATTATTTTTACTGGTACCTGTATGTACTAACATTTTAATTTATAAAAAAAAAAATTAGCTACTAGTTTATAATGTTTATTTTAATGATTGTTTAGATAATTTTTTGTTAAGGATAAAGAATTGATGCTGTTCACATCTTGTTTTGTTGCACTGAATTTTTTTTTAAACACTGAGAATATATAATACTGTTTCATGTACCATTAAATGTATTGTTCCATAGATAATGTATTGCGAGATGAATCATGAAAATATTTGCATCAATTAATATTTTGGTTATTGGTAATTGACCTCGTTACCCTCTCCACAGTACAATTTGGATTTCCGAGGCCTAAGCCCAAGAGGAAGAGGAAACTCCCCATACAGGTCAGATGGTGAAGATGTCTCTGGCTCCGGCAACAACTCTGCCACGGGTGGGGGAACAGGCTCGGAAGGGAACATGTGACAATTTGGGATGGCCCGGCGGGGCAAGGGAGATGCACGCCGCACGCGTGTCTCCTTCCTTCTCTTCTAAATACATATACTGAGGAGAAGACCCTGCCCGGGCCACAGGAGAAGAGGGGCAGAGAATCTTTGGCTTTGTTGTTAATAACTGTTGGGATCCCCCTCAGCATCTATTTATTATTATAGAGGCTGACTTATGCTTCCACTGCAGCTTCTTGTTGTGCTCCTTTTGGTGCTAAACCAGTACAGTACTTATCATGTTAGTTACAGTAAGGAGTTTTCATAACCACTTTTACATGATGAAACGTCATTAGCACAAAGAAAATGCTGTATAAACACTGAAAAGAAAAGAAAGAGTAATGATGGCACAATATTCAAAACATGATCAAAGCCTTACTCATTTTTAAAGGATCATTGTATTTATTAAGAAACAACAAAACTGTATTTTCTCTGCCCCCATCTCCCTTTAGGTTATTTAGTTTTACTGATGGATGAAACAAAATTAATGTTAAAGGTTCAGTAGACTCAGGTTAAGGATTTTTTTGACAGCAACAAAAAGAACTTTCTAAAGAAAATTAGAAGAATAAATGTACTAAGTACATTTAAAAATTAAAACAGAATATATAAAGGCATAGGAGTGAATAAAAGGCAACTCATAAAAGGGTATAGAATGACATTAGTTTATTTAAGGAGTAACAACTGGGATAATTGTCTCTCCAGGAACAATGGCAATAAGAACTAATAAGGAGAGTTGGTATGGCTCTTTGTTGCTCTGTTAGTTAGTCCAGAGCTTCTGTAATCAAAGGCATACAGGCTGGACTCCTTAACCCTGCACTGTCAGCATATGGTGATGGATAAAACACTGCCGTGACTGGACCATTGTCACCAATGAAATCTGTTTACCATGAAATCAATAACTAGTGTGTGTGTGCGTGCATGCGTAAGTTTTCACAAGTTTGTGTACTTGCCTGACAAATGAGTAAAGTGGATCAGTTACTTTCATTGGTGACTTAAGTCAGTACAGTACGTATTAAAGAGATGACTACAGCTTGGTAAACTCACAACAAACTTGCCTTATGTTACCTGTTATATTAAAATGTATTCATGAATTCAATTACTAGTAATGCAACATGCCCAGCTTACCAGTTTTCACAATACTCTTCATAGATGTTACCTTGCTTACACTCCAACAGCATATTGCATTGCAAAAGCCACATGCTTAAACTCATACCAGTGCAAAACATGCACGAGCTTGCTGGATACTCAAGCCCCACTATTGGTCAATGTATCTTGCTCCTTCCTTTCTAATTAAAAAAAATATCTCCAAAATCCCTCTTCTACTCCTTTAATTATATGTTTCATACCATCACACCTAAGTGCTTCACTACTTTTTTCAGCATGATATTCACACCACACATTGATCTCATATATGACATCTTCACTGGCTTTCAATTTTTTTTGCCGTAATATTCAGGTACCATACTTTACTCCATATTGTTTTAAAAGAGTTGTCCTCATTTTGTTATATTCTCCTTTTTGCCTCCATTGCAAAACTTCTTTCCATAGATTCTGCAACACCCTAATTACCTTCTTTCCCAAATTTATTCTTTGATACATCTCATCATTATTAGATCCATTTGCCAACACATCCACTTTCAAATACATTTATTTATTCCATTCTCCTTCCCTCCAATCTGGCAATTAGTCTTTCATTATCTACAGTCTCTTTTTACTCTTATCACTCTACTCTTCTATGTTCACATTCAATTTTTTCCACTTAAGGAGCAACTACAAAGCCTCCCATCTAACATTCATTTCTTTTGCAGCCATATGCATGAATGCAATTAACAACCATAAGGACCAACCTGCCTCGTGCCGTTCACGGAGAACAAGTAATTTTTAAAGTGATAAACTTTAGTAAGAGCCTCCCCAGTGCCAGACCTTTCCTGTCTGTCATGTAATTTGCTTATATGTGTGTGTATATATTATGTACGAATGAATGCATATATAAAGGTGCATGTGTGTATTTGTGTGTGTCTGTGTGTGTGTATTTGTATATGTTTGTATTTGTATGTACGTATGTGTATTTTGTAGGTGTGTGTATTTGTATGTGTTTGCATTTGTGTGTGTGTGTATTTGTATGTGTGCATATTTGTGTGTGTGTGTATTTGTGTGTGTGTACTCACCTAGTTGTGGTTGCAGAGGTCAAGTCATAGCTCATGGCCCCCACCTTTTCACTGGTCACTACTGTGTCACTCTTCCTGCTCCATGCACTTTATCATACCTCTTCTTAAAGCTAGGTATGGATCCTGCCTCCACTACATCACTTCCCAGACTATTCCACTTCCTGACAACTCTGTGACTGAAGAAATACTTCGTAATGTCCCTGTGATTCAACTGAGTCTTCAACTTCCAACTGTGACCCCTTATTGCTGTGTCCCATCTCTGGAACATCTTGTCTCTGTCCACCTTGTCGATTCATCACAGTATTTTATATGTCGTTATCATATCCCCCCTATCTCTCCTGTCTTCCATTGTTGTCAATTCGATTTCCCTTAGCCTCTCCTCCTAGGATATACCCCTTAGCTCCGTGACTAGTCTTGTTGCAAACCTTTGCACTTTCTCTGGTTTCCTCACATGCTTGGCTAGGTAAGGGTTCCAAACTGGCACTGCATACCCCAATATGGGCCTCAAGTACACAGTGTACAGGGTCCTGAGTGACTCCTTATTTAGATGTCGGAATGCTGTTCTTAGGTTTGCCAGGTGCCTGTATGCTGCAGCAGGTATTTAGTTGATGTGCGCCTCAGATGTGCCCGGTGTTATACTCACCCCAAGATCTTTTTCCTTGAGTGAGGTTTGTAGTCTCTGGCCCCCCTAGACTGTACTCCGTCTGCGGTCTTCTTTGCCCTTCCGCAATCTTCATGACTTTGCACTTGGTGGGGTTGAACTCCAGGAGCCATTTGCTGGACCAGGCCTGCAGCCTGTCTAGATCTTCCTGTAGTTCTGCCTGGTCCTCATCCAACTGAATTCTTCTCATCAACTTCACATCATCCACAAACAGGGATACTTCGGAGTCTACTCCTTCTGTCATGTCGTTCACAAATACTGTACATACCAGAAACAGCACTGGTCCTAGGACTGATCCCTGTGGCACCCTGCTCGTTACAGGCGCCCACTCTGACACTTCGCCACGTACCATGACTCGCTGTTGTCTTCCTGACACCTGATCCATTGTAGTGCCTTCCCTGTTATCCCTGCCTTGTCCTCCAGCTTTTGCACTAATCTTTTATATGGAACTGTGTCAAATGCCTTCTTACAGTGTGTGTATGCATTTGTGTGTGTGTGTGTGTGTGTGTGTGTGTGTGTGTGTGTGTGTGTGTGTGTGTGTGTGTGTGTACTCACCTAGTTGTACTCACCTAGTTGAGGTTGCAGGGGTCGAGTCTGAGCTCCTGGCCCCACCTCTTCACTGGTCGCTACTAGGTCACTATCCCTGAACCGTGAGCTTTATCATACCTTTGCTTAAAGCTATGTATGGATCCTGCCTCCACTACATCACTTCCCAAACTATTCCACTTCCTGACTTCTCTGTGGCTGAAGAAATACTTCCTAACATCCCTGTGATTCATCTGTGTCTTCAACTTCCAACTGTGTCCCCTTGTTACTGTATCCAATCTCTGGAACATCCTGTCTTTGTCCACCTTGTCAATTCCTCTCAGTATTTTGTATGTCGTTATCATGTCCCCCCTATCTCTCCTGTCTTCCAGTGTCATCAGGTTGATTTCCCTTAACCTCTCCTCATAGGACATACCTCTTAGCTCTGGGACTAGTCTTGTTGCAAACCTTTGCACTTTCTCTAGTTTCTTTACGTGCTTGGCTAGGAGTGGGTTCCAAACTGGTGCCGCATACTTCAATATGGGTCTAACGTACACGGTGTACAGGGTCCTGAACGATTCCTTATTAAGGTGTCGGAATGCTGTTCTGAGGTTTGCTAGGCGCCCACATGCTGCAGCCGTTATTTGGTTGATGTGCGCTTCAGGAGATGTGCCTGGTGTTATACTCACCCCAAGTTCTTTTTCTTTGAGTGAGGTTTGTAGTCTCTGGCCCCCCTAGACTGTACTCCGTTTGTGGTCTTCTTTGCCCTTCCGCAATCTTCATGACTTTGCACTTGGTGGGATTGAACTCCAGGAGCCAATTGCTGGACCAGGTCTGCAGCCTGTCCAGATCCCTTTGTAGTTCTGCCTGGTCTTCGATCGAGTGAATTCTTCTCATCAACTTCACGTCATCTGCAAACAGGGACACTTCGGAGTCTATTCCTTCCGTCATGTCGTTCACAAATACCAGAAACAGCACTGGTCCTAGGACTGACCCCTGTGGGACCCCGCTGGTCACAGGTGCCCACTCTGACACCTCACCACGTACCATGACTCGCTGCTGTCTTCCTGACAAGTATTCCCTGATCCATTGTAGTGCTTTCCCTGTTATTCCTGCTTGGTCCTCCAGTTTTTGCACTAATCTCTTGTGTGGAACTGTGTCAAATGCCTTCTTGCAGTCCAAGAATATGCAATCCACTCACCCCTCTCTCTCTTGTCTTACTGCTGTCACCATGTTATAGAACTCCAGTAGGTTTGTGACACAGGATTTCCCATCCCTGAAACCATGTTGGCTGCTGTTGATGAGATCATTCCTTTCTAGGTGTTCCACCACTCTTCTCCTGATAATCTTCTCCATGATTTTGCATACTATACATGTCAGTGACACTGGTGTGTAGTTTAGTGCTTCATGTCTGTCTCCTTTTTTAAAGATTGGGACTACATTTGCTGTCTTCCATGCCTCAGGCAATCTCCCTCTTTGTACCCTTGGGTACAAACCTCTCCTCAGCCTCCTTGCACATTGTTGCTACATATTTCATCATCTCATTAACTGGCTTCCCTGCCAGTTCTCTTTCCCACTGAACCCCGTTCAGGAAGTTCCTCATTCCTGTGTAGTCCCCTTTCTTGTAGTTTGGCTTCATTCGTCCTGACCTTCCTGCTTCCCCCTCCACTTGTAGCTCTACTGTGTATTCGAAGCTTAAAACCACATGATCGCTGGCCCCAAGGGGTCTTTCATATGTGATGTCCTCAATATCTGCACTACTCAAGGTGAATACTAAGTCCAGTCTTGCTGGTTCATCCTCTCCTCTCTCTCTTGTAGTGTCCCTTACATGTTGGTACATGAAGTTTTCCAGTACCAAGTCCATCATCTTAGCCCTCCATGTATCTTGGCCCCCATGTGGCTCCAAGTTCTCCCAATCAATCTGTGTGTGTGTGTGTGTGTGTGTGTGTGTGTGTGTGTGTGTGTGTGTGTGTGTGTGTGTGTGTGTGTGTGTGTGTGTGTGTGTGTGTGTGTGTGTATTTGTGTGTGTATTTGTGTGTGTATTTGTGTGTGTATTTGTGTGTGTATTTGTGTGTGTATTTGTGTGTGTATTTGTGTGTATTTGTGTGTGTGTGTGTGTGTGTGTGTGTGTGTGTGTGTGTGTGTGTGTGTGTGTGTGTGTGTGTGTGTGTGTGTGTGTGTACTCATCTAATTGTGGTTGCAGGGGTCGAGACTCGGCTCCTGGCCCCGCCTCTTCACTGATCGCTACTAGATCCTCTCTCCCCCTGCTCCATGAGCTTTATCATACCTCGTCTTAAAACTGTGTATGGTTCTTGCCTCCACTACATCACTCGCCAGACTATTCCACTTCCTGACAACTCTATGACTAAAGAAATACTTCCTAACATCTCTTTGACTCATCTGAGTCTTCAGCTTCCAATTGTGACCCCTTGTTTCTGTGTCCCTTCTCTGGAACATCCTGTCTTTGTCCACCTTGTCAATTCTTCACAGTATTTTGTATGTCGTTATCATGTCTCCCCTAACCTTCCTGTCCTTCATTGTCGTCAGGCCGATTTCCCTTAACCTTTCTTACTAGGACATTTCCCTTAGCTCTGGAACTAGCCTTGTTGCAAACCTTTGCACTTTCTCTAATTTCTTGTGTGCTTGACCAGGTGTGGGTTCCAAACTGGTGCTGCATACTCCAGTATGGGCCTGACATACACGGTGTATAGAGTCTTGAACAATTCTTTACTGAGGTATCAGAATGCTATTCTTAGGTTTGCCAGGTGCCCATATGCTACAGAAGTTATCTGGTTCATGTGCACTTCAGGAGATGTGCTTGATATTATACTCACCCCAAGATCCTTCTCCTTGAGTGAGGTTTGCAGTCTTTGGCCACCTATCCTATACTCTGTCTGCAGTCTTCTTTGCCCATCCCCGATCTTCATGACTTTGCATTTGGCGGGGTTAAATTTGAGGAGCCAGTTGTTGGACCAAGCTTCCAGCCTGTCTAGGTCTCTTTGTAATCCTGCCTAGTCCTCATCTGATTGAATTCTCCTCATTAACATCACATCATCTGCAAACAGTGACACTTCTGAGTCTGTACCTTCCATCATGTCATTCACATATACCAAAAATATCACTTGTCCTAGGACTGACCTCTGTGGAACCCCACACGTCACAGGCGCCCACTGTGATGCCTGGCCATGCACCATGACTCGTTGACTCCCTGTCAGGTATTCTCTGTTATACGTGCCTGATCCTCTAGCTTTTGCACTACTCTCTTGTGGGGAACTGTGTTGAAGGCCTTCTTGCAGTCCAACAAAATGGAGCCTACCCACCCCTCTCTCTCTCTCTCTTGTCTTATTTCCATTACCTTGTCATAAAACTCCAGTAGGTTTGTGACACAGGATTTGCCTTCCATGAATCCATGCTGGTTGTTGTTTATAAGCTTGTTCTATTCTAGATGCTCCACCACTCTCCTCCTGATAATCTTCTCCATACTATACACATCAATGACACTGGTCTGTAGTTTAGTACCCCATTTCTGTCTCCTTTCTTAAAAATGGGGACTACATTTGCCATCTTCCATACCTCAGGTAGTTGCGAAGGTTTCAGTGGATGTGTTGAAAATTGTGGTCAGTGGAACACACAGCATCTCTGCTCCCTCTCTAAGAACCAACAGAGAGATGTTGTCCAGTCCCACCACCTTTGAGGTATCAAGGTCACTTAGCAGCTTCTTCACCTCCTCCTTGGTTATGTGTATTTCATCCAACACTTGTTGGTATATCCCGTGTTGGTGTACCCTCTGTTCTGACCTCCCAGAGACCTTTCTGTCTCCACTATAAATACTTCCTTAAATCTCATGTTGAGCTCCTCGCATACTTCTTGGTCATTTCTTGTGAGCCCCCCACCTTCTTTCCTCAGCCTGATTACCTGGTCCTTAACTGTTGTCTTCCTCCTGATGTGGCTATACAACAGCTTCAGGTCAGACTTGACTTTCGATGCTGTATAATTTTCATACAGTTGCTGGGCCTTCCTCCTTACCTGTGCATGCTTGTTTCTGGCTCTTTGACTAATCTCTTTATTTTCCTGGGCTCTTTGTCTTCTGTACTTTTTCCATTCTCTAGTCCACTTAGTTTTTGCCTCCCTACACCTTTGAGTAAACCAAGGGCTAAATCCCATTATTTCTGTTGCCCTTGGGAACAAACCTTTCCTCTGTCTCCTTGCATTTTGATGTTACATAGTCCATCATTTTGTTTACTGACTTTCCTACCAGTTCTCTTTCCCACTGAACCTCTTGCAGGAAGTTCCTCATACCTGTATAGTCCTCCCTTTTGTAGTTTGGCCTTTACCATCCTACTCCTGTTACCCTCTCCACTTATAACTCTTTGTATTCAAAGCTCAGAACCATATGATCACTAGCTCCAAGGGGCCTTTCATATGTGATGTCCTCAATGTCCGAGCTACTCAGGGTGAACATGAGGACAAGTCTTGCTGGTTCATCCTCCCCTCTCTCTCTGGTAGTGTCCCTAACATGTTTATGTATGAGGTTTTCCAGTACTATATCCATCATCTTGGCTTTCCATGTTTTGGGACCCCAATGCGGTTCCAGGTTTTCCCAATCAATCTCTTTGTTACTGAAATCGCCCATAACTAGTAACTTTGCTCTACCCATGTGAGCTCTTCTGACCACCTCAGCTAGTGTGTTCACCATTCAGTCACTGTTGTGTGAGAAGTGTTCAGATGTCACATTTCCAGTGATCCTCTGAACTTTAACATTCCCACTCAGGAAAAGTATCTGTAACATTCTCACTCAGGAAAAGTAACTGTAACATTCCTACTCAGGAAATGTGATTAGCTGGATTTAAATCCAACTAATCACTTTTCCTGACTTCATAAATCTTACCCTATGCTCCAGTGGCACATCAGATCCTTGTCTCCACTCACTCTGATCTAACATGATCACACATGCCTGCTGGATGCCATGGGCAGCTCAAGAGTTTTATATAGGAGAGGTTTAGGGGGTGGCACTCTGAAATGGTGGCTAGATGACAGTGGTTGCATCAAGGGAAGGGCTTGAGGGGAGGGGGGATTCAGCCCTCCAAAATTATTACAGCCCCCAAATATAAATAGTAACAATAATAATTAGAAATAATAATAAGGTGCTTCCTAGCACCTCATCCAACCAGATAGCCACCCCTAAGCCTCGGACCCATCCCAATATAGAAATTCTGGATCCACTCCTGCTAGAGGACCTATCTTGAAGTTGTCTTTGCAGAGCAAGCACACTGTTTTTACTGGGGATATTTGAGAATGGACTTGCCAGCAGATGGGTCTGTGAAAGACGAGGTGAACCATAAAATGGATGAGGGGTAAAAGGTGAGGGGGGAGGGATAACATGCATTGAGGAATCCGTAGAGACAAGGAACTTTGACCATGAAGGCAAAAAAAAGGGAAATGTACCAAATTGTAGCAGTATCAGCACTGTTATGTGGGTGTAAGGCATGGGCTTTAAATGTTGCAACAAGGAGGCTTAAGGCAGTGGAGATAGCATGTTTGAGCACAATGTTTGGTGTGAATTTTATGCAGAGAATTAGGAGTGTGAAGATTATATGATGATGTAGAATTATGACAAGTATAATTCAGAGGGCTGAAGAGGACTTACTGAGGATGGACAGAACAGGATGACTAAGATGGTATATAAATCTGGAGTGGAAGGAAGGAAGGAGTAGTTGGGGTCATTTCAGAAAGGGTTGGAGGGAGATAGTAAAGGTTTTGAGTGCTAGGAGCTTGAGCATCCAATAGGCTTATGTGAGTACATTAGATCAGAATGAGTGGAGATTGATTTTTATGACTCGACATGCAAGGTAACATTTATGAACAAATTCAGGGAAACCAGTTAGCAAGATTTGAGTCCTGGAGGTGGGAAATATAGTGTCTGCACTCAAGCAGAGGTGATAATGTTACACTGCAGAGGGTCACCTGAATTGTGATGTCAGTACACTTTTGGCAAGACACTGATTGAGTGGATAAAGGTGAAAGTCTTTCCTCCAGTTTTGGGTCACCCTACCTCAGTGGGAGATGGCTAGTGTGTTAACATTTATTATATATTCTCTTTTTTTTTTTTTTTTTTTTTAACAAGTCGGCCATCTCCCACCGAGGCAGGGTGACCCAAAAAGAAAGAAAATCCCCAAAAAGAAAATACTTTCATCATCATTCAACACTTTCACCTCACTCAAACATAATCACTGTTTTTGCAGAGGTGCTCAGAACACAACAGTTTAGAAGCATATACGTATAAAGATGCACAACATATCCCTCCAAATTGCTAATTTCCCAAAACCGAAAAAAACTGTCAACTTGAATGATTCGATCTCTTGATAATAAGAATTTTGGTGGTGGCTGCCACAACCTGTATGTATTTATTTATTTGTGTGTAAGAGATGAAGTGGAAGGGGAAAGGCAGAGAAATGGAAAAAAGGGAGGGGATGACCAACAGACAGACAAAAGTAAGTTAAAGAATGATGGGGAGACAAAAATATGTTTGAGGAGAACAAGAAAAAAGAGATACACACTGACAGGCAATTCACTGCTTTTTAGTCCAAGGACTGACCAGAAAATTTTTTGTCCATCCCTCAGAGTCTTTAAGTCAGGGGGGGGGCTTTCCAACCTTTTCTAGGCCCCACACCCCTAGGAAATATTTGATTAATGTTGCACTCCCTACAAAAATAATATCACATTGGAAGATGAAGTACATAAAATTCAAATATAAATTGAGCAGTTAAAAATTTTTTTGGTAAAATAAACAGAATTGTGCTTTTCATTAGGACTCTTTGTTGCACCCCATGAAATGCCATCTCACACCCCCTAGGGGTGCATGCACCCCAGTTTGGGAATCCCTGGGGTGCACACAGATTGATAACTGCTGTCTTCAGTTATCAATCTGGCATGAGAATTTTCTGTTGAATCATCAGAGGCAAAGAGACTAGCTTATAGATAATAACAAGGATTTACTTTATCAAGAAATTCCTTTCATTGTACCGTATAAGTTGTTATAGCAAGTGTTTTGTTGTGAGTTTATGTCCTAAAAGACCATCTCTTGCTCTTGAACACCTGTACCTTACTTAGCTTTGTAGCTCATGATTTTCATTTTTACATATCAGTATTTTCTAGTTTAAAAGCTTTACTAAAAGGGTAAATTGGAAAATGGATTTTAACATGACTCGACAGTGTTAAGAGGTATGGCCTGACATGGACTGCCCCAAAGATTATATTTTTGAGCTGCATTAGTGTGCTTTGTATAGTAGATAAATAATCCTAATTTTTGTATATGATATATATAAAAACTGATGTTCATCAATAACCAGTAATCTTCAGTTCTTTTGCTTGCTTCTAACTTGAAGGCTTATTATGCCATCTTGATAAAGAAGACTTATTTGCTCAAAATATTCAGTAAATTCAAGCATTTTTGGAAGGGTCCATTGTAAGTATTGGAAACTAAGGAAATCACAGTTTTTCATACAAATATTCAATAGCATTTATTGAGCCATGTAAATTCATATGGATTACTGGTGTTGATTTATTATTATTACTAATGTTATTGTCATTATTTTTGTTATTATTAATATTGGTTTATTATAATTATTATTATTATTATTTTTATTATTATTATTTTTATTATTATTATTATTATTTTTATTACTATTACTGAAGAAAGATATCTGCTTTCCTTAGATATACCCTTCCATGATATGTACGTGAATCCATAGTTGATATATTGTTGTAGTAGGTGAGATTTTTCAGGGTAATTCATGACTAACTAAGTCACTATATTTGTTGATATTCTTTAGAACTTTGTACAAAATGTGTGTACATTAATTTAACTGTTGCTGCTGCCTAGTCATTCCATGAAAACAGGGTTACACTCTCAAATCTTGTTAATTTGTACCTCTGTGAAAAGTCTAAACAAACTAGGAAAGAATTGGGAATGGGAATATTCAGTAAGTTAATGAATGTTAGTAATTTTTATCATTGTGATATAGGAGTTGCTGGGCCCATTTATAAGTATATGGGACATGACAAAACGTAGATGACTTATTAAACCACTCATGGTAAATTTATTGTCTAATGAATAGTGTGTGTGTGTGTGTGTGTGTGTGTGTGTGTGTGTGTGTGTGTGTGTGTGTGTGTGTGTGTGTGTGCATGCGTGCGTGTGTGCGTGCGTAAAAATGAGGGATAGTGAAATTAGGTATGATGGAGGCCAAATTAACAAGGTTTATAAGTACTATATTGCAGATTGTTAACTACTCACTCTCCCCACACTGAAGCATCGTTCTGTGATAAAGTGTGATGGAAGAACCTAGCCTAAGTAGTAATCATTGCAAATCAAACAAAATTAATACACTATTGGTATGTTTAGTTGACAGCAGTACATGTTCTTGAAGTAAAATCCTAGTCACAAAAACTGCTAAACTCATATAGGTCATTCAACAGTCTTGAATGAAAAAATATAGTAATACTTTTTGATCTAGAGGCCTGTATACTATTCTGTTATACAAAAATAAAGTTTTCTTCCCTGTTATTTGAGGGTAAATATGATATGCTAAGTCAAATTGAAGACATTTAAGGCACTTAGTATACTTCATGGTTTAGTATTGTCAGCATATCATTCTCTGTATACAGTGGAACCTCTATTATCTAACCCTCTGATAACCACCAATTATTCTATTTTTGGGCAGTAATGATTTAAAATGACTTAGCACTTTTCAGGTGGCAAGTCCAAGGAATAATTCTTTTGGTCAACCAGACTTGGCAACTGCACTCATGTTGTTGTGAACTGCCTCCAGTGTCATAACCTAACTAGAGCCATATTAATGTATATATTAATATAATGTTGAGATTTCCCATTAGAAGGCAGAATCAAAGAAAATAATATGGTTTCCAGCGGGCCCACTGAGCATATTTTAAAAAATGACTCCATGCCTGCCTTAGATTTTGAGCTACAAGCATCACCATGCAAAAGTTCATATTGCTGTATCTCCTTAAATATAACTCTAAATGTAATATTATTGAGGTTAACAAGTTGCACAACCAAAGAGAAAACAAACCTAAGACTTTTAAAAAGGCTTATCAGTCATCACCAAACATTTAATGTTGGTATAAACATCTGGTGTTTTATGAGAGCCTACAGTAGTGAAAGTCATATTAGCCATAGGCCTACAATATCTGATAGGGACTTAGCCCCAACATAACATAACTTAACAAATTTCATTATGCTTTATAACCATTTATAGTATCTTTAAAGGTATAAAATACTCTATAAATGCAAATGGTTATGTCATACACACGCTGTTTTTGTATGTATTTATGTGTGTACAGGCATGTGTGATTAGTTTGCCTGTTTGCAGTCACAGAACTGCTCATAATGTCTCCATCTCTAGTGTTTAACCCTTTCAGGGTTTTCAACATACTAGTACGGCTTACGCACCAGGGTTATTGACGTGCTAGAACGCCTAAATTCTAGCACCTTAAAATCTAGCGAGAGAAAGCTGGTAGGCCTACATATGAAAGAATTGGTCTATGTGGTCAGTGTGCGCAGTATAAAAAAAATCCTGCAGCACACAGTGAGTAATGAGAAAAAAAAAAACTTTGACGGTGTTTTTGGATTAAAACAGCGACTTTGCACTGTATTTTTGTATGGTATTTATGGTTGTATTCTAGTTTTCCTGGTCTCATTTTATAGAATGGAAGACATATTACAGAAATTGAGATGATTTTGATTGGTTTCACATTGAAAAATACCTTGGAATTGAGCTCAAAGTAGCAGAAATGTTCGATTTTTACCAAAGTTCAAAAGTAAACAAATCATGCCAAGCGTCCAATACACCTCAACTGGTGAGTCAAATATTCTTTCACAAGTGCGCGGATATTATTTTTACCATTTGTACACTAATCCAGTAGTCTGCATAACAGTAAATCTATTTTTTGTGAGAATAAAAATTCAAAGTGGAAAGCAAAAGAAATATAAGAGGGGCCTGGGGACGTGACTAACGAACAGAGAACTTGTTATTTTAGTGCCAGGAATGTCTGTCTTGTTTATTCTGGACCCTATTTGGAAATTGGCATCTTCTGAAATTTGTGTGAAATTGGCAAAATTCCCAATTTCTAATCACTTTATTGGATAGTTGAAATTGGAAAATGAGTGGTTTCTTGTACTCATTCGATAGAAAAAATGGAGTTCTAGTGAAATAAATATGATTTTTGTCGACTAGTACACAGAAATTGGCTGAAAATAGGGATCAAAGTGGGCAAAATCGCCGATGTTTATGCATCGGCGAGACCGCTAAATTTGTGAGAGCATAATTCCGTAAGTTTTCCTTCAAATTTCATACTTTTGGTGTCATTATGATCGGGAAAAGATTCTCTATCATTTCATAAGAAAAAATAATTTTTTTTTTTCCGAAAAATTTTCGACCCTGAGAACACGTTTAGGAGAGGGCCTCTCGACCCTGGAAGGGTTAATCTATCTTGCATACAACTTCTGTTGTTCTGCCACTGTTAACATAGCCTTACTGATATCCTTTTTTAAGTGCCATTTTTTCCAGGACAAGCACCTAAAGTCAGTTCCTGACCCTCTGGGCTGTGGCTCGTACGTTGGTTTGCGTGCGGCCAGCAGCAACAGCCTGGTTGATCAGGCTCTGATCCACCAGGAGGCCTGGTCACAGACCGGGCCGCGGGGGCGTTGACCCCCGGAACTCTCTCCAGGTAAACTCCAACCATGGCCTCTTATTTTCCCTATTGAGTACAAAAAAATTTTCTTTATCTGCTTTCATTTGTATAATTTTTTTTTTTACCTTATACAGCATATAGTCATGTCTCCTTTCCACCACATTCTGTTCCTCTCATCTGCCACATTCCTTCCTCCTCTCATTTGCCACATTCTTTCTTCCCTCCTCTTTTCTGCCACATTAATTTCCTCCTCTCTTCTGCACATTTTTTCCTCCTGTCTTCTGCCACATTTTTTTCCTCCTCTCTTCTGCCACATTCCTTTCCTCCTTTCAACTGTCACATTCAAAACTGCTTGTGTTGCATCTTCAGCAAACAGAAAGAGTTTATCTTGTGTTTGATGTTTGGTTATTCTGATGTTCAGATCAACTGATGTGCAGACTCCTTTAGCACATTCCACAGTTTAGGACTTTATAATCTTTTAATGGGGGGTTGCCATTTACAGATTACAGTACTGTAATTTTCACAATTGTCTTGGCACTCGCTCCATCACTGTCAGTGTCATTGGTTGAAATAAATACCCATTAGAGCTATCACTGGTTGGACTAAATACCCATCAGAGCTATCATTGGTTGGATTAAATACCCATCAGAGCCTTATGGTGCCCTGTGGCCTGGTGGCTAAAGCTCTCACTTCACACAGCGAGGGTAGAAACATTGGGCATGCTTCTTTGCACAAGTTGTCTATGTTCCTCATCAGTAAAATGGGTACCTGGGAGTTAGGCGACTGGTGTGGGTTACATCTTGGGGCAAAACTGACCTAATTTGCCCAAAATGCTCTGCATAACAAGTGGCTTTTTGTATAGTAGTGTCACTGATGGCAGCAAAGCCTGTATACCTTGTACATGTACTTGTAGATATAAAGATATTATTATTATTGGTTGGACTAAATACCCATCAGAGCTATCATTGGTTGGACTAAATATCCATAAGAGCTATCATTGGTTGGATTAAATACCCATCAGAGCTATCATTGGTTGGACTAAATACCCATCAGAGCTGTCATTGGTTGGACTAAATATCAGTCAGAGCTATCAAATTACAGTTGAGCTTTTGGTCATCTTGTCATCACTGTTGTTCGTAAGGAAAGGGACTCCTTCTGCTGCTGCACATTCAACACATAAACCTTATTTTCTCCGAATTTTGTCAGTATTATTACTACAGTATAATTAGTTATGTCAGTATTATTATTATAGTATAATCAGTTTTGTCAGTATTATTACTACAGTATAATTAGTTATGTCAGTATCATTTCTACATTATAATTAGTTATGTCAGTATTATTACTGCAGCACAATCAGAAACAAGTGGGTTGTACTGACAGTCCTACATCTTTTGATACTTCCATTATTCCATTTATCAGAGAGTACGTATTTCAACTACAATTTGAATCTCCTGGCAACCCCGACATGTGACTCTGCCCTTCCCTCTGAGAGTACCACCTTTAATGTAGTTTTATTCTATGATTTCTTAACTCAAACTGAACTACTGCAAAAAAAAAAAAAAAAAAATTAGATTTTATTAATGTACATTTTGGTACATCCACTGACAATGTAGGGTATGAAAAACATTTATTATTTTTTCCCTTCAGGTCTTCAGTTTGCAACATGATTTCAGGAAACATGTTGCTTTTCAGAAGCATAAGCAGTGTGTGTGTGTTACTTATTGTTTACCAAAGGCACTTGTCAATAGACACTGTACTTACTTATGTGTGGTTGCAGGGGTCGAGTTTGTGTGTGTGGATGTGCGTGCATGTACCTGCGTATGCCTTGGGCCATATCTTGCCTGTATTTAAAGGTATTTTCAAAATTCCTAATCCAGATTATTACACACTTCCTAACCACCCTCAAATTAAGGAAGTACATATATTGTGACTTCTGTGCAAGACACATTTTTATTTCTGGTTTCTATCTATGGTCCATGTTCTCAATAGGGATGGGGCTAAACCCAAGAAGGGTGGGGCTTGACAAGAAAGGGGGGCAGGGCTTGATCAGGAATATATGTATATATGTATGTGTGTGTGTACTTGCCTATTTGTGGTTGCAGGGGTCGATTCATAGCTCCTGGCCCTGCCTCTTCACTGATTGCTACTAGGTCCTCTTTCTCCCTGCTCCATGAGCTTTATCATACCTCACCTTAAAATTATGTATGGTTCCTGCCTCCACTACATCACTTTCTAGGCTATTCCATGGCCTGACTACTCTATGACTGAAGAAATACTTCCTAACATCCCTTTGATTCATCTGAGTCTTCAACTTCCAACTGTGACCTCTTGTTTCTGTGTCCCATCTCTGGAACATCCCGTCTTTGTCCACCTTGTCTATTCCGCACAGTATTTTATATGTCGTTATCATGTCTCCCCTGACCCTCCTGTCCTCCAGTATCGCCAGGCCGATTTCCCTCAACCTGTCTTTGTAGGACAATCCCCTTAGGTCTGGGACTAGTCTTGTTGCAAACCTTTGCACTTTCTCTAATTTCTTGATGTGCTTGACCAGGTGTGGATTCCAAACGGGTGCTGCATACTCCAGTATGGGCCTGACGTAAATGGTATACAGAGTCTTGAACGATTCCTTACTGAGGTATCAGAACGCTATCCGTAGGTTTGCCAGACGCCCGTATGCTGCAGCAGTTATCTGATTGATGTGCACTTCAGGAGATATGCTCAGCATTATACTCACCCCCAGATCTTTTTTCTTGAGTGAGGTTTGCAGTCTTTGGCCATCTAGACTATATTGTGTCTGTGGTCTTCTTTGCCCTTCCCCAATCTTCATGACTTTGCATTTGGCAGGGTTAAACTCAAGGAGCCAGTTGCTGGACCAGGCTTGTAGCCTGTCCAGGTCTCTTTGTAGTCCTGCCTGATCCTCGTCTGATTTGATTCTTCTCATTAACTTCACATCATCTGCAAACAAGGACACTTCTGAGTCTATCCCTTCCGTTATGTCATTCACATATACCAAAAACAGTACAGGTCCTAGGACCGACCCCTGTGGAACCCCGCTTGTCACAGGCGCCCACTCTGACACCTTGTCATGTACCATGACTCGTTGTTGCCTCCCTGTCAGGTATTCTCTGATCCATTGCAGTGCTTTTCTTGTTATGTGTGCCTGATCCTCTAGCTTTTGCAGTAACCTCTTGTGAGGAACTGTGTTGAAGGCCTTCTTGCAGTCCAAAAAAATGCAGTCGATCCACCTCTCTCTCTCTTGTCTTACTTCTGTCACCTTGTCATAAAACTCCAGTAGGTTTGTGACACAGGATTTTCCTTCCCTGAAACCATGCTGGTTGTCAATTATACACTTGTTTCTTTCCAGGTGCTCCAACACTCTCCTCCTGATGATCTTCTCCATGACTTTGCATACTATACACGTTAGTGATACAGGTCTGTAGTTTAGTGCCTCATGTCTGTCTCCCTTTTTAAAAATTGGGACTACATTTGCCATCTTCCATACCTCAGGGAGTTGCCCAGTTTCAATGGATGTGTTGAAGATCTTTGTTAATGGCACACACAGCATCTCTGCTCCCTCTCTAAGGACCCACGGAGAGATGTTGTCTGGTCCCACCACCTTTGAGGTGTCAAGTTCACATAGCAGCTTCTTCACCTCCTCCTTGGTTATGTGTACCTCATCCAGCACTTGTTGGTGTACCCCCCTGTTCTGATTTCCTGGAGTCCTACTGGTTTCCACTGTAAATACTTCTTTAAATCTCGTGTTGAGCTCCTCACATACCTCTCGGTCGTTTCTTGTGAACTCCCCATCACCCTTCCTCAGTCTGATTACCTGGTCCTTGAATGTTGTTTTCCTCCTGATGTGGCTATACAACAGCTTCGGGTCAGACTTGACTTTCGATGCTATGTCATTTTCATATTGTCGCTGAGCCTCCCTTCTTATCTGTGCATATTCGTTTCTGGCTCTTCGGCTAATCTCTTTATTTTCCTGAGTTCTCTGTCTTCTGTACCTTTTCCATTCTCTAGTACACCTAGTTTTTGCCTCCCTACACCTTTGGGTGAACCAAGGACTCGTTCTGTTCTTTCCATTATTTCTGTTTCCCTTGGGAACAAACCTCTCATCTGCCTCCTTGCATTTTGTTGCCACATAGTCCATCATTTCTTGTACTGGTTTTCCTGTCAGTTCTCTCTCCCACTAAATGTCTTGCAGGAAGTTCCTCATGCCTGAGTAGTTCCCCCTTTTGTAGTTTGGTTTTTCCCATCCTATTCCTGCTACTCTCTCCACTTGAAGCTCAACTATGTAGTCAAAGCACAGAACCACATGATCACTAGCTCCTAGGGGCCTTTCATACATGATATCCTCGATGTCCGAACTACTCAAGGTGAATACAAGGTCCAGTCTTGCTGGATCGTCCTGTGTGTGTGTGTGTGTGTGTGTGTTTGTTTATTTGCAAGATGTTGCTGCAATACAGATCTGAGGCTCTAATTTTACCCAATCAGTTCCCAGCACTCTTTACACAATTTGTCACTTCTGCAGTACTGTATTGTGAAATTCTCACTCCTGAGGCTCTCTTTGGAAGTTTGCCTCTTGTATTTGGATACACAATTGATAACGGAAATTGCATCAGTCACCCCCAGAAGCACTATTTTGGAGGAAGTGAAAGGGATATTGTTCCCCTCAGTGGTAGGTATTCTCTGTAGTCACACGCTACTCTGTTTTCTTGACCTTTGTGGGTTTAGCTCTTAGTTTTGATTGTAGTAATAATCATTCACTGTTTTCTTCACGTGCACATTACCCTTTCGTAGTGTTTTCCTTGGTAAGAAGGCACTGTGCAGCACAAACCTTTGAAGATGATGAAATGTTCCAGCCACAGTAGTGTGACCTTTTTATTCTTTATTCTCATGCTGTCCTGTCTACTACTATTTTTTCCACACCCATTTTTTTTTTTTCATTTTCTATTTTATGTCACTGTTTGTCTGAAATGGTCTGCCTAACTATGGGCTTTACCTTTACCATGTATATATCCTTAAGTTATGCCATCTCTTATAAACAAACAAACAATGTATCATTTTGTTAATGTTTTGGTTAGTGACAGGTTTTTCAAGTTAATACGTACACAGCACATTAAGCTTGATATATCCAAAAACATGATGAAATGGAGGGGGGCAGTCAGATAATGGATGTCAGTGTGGTGATGCTGGTAGGTTAGTTGGGTCACCTATACAGTGTTTTGAAGAGTTTTATGATATGAGCTTAGCTAGAGCCTTTCCGATGCTAATTACCCCCCAGGTTGTGGTCTATGATACTGGAAGCCTTTACTACCCACAACATTCAGCTAATAGCTAGGTGCTAGGTGAACAGGGCCAGCAGGCATAAAGAAACTTACCCAAATATCTAAATTTTCCCCTGGATTAAATCCAGGTTATTTAATTGCAAACACTACCACTGAGCTACAAACCACTTATATCACTTGTATGTGCTTGCTAATAGCAATCCCTAGTATACTTAATGAAAGCAAGTGGCCCTTGCTTCTTTTTTTTTTGATAGCCAAATAATCATGTACTATTAAAGTGACTAAATCTTTACAAATTATGTATGGAGTGCTGTGATACTCAAAGAATATTTATGCAAAAACTGGATTTAAAGGTAGATTCATTTCGATAGTTTCATAGCTTTTTTTTTGCCTATGACATTTAATTTCCATAATACATTTTGAAATAGAAATTATCAGTTAAAGTAAACTTTCATTATGATGGGCTAATAGGGGAGAGCAGATGGCTAGTAATAGTATATGTGGTGGTCAAAGAAGAGATTATTTTTCCGGGATTGTAACAGTTAACAATTCTATAATCAACTGACTTTGTCTATTGTTTCCGTATCAACTGACCCAGCAGATTCTGTACCGTATTTCTGAAGTCAGTTATGCAGAGGTCCATTATATTGACTGCAACTGTAAACTGTCCAGAGTTTCCTCCCATGGTCATTCTAGTAACATTATTTTCTAAGAAATTTTGGTGTAAAATAAAGACAAAAATTACTTTTTTTTTTTTTTTTGAGTCATTGTATGGGTACATACCTTCCCTACAAAATTAACATTTCATGACAAAATGCTGGAGGCAAAATTTTTTAAACAACTAGGTAATTTGAATATACTGGTAATATTAAACCAGATACATGGTATACATAGTATGCATGATATACATAGTGTACATGATATACATGGTAAATAGGGATTATATAGTATACATGGTATATATATATATAGTGTGCATATTACACATAGTATACATGGCATAAATAGTATGTGATATACATGGTTCTTATGTACTGTATTTGCTAAAGTTCTTGAGTATTAGCTATGGTTCCCTTGATTCTAAATTTCTTTCCAATCATTTATAAGTTACAGGCAAAGCCAAAAAAAAAAGAAAATCAATAATGTATAGCAAACCCAGTGTAAAGAGGGGCCCTATGCATAGCTGTGTTATCATACAGTGTGTGTAATGAATTTATTGGTTGTCGGTCATTTACATACTGCAGTTCTTGAAGTGTCTGCTTGCTACAGAGGCTAGGTGCTGGAAGTGATTGCATATACTGCAGTGACCTATGGAACTGCTTGCTTACTATTGAAGCAGCTTGAATATGTAAGTCACCATTGTGTGTTCATTCATACCTCATGCCATAATGTGCATTAAGTTGGTCATGTCACTGCAGTCACGGAGGATTGTGCAAGTCACCTCATTTCCATTTTGACTCCCATTCTCATCATTGTACATCGTACTCCTTTTAACTTAATTTGTAGTGTATGATTACATTGTAATTGTTTCATGCCAAAGTTTTCAAAAAAAAAAAACATATATATATATATACTGTATGTATGTATGTATGTATATGTGTATATATGTGTATATATATATATATATAACTATATATATATATATATATATATATATATATATATATATATATATATATATATATATATATAATATATATATATATATATATATATTATATATATATATTATATATATATATATATATATATATATATATATATATATATATATATATATATATATATATATATATATATATATATATATATATATATATATATATATATATAAAATCCTGATGTCATGATATTTTAAGAAATTAAAAAAAGGTATAGTACTGTAATGTAAAGCTTAAGATGTCATTTGACTAAAAAAAAATTTTTCACAGAATGCTTGTGTACAAGCGGTTGTAAATGTAATAAATTCATCCTATGGCTAATATTGCTTATTAGATTTAATGTCATTAGGAATGTTAGCTAACAAGTCTTACAATATTCTTTGTATAGACTTGCAGTATGCAACACATCTGAGTACATATATTTCATGACTTATCTAAATGTGACTATATCATAATTAGAATCAAAGAATATTTGGGTACAGGTATCATTATCTGCTCACAGTACATTCTTAACAACATATCTATTTTCTCAGTTCATAAGCTCTGTTAATGCAGTCTGTTGTTGATTTAGAATATTGCAAGTTACCTGCTTCTACCCATTAACATTGCTGATTAAATAAGCTGTCTTGATTATTTATAAATAACTATCTTTCATGTACGCAAAACAGCAATATCTAATTTTTTTTTGTGTTATTGTTAAATAGCAAAGTTATATTTTTCATAGGAATAAGGCATAATCCATTGAGAAGTTTTTTGGGATGGAATTTTTGTGAATCCCTTGAGTGTATCAAAATACCCATGAAAAATTCCATATAACAAAGAGGTGTTTGAGTATATGATGTTAAGAATAATCTATGGATTGTTAACTAGGTGCAACATAGTATTACATGGAAATTCTTACCTCATTAGTGGTAGCTTTCAGTCACTCATAAATAAACAAAAAAGAGTATTAAGCAATTTTTGGTTTTAGCTCTCAAGCGGTAGCAAAAATATCTGATCTCCAGCGTCTATGCTAGTAGTGTGCTTGCGAGAGTGTGAGAAAAATATGTACATGTATGCTGATCCGTGCCTCTAGAAAATGAGGCTGAGTGGGAATACATATAAGTATGGCTCTGTATTTCTGAGTTTAAGGTTACTAGAATTTTAAAATGTTGCATTTAGATTGAGGAGTTTGAAAAAAAAGTTGCTGTGAACCTTGCATGCCTAGAAATTTACATCAATGGACTTTTCTAGACGTGTTGTGTATTATTCCCTTATTAGTACCCTCTCCCATTATATAACTTGCTGAAGTTTACTGGTAAATGCTAACAATCTTGCTGGAGCAAAACTGCATTACTTTTGGAAAAGCTAAATAATGATGAAAAGTATGGAAAATCTGTGAAGAATATTGTATATATGCATGGTCTGTCATACATTTATTTTAATGTATTTTTGTAGGGTATCCTGCAGTATATTATATTTTTATTATGAATGAGTGAAGATGAATATTTTATGATAACCAACATGATATCTTATGACTGGATGATTCAAAACATTAAATTGGTATATGCTGTATTAAAATATTTAAAAAACAGCAGTTTTGCAAGATCAAGACTGATTACATTTCCTAGGTATGAAAACAAATTAGATTTTGATAAAAAAAATAAGTACTCAGTCCCTTGTAATTTACATTAAGAAGTTGCCGCATGCATTTTCTGGGAGTAATAAAATTAATTACAGTACTACTTCTTTACCGTAAATGTATAATTTTTTTATGTAAAGTTATATTTGTGAGCAAGAAAAAACACTGGCCAGATACAGATGTTTCTCCCATGCCTTACTGAAATATTCCTCTCGCATCTCATTCCTAAGCTCACCTGTTCGTTGTCTCCAGCACCAGAAACTCAATCAAACAGTTAAATCTGTTCTTCATATGAAAATGAGTGTTTTTATTGTTACTGTTATTGGTATTGAAGAAATGCTACCTTCTCAATGCCAAGTTCAAAAAAAAATGTGTATGTCAGTCTGCCTTTCCTTCAATAACTATACAGTGTGATTTAACTGGTTTCATTCATATTTCTGGTTTTATCTAAGGTTATTCTGCAGTGGTCTACAAAAAAAAAAATTGTGTGAATTATCATTAGGCATATTTGCACTTCATGTACATAATACTAATTTATCTGACATTTGTAGGGAAAATGAGCAGTAAAATCTGAGCAGGTAGTAGATGATAAAAGACAACAAATGGTAAATGAAAGACATAAAGAGTAATCATTCTATGATGATGATGATTTGCTTACTGTGGAGCTTTGTCCAGTATGTGACAAAGTCCCACAGTGGGCAGAATGTAGTTAAATAAGAACCTTAACTCTGCTTATACATCTTTCATTCACCAAAATCTGAGCTGATTAAATAGAAGTCAGCTTTACACCTCTTACATGTCTTAAGAAATTTCCCAAATTTGTAATGAAGGAAAAAATTGCCTAATGAGTAAGCTTGTATGTTCCTATCCCTTTTATTATTCTTAAATGACCCAGCTGTCCACTGTGAATATAACTTTTTGTAAAGAGGTGACCTACTTGTTTTACACATAATCAAAGTTTATTTATTCAATAAATATATTATTACTGCAACCATCTGCAGTGTTTGGACTGCTGCATTTAATATTACTTCTAATTCAGTGTTTATATAAGTTATTATATTTTTTAAACTTAGGTACAAGTACTATACTTACTAGTACCAACATCAGGAATTATGAGCACATTGTATTGACCTGTCAGCTACAAACATCGGTGGCTCTGGGGTGGACAGGAAACCCATGATTTGTGTAGGGTCTTCCCACCCCATTTTGCCTAACAAGTTTTTAAGGTCAATTTTGAACTGTAGCACGGTCTTGGCATCAACACCTTTGGTGAGTAGACTGCTCCACTTGTGCACTATGGAAAAAGACATAAATGTGCCAAATCAACGTGCTTTCATGTATTTATACAGATGGGAACAAAGATACTTGTATAACAATAAACAAAAAAGCTCACACAACCCTAGACTAGCTATAGTTCACCAGATGACAGTGTTTGCGCTACAGGTGTTTCACAGTCTGCTAAACAGGATTACTTTGGTGTAAGTAGTCATGGCCCCAGTAACGTGTCTGCTCAAAGCTTATACTGTATATTCTACATTTAGTATTAATAAAAATATGCAAATTGAGAACTGAATAATGAATTAGAAATGTTAATTGTTTTGAACTGTTTAAGCAAAGATATTTACAGGATGCAATGGTAATCAAACCATTTTCGTATATTTAAATTTTTAATGAGTAGTAATTGGGTTTTTGTACATAGTTAAAATTGCATGTGTTTTAATGCACGTTGAATAAAAATGATATGATTAATTATATTTTAACACATAATTCTGTTGACTAGCATATAGAATTTGCAAATATTTTTACTGCCATCTTTTAATTAGATTCACCTTTTTCTCTTTTGTAGAGGCATTCTGGATGCTTAGCATTGGGAACCATACTTTTCCTCACAGGTAGCTACCCTTTTCAGACTACTGGATGCTTAGCATTAGGAACCATACTTTTCCCCACAGGTAGCTACCCTTTTCAGACTATTAAGATACTCAATTCTCACCTAGCACATGCAAAACTAATGGTAAGTGTCATAACAGAAGTCCTTGAAGACAACCACCAATCCATATTCTATAAAATCTATGCTTTGGCTATTAACTTGTGGGAGAGACTGCCTCTTAGGACGATGTACTGAACATAACAGACTTAGTCATTGGAGAAGAAGCCTCTAAGCAAACTGAATGTATCAGGAAGAATGAAAGAACTCTTACTCCAAACTTATAAAATGTCATGAAGATCAGGGTAGTCATACGATGTGGTATATTTCATTAAATTTTTATATTAAAACAAACTTCAACAAACATTCACACCGCATGATTTTAAACTATGCCAAATAAGAACCACAGTAATCCCCCCGTATCTGCGGGCGATACGTTCCAAGATCTATCGTGGATACTCAAACCCAGGTAGTAGCAAACCCTATAGTATGTATATAAATCGTTTTCCATTTACATACATACCTATGATAAAGTATGCACTATAATTAGCACATTTTTAATGGTGGGGTGCACTTCATGGCTTCTCTTAGGTTTTGAAAACTGTGGAAACTTTTGTGCTTTGGGACCATTAGTAAGCAAAATTAAGGATTATTTTTTGGGTCATGGTAAACTGAATCTGTGGAAACTGATTCCATGGATACGGGGGCTCTACTATACATACAGTAAAACCTTAACTTATAATGTTCTGAGTTATGATGGTTTACACATGTTTACCTGGATACAGTTCCGGGGGTCAACGCCCCAGCAGCCCGGTCTGTGACCAGGCCTCCTGGTGGATCAGAGCCTGATCAACCAGGCTGTTGCTGCTGGCTGCACACAATCCAACGTACGAGCCACAGCCCGGCTGGTCAGGTACTGACTTTAGGTGCTTGTCCAGTGCCAGCTTGAAGACTGCCAGGGGTGTATTGGTAATCCCCCTTATTTATGCTGGGAGGCAGTTGAACAATCTCGGGCCCCTGACACTTATTGTATTGTCTCTTAACATGCTAGTGACATCCCTGCTTTTCATTGGGGGATGTTGCATCGTCTGCCAAGTCTTTAGCTTTCGTTGTGAGTGATTTTCGTGTGCAAGTTCGGTACTAGTCCCTCTAGGATTTTCCAGGTGTATATAATCATGTATCTCTCCCGCCTGTGTTCCAGGGAATACAGGTTCAGGAACTTCAAGCGCTCCCAGTAATTGAGGTGTTTTATCTCTGTTATGCACGCCGTGAAGGTTCTCTGTACATTTTCTAGGTCAGCAATTTCACCTGCCTTGAAAGGTGCTGTTAGTGTGCCCATGCACTCTGCCCCAGGGCCAGACTCATGGAACTCCGTGTTCATCAAGAACTGCAAGAAGCCCCTATCACGAGCCTTTTCCATCCTATGAAGAGGGAGCATGGACACGGGGGTCATCCCACAGTTACTAAAAACAACAGACATAGCCCCACTCCACAAAGGGGGCAGTAAAGCAACAGCAAAGAACTACAGACCAATAGCACTAACATCCCATATCATAAAAATCTTTGAAAGGATCCTAAGAAGCAAGATCACCACCCATCTAGAAACTCATCAGTTACACAACCCAGCCTCTTCAAGGGGGGCTCCTTGGCGTGGTGAAGAGGCTCTTGGTCTGAGGAATTAGCCCTGTCGGTCTTCTTCCTCAGACCGAACCTAATTACCCCCCATTCTCCCCTCCCCTATCCCATCCTCCCCATCCTCCCCTTTTTCCATTCCTCCTCCTCCTCCTCACCCCTCCCATTTGCCCTTCCTCTTTTTAGCCTTCGTGATTTTTCTCCCCCAGGGGCCGATTCCTAGGTAGGGGAAAGACACCGGGGTCGATCCCATTCCGTTGAGGTTTCTTGGCGGTGGCGTAGTTTGCCGTGGAATCTGGATTGCCTAGGGATGTCCCGATCCCTCTCCGGTATCCCGGAGTAGCTTTGGGTGTCTTTTGGGCGACGGGTGTATCTCTGGAAGCCACCTTTCGGATTCCGGGGGTGGTGGCTGAAGGAGGTATGCTTTGTGGCGGATATCCGGCCGCCCTCTCTTTTGTCCACCGAGGTAGCTCGGCAGATGTGAGGTTGCTATCCCGGATTGCTGGTTTACTGGCATGAAGGGTAGGGTATGGCACGGGTTCCATGCTGCATCTGCGCTACTAGCGGTGTCGAGTCCTCTTGGGCGCGGAGGGAGATTTCCGGCCCTTTCATTCCTCCTGGGAACTATTCCTCCCCGCTCCCCCCTTTTTTATTCTTTTTTTTGTTTTTATTTTCTTTTCTTCTTTCTTTTTTTTTCTTAAAAACAAAAAGCAAAGGAGTAACCTAACCATGGCAGCCCTAGTCCATGAAACCACTACCCCCGGGCCCCTTCTTGATACCGCACCCCATTCTGACCCTGCCTTGTGTTTAGACCACTCTTCGGACACTCCTGATGCCCCTGTACCTCTTGCTGGTGCTGTTTCCTCACCCGCTTCAGGTACCGGGGCTTCGACTGACTCCTTCGATTTGTCTGAACTCCGCTCTCCTTTGACTATGCTTCCGGCTTCTCCCTCTACGGTAAGGCAATTTTCGAATCGCCCACCCATTTCATGCCGGACCAACTCCGGTCCTACTCCTAAACGCCAACGTCAATCTCCTGATGATGCTCCGTCGTTACCTTCCCATTCTACTCGGAAACGACCGACACGTCAAGCACTCCCTCTCCACGCTCAGTTTCGGACCACACAATGGACTAAATTCTTTACTTTAAGACCAACTTCTTCTTCTGCCTACCTTTCTGACCATAGTATTGCCAAAGCGCTCCTGCGTCATGTTGGCAGAGATATTTCATTTCACGCTCTCAAGAGCGGTACGCGCATCGTCACTGTCCAGAATGCTACCCAAGCTCATGATCTTTCTCTCCTTTCGAATATCGATACTACTCCTATCACTATTGAAAAACATCTTTCTCTCAATTCTTGTAGTGGTACTGTCATTCTGCCCCATACCATAGTCCAACAGAATTTCCAGTCATGTGGCAATGACATTTTTGAACAGCTGGAACTCCAGGATCTCCCAATCCTCAAAGTAGACACTTATGTCCTTCCTGCCCGGGGGCGGAGACGTTACCCTTGCAATGTGGCTCGTTTAACTTTTGACAGCCGAGAACTCCCGTCCTCTGTATATGTCGCGGGACATCGGTTACAAGTTCGAAAGGTGATACCTACACCGCAACAATGTAGAAATTGCTGGCGTTTTGGTCACCCAGCGAAATATTGCAGATCTATGGCCGAATGCCCAGTCTGTGGTGCCGACAACCATTCTAATACATCTTGCAGTCAACCTCCATCTTGCCTTAATTGTAATGAAGCTCACCCTTCGTACTCCCGCCGTTGCCAGGTCTACTTAAATGAACGTGAAATCCGTTGCCTCAAAGAGGCAGAAGGTCTCCCTTATGCTATGGCAGTTACTCATCTCCGCCTCCAAGGGAGACTACCCCGTGTTTCTTATTCTCGTGTTTCCAAACATCCCCCCACTTCTGGGGTCCCATCTTCTGCAGCCTCCTCTGTTGTTACCCCTCCCATAGCCATTACGGCATCTAATCCTTTTGCTGTCCTTGGCTCTGACGTCCCGACTACAACTCAGTCTGTTCTCACATCTTCGCGTCCTTCCTCACAAGCCCCAGTATCGACAAGACCTCGTACGACACCTAATACCAATCGCCCCTCTACTCAGAAGTCCAAAAAATCCACATTGCTCAAATCTTCTTTGCCCCTTCCTTCCCTTCTTCCACCTCCACACGTTACCTTCCCAGTCTCTGTACCTAGTTCTTCCCCTCTCTCTGGCTCTATTACAAGTGTGGAGATTCACCCTCCTCCTCGTACTATGCCTTCCACCCCCGTCCCCTCCCAAGTTTCTCCCTCTTCTGTCACCTCCCAGGATTCTACCTCTTCTGTCCCCCCCCACACTTCATCTCCAGTCCCTTACACTTTTCCCTCCCCCTCTACTTTGGTACAGTCCATTACTGTCCCAATCTTTACTCACCCTCCTCCTCCTATCTCCAATATGGTTTCCCATACATCTTTGAATTCAGAAACACTTGAAGCCATTTCAGAATATATTGCAGAGACTAAACCTTCAATGGACACTGATTCACTTCCTGTTCCTTCTCTTCCCTCTCCTCCATCTTCACAACCCCATTCTTCGCAACGCTCCGTTCCTTCGCTACTTGAACATCTTCCAATGCCACCACACGTTGACTTTTCTAACCCCTCTAGTCCGTAGGTGCCTTTACCTACAGATTCCTGATATTTTCTTCATCGCCAATCATGGCCTATTTACAGTGGAATATCCGCGGCCTCAGGGGTAATCGGGGTGAGCTTCAGATGTTGCTTTCCAGGTTTTCCCCTGTTGGTGCTTGCTTACAAGAACCAAAATTACACTCGGCTGTTTTCCATCCTATCTCAGGCTATAATTTATTGTATTCTTCGGATCCTTTCTCAGATGGGACCTTTAATGAAAGTGCCCTTCTTCTACGCAATGATATTCCGTACTGTCAACTATTTGTCCATACCTCGCTGCATTACACTGCAGCCCGTATCCACTTGAATAAGTGGTTTACAATATGTTCTTTATATCTCTCTCCTTCTCGAGCATTTTCTATCCCAGACTTTGCCTTTCTTGTTTCATCCTTACCACCACCACTTCTGTTACTTGGTGATTTTAATGCCCACCATTTCCTCTGGGGGGGGTCTCATTGTGACTCACGTGGCATTCAGTTGGAGGCTTTTCTTGCCTCTCACCCCCTCCATGTTTTAAATACGGGTACTCCCACCCATTTTGATCCTCGTACTCATACTCTCTCTTGCATCGATCTATCAGTCTGCTCTTCCTCCACTGCACTAGACTTCACCTGGTCTGTTCTACCAGACTTACATGACAGCGATCATTTTCCGATCATTCTTACTTCTCCTTACTATTCACCACCTTCCCGTAGCCCTCGCTGGCAATTTGATCGGGCAAATTGGGATCTTTACTCACACCTCACTGCTTTTAGTGAGGTTCCTTCTTCATCCTCCATTGATGAGCTCCTACACATCTTCTCGACATCAGTTTATACCGCAGCTTCTCATTCTATACCCCAAACCTCAGGCAGGCATTCTCAGAAGTGCGTGCCTTGGTGGTCTCCTGCTTGTGCTCGTGCAGTACGTTTGAAACGTGCTGCATGGGGCAGGTACCGGTACAATAGAACCGCTGAGAGACTTGTTGATTTTAAGCAGAAGCGTGCGATCGCTCGCCGTGTCATCCGTGAAGCTAAACGCACTTGTTGGCGAGACTATGTTTCCACCATCACCTCTGCTTCTTCTATGAGTGCAGTCTGGAAAAAAGTGAGGAAATTGAGTGGTAAATACTCTCCTGACCCGGCTCCTGTTCTACGGGTCACTGGTGTTGATATAGCAAACCCTCTCGACGTTGCCATTGAACTTGGCACACATCTGGTCCGTATTTCCCGAGGGCTCCATCTATGCCCCTCGTTTCTTTCCTCAAAGTCTGCCAGAGAGTTAGTACCCTTGGACTTTTCTTCTCTCGGAGAAGAACAGTATAATGTGCCTTTTACACTTCAAGAACTGGAGGCAACGCTCTCAGCTTGCCGATCATCGGCAGCTGGGCCTGATGACATTCATATTCGTATGTTACAACATTTACATCGGTCAGCCCTTGTAGTCCTCTTACACCTCTTCAATCTTATTTGGGCACAAGGAGTTCTTCCCCAGCTGTGGAAATCTGCCATTGTTCTCCCTTTCCGCAAACCGGGTACTACAGGACATGATGCCTCCCACTATCGCCCCATCGCTCTTACAAGTGCAGTTTGCAAAGTGATGGAACGCCTCGTAAATCGACGTTTAATGTGGTATTTAGAGACTCGCAACAGTCTCTCCGCTAGTCAATATGGCTTTCGTAAGGGTCGTTCTACCATAGACCCCTTACTACGCTTGGATACGTATGTTCGTAATGCCTTTGCGAATAATCACTCAGTTATTGCCATATTTTTCGACCTTGAGAAGGCATATGACACAACTTGGAGGTATAATATTTTGGCCCAGGCCCATTCCTTAGGCCTCCGAGGCAATCTACCATCCTTCCTTAAGAACTTTTTAACTGACAGACATTTCCGTGTTCGAGTCAATAATGTTCTTTCCCCGGACTTCGTCCAAGCTGAAGGTGTCCCTCAGGGATGTGTTCTAAGCACAACACTTTTTCTCCTTGCTATAAATGATTTGGCCTCTGTTCTTCCACCCAATATTTGGTCATCACTCTATGTTGATGACTTCGCTATTGCTTGTGCAGGCGCTGACTGTCACCTTATTGCAGTTTCTCTCCAGCATGCGGTCGACCGTGTTTCCACTTGGGCCACCACACATGGGTTTAAATTTTCAAGTACCAAAACTCACCAAATTACTTTCACTAGACGCTCTGTTATCTCCGATCATCCTTTGTATCTCTATGGCTCCCGTATCCCCGAACGTGATACAGTCAGGTTTCTAGGCCTTCTCTTTGACCGTCGGTTAACCTGGAAACCTCACATTACCTCTCTGAAGGCAACTTGTCACAGCCGGCTAAACCTTCTTAAAACCCTTGCTCATCTTTCCTGGGGAGCTGATCGTCGAACTCTGCTTCGCCTACATTCAGCCCTCGTTTTATCGAAACTCGATTATGGCGACCAGATTTATTCCGCGGCCTCTCCTGCTACTCTCTCTAGCCTTAACTCTATCCATCACCAAGGCTTACGTTTGTGCCTTGGTGCTTTTCGCTCTTCCCCTGTTGAGAGCCTCTATACAGAAGCAAATGTTCCATCCTTGTCTGATCGCCGTGATGCCCATTGCCTTCGTTACTATGTACGCTCTCACGATCTACACAATCCTTCCATTTATAGAATGGTCACCGATATTAGTAGACATTCTTTATTCGTTCGCCGCCCCTGTTTGCTCCGTCCCTTTTCTCTTCGCCTACTTTCACTCTTGTCTTCCCTTCAGTTACCACCTTTATATGTTCATGTAGCATCTCACTTTTCCCTACCCCCCTGGGAAGTTCCAGCTGTTCGGGTCTGTTCTTTCTCACTCCCTTGCTCGAAAGCTCAACTGCCTACGGTGGCTTCCCGCTCTCTTTTTCTTGATCACTTCCACTCTCATTCTCATGCCACCGCTGTGTACACAGATGGCTCTAAGTCTTCAGACGGCGTCGGATTCGCAGCAGTGTTTCCGGACAGCGTCGTACGAGGGCATTTACTATCTTCAGCTAGCATTTTTACTGCTGAACTGTATGCCATTCTTGCAGCACTTATTCGTATCGCATCTATGCCTGTGTCATCATTTGTAGTAGTCTCAGACTCCCTTAGTGCTCTACAGGCTATACGAAAATTTGATACATCTCATCCCCTAGTTCTCCGTATCCAACTTTGGCTACGCCGTATCTCTACCAAACATAAAGATATTGTTTTTTGTTGGGTCCCTGGTCATGTCGACGTACAGGGCAATGAACAGGCAGACACTGCTGCGCGGTCAGCAGTATATGACCTACCAATTTCCTATCGAGGTGTTCCATTTCTGGACTATTTTGCTGCAATAGCTACCCACCTTCGCACCCGTTGGCAACAACGTTGGTCAACTCTGCTCGGTAACAAACTTCATTCTATTAAACCGAGCATAGGTTACTGGCCGTCTTCTTGTCATCAGTGCCGAGGTTGGGAGACCACTCTCTCCCGCCTTCGCATTGGCCACACTCGTCTTACTCATGGGTATCTCATGGAGAGGCACCCTGTTCCTCTCTGTGAGCAGTGTCAAGTTCCAGTATCGATTAGCCACATTCTGTTAGACTGCCCTCTCTATCAACGAGCACGCAGAATTTACCTCCAACGTCGTCTTCGTTCTCCTACTCTCTCTTTACCTTCCCTTCTTGCTGATGGACCCTCCTTTAATCCTGACTCTCTCATTGACTTCTTGACAACGACTGATTTACTCCACAAACTCTGATGATACTTTTCGCACTCCCCTCAGCCCTTTCTGGTTCAGTCTCTTGCTGCCCTTTACCCTTTCACCATCCACTGCCCCGCTGTTATCCGTAACCTGTTGCTCATCCATCTCCCTTTTGCCACCTGATGCCCTCGCTTCCTTCCTGCCCTGCAGCGCTGTATAGTCCTTGTGGCTTAGCGCTTCTTTTTGATTATAATAATAATAATACACAACCCAGGGCAACATGGGTTTAGAACAGGTCGTTCCTGTCTGTCTCAACTATTGGATCACTACGACAAGGTCCTAAATGCACTAGAAGACAAAAAGATTGCAGATGCAATATATACAGACTTTGCAAAAGCCTTCGACAAGTGTGACCATGGTGTAATAGCGCACAAAATGCGTGCTAAAGGAATAACAGGAAAAGTCGGTCGATGGATCTATAATTTCCTCACTAACAGAACACAGAGAGTAGTCGTCAACAGAGTAAAGTCCGAGGCAGCTACGGTGAAAAGCTCTGTTCCACAAGGTACAGTACTCGCTCCCATCTTGTTCCTCATCCTCATATCCAACATAGACAAGGATGTCAGCCACAGCACCGTGTCTTCCTTTGCAGATGACACCCGAATCTGCATGACAGTGTCTTCCATTGCAGACACTGCAAGGCTCCAGGCGGACATCAACCAAATCTTTCAGTGGGCTGCAGAAAACAATATGAAGTTCAACGATGAGAAATTTCAATTACTCAGATATGGTAAACACGAGGAAATTAAATCTTCATCAGAGTACAAAACAAATTCTGGCCACAAAATAGAGCGAAACACCAACGTCAAAGACCTGGGAGTGATCATGTCGGAGGATCTCACCTTCAAGGACCATAACATTGTATCAATCGCATCTGCTATAAAAATGACAGGATGGATAATGAGAACCTTCAAAACTAGGGAGGCCAAGCCCATGATGACACTCTTCAGGTCACTTGTTCTATCTAGGCTGGAATATTGCTGCACACTAACAGCACCTTTCAAGGCAGGTGAAATTGCTGACCTAGAAAATGTACAGAGAACCTTCACGGCGCGCATAACGGAGATAAAACACCTCAATTACTGGGAGCGCTTGAGGTTCCTAAACCTGTATTCCCTTGAACGCAGGCGGGAGAGATACATGATTATATACACCTGGAAAATCCTAGAGGGACTAGTACCGAACTTGCACACGAAAATCACTCACTACGAAAGCAAAAGACTTGGCAGACGATGCAACATCCCCCCAATGAAAAGCAGGGGTGTCACTAGCACGTTAAGAGACCATACAATAAGTGTCAGGGGCCCGAGACTGTTCAACTGCCTCCCAGCATACATAAGGGGGATTACCAACAGACCCCTGGCAGTCTTCAAGCTGGCACTGGACAAGCACCTAAAGTCGGTTCCTGACCAGCCGGGCTGTGGCTCGTACGTTGGTTTGTGTGCAGCCAGCAGCAACAGCCTGGTTGATCAGGCTCTGATCCACCAGGAGGCCTGGTCACAGACTGGGCCGCAGGGGCGTTGACCCCCGGAACTCTCTCCAGGTAAAACTCCAGCAATATTCCAGCCTAGATAGAACAAGTGACCTGAAGAGTGTCATCATGGGCTTGGCATCCCTAGTTTTGAAGGTTCTCATTATCCATCCTGTCATTTTTCTAGCAGCTGTGATTGATACAATGTTATGGTCCTTGAAGGTGAGATCCTCTTGACATGATCACTCCCAGGTCTTTGATGTTGGTTTTTCACTCTATTTTATGGCCGGAATTTGTTTTGTACTCTGATGAAGTTTTAATTTCCTCGTGTTTACCATATCAGAGTAATTGAAATTTCTCATTGTTGAACTTCATATTGTTTTCTGCAGCCCATTGAAAGATTTGGTTGATGTCCGCCTGGAGCCTTGCAGTGTCTGCAATGGAAGACACTGTCATGCAGATTCGGGTGTCATCTGCAAAGGAAGACACAGTGCTGTGGCTGACATCCTTGTCTATGTCAGATATGAGTATGAGAAACAAGATGGGAGCGAGTACTGTGCCTTGTGGAACAGAGCTTTTCACCGCAGCCGCCTCAGACTTTACTTTGTTGACTACTACTCTTTGTGTTCTGTTTGTGAGGAAATTATAGATCCATCTACCTACTTTTCCTGTTATTCCTTTAGCACGCATTTTGTGCGCTATTATGCCATGGTCACACTTGCCGAAAGCTTTTGCAAAGTCTGTATATATTACATCTGCATTCTTTTTGTCTTCTAGTGCATCTAGGACCTTGTCGTAGCGATCCAATAGTCGAGACAGACAGGAGCGACCTGCTCTAAACCCATGTTGCCCTGGGTTGTGTAATTTTTGGGTTTCTAGATGGGTGGCAATCTTGCTTCTTAGGGCCCTTTCAAAGATTTTTATGATATGGGATGTTAGTGCTATCGGTCTGTAGTTCTTTGCTATTGCTTTACTGCCCCCTTTGTGGAGTGGGGCTATGTCTGTTGTTTTTAGTAACTGTGGGACAACCCCCGTGTTCATGCTCCCTCTCCATAGGATGATAAAAGCTCGTGATTGGGGCTTCTTGCAGTTCTTGATGAACACAGAGTTCCATGAGTCTGATCCTGGGGCAGAGTGCATGGGCATGTCATTTATCGCCTGTTCGAAGTCATTTGGCGTCAGGATAACATCAGACAGGCTTGTGTTAACCAAATTCTGTGGCTCTCTCATAAAAAATTCATTTTGATCTTCGACTCTCAGTCTGGTTAGCGGCTTGCTAAAAACTGAGTCATATTGGGACTTGAGTAGCTCACTCATTTCCTTGCTGTCATCTGTGTAGGACCCATCTTGTTTAAGTAGGGGCCCAATACTGGACATTGTTCTTGACTTTGATTTGGCATAGGAAAAGAAATACTTTGGGTTTCTTTCGATTTCATTTATGGCCTTTAGTTCTTCCCGCGATTCCTGACTCCTACAAGATTCTTTTAGCTTAAGTTCAATGTTTGCTATTTCTCTGACCAGTGACTCCCTACGCATTTCAGATATATTGGCCTCTTTAAGCCGCTCTGTTATTCTTTTTCGTCACCTGTAAAGGGAGCACCTGTCTCTTTCTATTTTACATCTACTCCTCCTTTTTCTTAAGGAATAAGCCTTGAGCATACATCGAGTGCCACCAAGTTAATCTGTTCTAGGCATAAGTTGGGGTCTGTGTTGCTTAGTCTATCGTCTCAGCTTATATCGGCTAGGACTTGGTTTACTTGGTCCCACTTTATGTTCTTGTTATTGAAGTTGAATTTGGTGAAGGCTCCCTCGTGACTAATCTCATTATGTCGGTCTGGGGCTCCGCGCATACATGTCTGAACCTCGATTATGTTGTGATCTGAGTACAGTGGACCCCCGGTTTGCGATATTAATCCGTTCCTGAGAGCTCATCGTAAACCAAAATTATCGGAAAGCGAATCAATTTTCCCCATAAGAAATAATGGAAATCAAATTAATCCATGCTAGACACCCAAAAGTATGAAAAAAAAAAATTTACCACATGAAATATTAAGTTTAATGCACACAAACTGAAGAAGACATGCACAGTTTGTAGTATGTACTCTACTAACACTAGAATACATGACAATTACCTTTAATGAAGATCTGGTGATGATTGATGGGATGGGAGGAGGGGAGTGTGTCGAACTTATTGTTTAGAAGAGGAATCCCCTTCCATTAGGACTTGAGGTAGCAAGTCCTTTTCCAGGGTTACTTCCCTTCTTCTTTTAGTGCCACTAGGACCAGCTTGAGAGTCACTGGACTTCTGTCGCACAACATATCTGTCCATAGAAGCCTGTACCTCTCGTTCCTGTATGACTTTCCTAAAGTGGTTCACAACAGTGTCATTGTACAGGTTGCCAACACGGCTTGCAGTAGCTGTGTGAGGGTGATTTTCATCAAAAAAGCTTTGCACTTCAAGCCACTTTGCACACATTTCCTTAATCTTTGAAGTAGGCAACTTCTTCAATTTCTCCATCCCCTCCTCTGAAGCAATTTCCTCAGGTCTGGCCTCTTGCTGTTGAAGATGATCTAGCAGCTCATCAGTGGTTAGTTCGTCATTGTCCTCCTCCACCAACTCCTCCACATCCTCCCCACTAACCTCCAACCCCAAGGACTTCCCCAATGCCACAATGGATTCCTCAACTGGCATAGGATTCCCAGGGTTAGCCTCAAACCCTTCAAAATCCCTTTTGTCTACACATTCTGGCCACAGTTTTTTCCAGGCAGAGTTCAAGGTCCTCTTAGTCACTCCCTCCCACGCCTTACCTATAAGGTTTACACAATTGAGGATATTAAAGTGATCCTTCCAAAACTCCTTTAGAGTCAATAGTGTCTGTGGTCACTACAAAGCACCTTTCAAACAGCTTTTGTGTACAGTTTCTTGAAGTTGGAAATGACCTGCTGGTCTATGGGCTGCAGGAGAGGAGTGGTATTAGGAGGCAAAAAACTTGACCTTAATGAAGCTGATGTCCCCAGAAAGTCGCTCTGCCAAGTCTGTAGGATGACCAGGGGCATTGTCTAATACCAGGAGGCACTTAAGGTCTAATTTCTTTTCAATTAGGTAATTTTTCACACTGGGGGCAAATGCATGGTGTAACCAGTCATAGAAAAAGTCCCTAGTGACCTATGCTTTAGTGTTTGCCCTCCACAGCACACACAAATTAGCCTTGAGGATATTCTTTTGCCTGAACGCTCTGAGAGTTTCTGAGTGATACACCAATAAAGGCTTCACTTTGCAATCACCACTAGCATTGGCACACACCAGAAGAGTAAGCCTGTCTTTCATAGGCTTATGTCCTGGAGTGCCTTTTCCTCCTGAGTAATGTAGGTCCTACTTGGCAATTTCTTCCAAAACGGGCCTGTTTTGCCACTTAAACACTTGTTCAGGTTTAAATTCTTCACTGTCTATGTAATCCATGAATTCCTTCACATATTTCTCAGCTGCTCTTTGGTCCGGACTGGCAGCCTCATCATGCCTAATCACACTATGTATGCCACTACGATTCCTAAATCTTTCAAACCAACCTTTGCTGGCCTTAAATTCACTCACATCACCACTAGTTGCAGGCAATTTTCTTACCAAATCGTCATGCAACTGCCTAGCCTTTTCACAAATGATCGCTTGAGAGATGCTATCTCCTGCTATCTGTTTTTCATTTATCCACACCAATAACAGTCTCTCAACATCTTCTAACACTTGCGGTCGCTGTTTCGTAATCACAGTTGCACCTTTTGCAACAACAGCTTCCTTGATTGCCGTTTTCCTGGTCACTATAGTAAAGATGGTTGATTAGGGTTTTGTATACAACCTGGCCAGCTCCGACACACGCACTCCACTTTCTTACTTTGCAATTATCTCTTCCTTCATTTCAATAGTCATTAGCACCCTTTTTCTTGAAGGGTTGGCACTAGAAGCTTTCTTGGGGCCCATGGTGAATTATTTTGCAGAAACAAGCACCAAAAACACTGTGATAATATGGAATGTACCAAATGTATCCTTAGATGCGAGCACACTGGCTGGCTTGTAAACACTGGCACACATGGGGCAGTTAAGGCCACACGTGGACACGTCTTGGACGAATCGCGTATACTGGATTTTGTAATGGGAACCGAGGCAAAATTTTTGCGATATATTGCATCAAATACCGGATTTATCGGATACCAATGGCATCGCGAACCGGGGGTCCACTGTATATTGTTTTTGATATGGTGACATTTCATATCAGATCATCATTGTTAGTGAAGATGAGGTCTAGTGTATTCTCCACTCTAGTAGGCTCTATTATTTGCTGGTTTAAGTTGAATTTTGCGCAGAGATTTAAAAGCTCGTGTGTGTGTGACATTGGTATTCTGGAGCCAATTAATTACACATAAGTGACTGGTATTTTGAAACCAGTTAATTACTTAAGAAAAAGTGACTTGCACTCCCAGTGGTGAGAGATACTTACAGTGAGAAAATTAGGATCAATATTCAAGGTAAATACTATACACAACATACTGTTTAATATTTTATTTATGTTTACATGTAGTTGAATCTCATTATCCCGAAATTGTTGGAGCAGAGAACATTACCTGGACCTGGAGTTTACCTGGAGAGAGTTTCGGGGGTCAACGCCCCCGCGGCCCGGTCTGTGACCAGGCCTCCTTATAGCATAGACATAAATTTGTTTTAAGCACTCAGAAATATTCGAGAAAATTTTCCTTTCATACACTTGTATGCACAAGCGCCAACTCTCACGTGCACGCACACACACACACACACACACACACACACACACACACACACACACACACACACACACACACACACACACACATGCACATGCATATACACACAAACACATGGTGCTGCTGTGTTGTGTACATCACCTAGTGGTGTCTTGGGTCAGCAGAACTCCACTCATCCACACAACATGCTCCCTTAAACAATTATCCTCACAAAAGAGAGAGTGCGAATGAAATGGAGAGTGAGAAAAAGTTGGAGGCAGTCTAGTTCTTGCTTCCCTTACTCATCACCCACACTCTTCCCACACTCCCCCCCCCCCCACATTCAACTACAAGAGGGCGTGGACAGCACACACACACATTAAAATACAATACTGTATACGATGTTAGAATGAGTGATGTGGTGAAACCAATGTTAAGCCATCAATTGACACAATCATTTTTTTTCATGTAACTGTTCAGATAAAAGTTATTGAATTGAAATATAATTTGAGATAAAAGACTATGCAGAAATTACTAATTAGTTATAAAATTCAGACTTTAAGGAGCAATGTTTTAGTAGTTTTCTCTATTAAAGGATCAAGACTAGCTAGGAAAATCCTAACTTCAAATGATCAGGCGAGTGACTATCTTAATAGAAATTTCCAGAATTCACTCTAATTCTAGTGATGTCACACTTATAATAAATTAATTGAGAAAGACAGGAAGACTAACGTTTTTACTGCCACTTATGTACAAAAAAAGCAACTCATGTGCTGTCAAAAACTATTGCAACTTTGTTCAACAAATCATTAGAATCTGCAATTTTCCCAATGATGCTTATGGTAGGAAGGGTTACCCCTATACTCAAAGGAGGCGATCCACCTGAGGTAAATAACTGTAGGCCAATATCCAACTTGCCATTACTCAACCTCTGCCAGTTTGGTTTTAGGCCAAAGTACAAATGATGCAATTATAAAAATGCTTTATCTGCTTTATGCAGATTTTGAAAATAAAGAATATCCTCTGGGCCTCTTCATAGACCTGCAGACAGCTTTCGATACAGTGGACCAGAACACACTGCAGTGTAAACTACATTTTGAGGTCAGAGGTCATATGCAATATTTCTCCATCAGTGGCATAATCTCACAAACTTGGCCTATTGTTAAGCATTGATAGTATACCTATAAGTCCCTATATATTTTTCCCAAAATGCTGTTTAGTGCTGTGAATTCATCTTACAGAAAACATTATTTTTTTAGGATTTTGGCAGCTTATCCACTTTCAAGTGTTTGTAGCTAGATAATGAATCTTCAGTATAACCAGTTTTGGGATAACGGGATTCAACTACTGCATTTTTTTGTAATTGATATACACACATCATAGAAATTTATTGTTGTATATGCCATTAATTTAAAAGAGGCATATTCAAGGAAAAATATTAGTTAAGCACTACAGTGAGAGACAACACAAGTGTCCAGGGGCCCAAGACTGTTCAGTTGCCTCCCAGCATACATAAGGGGGATTACCAATAGACCCCTGGCTGTCTTCAAGAAGGCACTGGACAGGCACCTAAAGTCAGTACCTGATCAACCGGGCTGTGGTTTGTATGTCAGCTTGCATGCGGCCAGCAGTAACAGCCTGGTTGATCAGACCCTTATCTAACATGAGGCCTGGTCTCAGACTGGGCCGTGGGGGCATTGATCCCCGAAACCCTCTCCAGGTAAACTCCAGGTAAGTATTCTTAGGGAAAACATTACCCCTGGCTGTCTTCAAGAAGGCACTGGACAGGCACCTAAAGTTAGTACCTGACCAGCTGGGCTGTGGTTCATACGTCAGTCTGCGTGTGGCCAGCAGTAACAGCCTGGTTGATCAGACCCTGATACAGCCACGAGGCCTGGTCTCAGACTGAGCCACAGAGGTGTTGACCCCTGAAACCCTCTCCAGGTATACTCCAGGTATACCTAAAGTTACATATAGAAAATTAGAGTTCAGGAACGCATACATCTATTGTTCGTTGTTTCTTAGGGTAAAACGGGTTACGAACACTAAACCTTTGAATTTCAATTAATTTTTGGGAGCATATTAACATTATAAGCTGTATGTATATGAATGTGTGTATATATACAGCCTCTCCTCAGTGATGTACTCATTTACCAATGACTCGGACTTACGACGGGCTCTCTAACCAGTATGCATACCTAAATAATGTACAGTTAACCCCCGGTTAACGATATTTTTTCACTCCAGAAGTATGTTCAGGTGCCAGTACTGACCAAATTTGTTCCCATAAGGAATATTGTGAAGTAGATTAGTCCATTTCAGACCCCCAAACATACATGTACAAACGCACTTACATAAATACACTTACATAATTGGTCGCATTCGGAGGTTATCGTTATGCGGGGGTCCACTGTATATTAGAGCTTATTTCCTCTATTCTGTTTATTACAATATACAGTACACTACTGTATAAACATTTAAAAATATACCAGAAATGTTATAAATGGTGCAAAGGTGACATTAAAACAATATTAAAGATGGCTGACAGAAACCCACTACCAATATAACATGCTCCTCATTTAGCGATGAATTCGTTTAGCAATGTGGTCTTAGGAATGGAACTCCATTGTTAAGTGAGGAGAGGCTGGCTCTGTACTCACCTAGCTGTGGTTGCAGGGGTCAAGTCATAGCTCCTGGCCCCGCCTCTTCACTGGTTGCTACTGTGTGTGTATACTGTATATACACATATATATATATATATATATATATATATATATATATATATATATATATATATATATATATATATATATATATATATATATATAGGGGTCGTCCTCGAAAGGGTTGGAAAGAGGGGGTAAAGGAGGTTTTGTGGGCGGGGGCTTGGACTTCCAGCAAGCGTGCATGAGCGTGTTAGATAGGAGTGAATGGAGACGAATGATACTTGGGACCTGACGATCTGTTGGAGTGTGAGCAGGGTAATATTTAGTGAAGGGATTCAGGAAAACCGGTTATTTTCATATAGTCGGACTTGAGTCCTGGAAATGGGAAGTACAATGCCTGCACTTTAAAGGAGGGGTTTGGGATATTGGCAGTTTGGAGGGATATGTTGTGTATCTTTATGTGTGTGTGCTTCTGGGCTGTTGTGTTCTGAGCACCTCTGCAAAAGCAGTGATAGTGTGTGAGTGTGGTGAAAGTGTTGAATGATGATGAAGGTGTTTTCTTTTTGAGGATTTTCTTTCTTTTTTGGGTCACCCTGCCTCGGTGGGAGACGACCGACTTGTTGAAAAAAAAAAAAATATATATATATATATATATATATATATATATATATACATACATATATATAATATATATATATATATATATATATATATATATATATATATATATATATATATATATATATATATATATATATATATATATACTGTATATATATATATATATATATATATATATATATATATATATATATATATATATATATTGTGTGTGTGTGTCGTGCTGAATAGGTAAAACTTGCAATTTTAGCTTAAATAGCAATGCTCTTCTTGCCGAATAAGTCAAGCAAAAATTTGTGTATGCAATAATTTTGCAAAATTCATTCAGAATCTAGCGAAAAAATATACTTCATTGTGTTTGTTTATTATTTAATTACTATAAACCTATCTAAAATATATTTAGTTGTAATAAGGTTATAATAAGGTTAGGTAAGTTTTCTAGGGTTCTTTTGGTACAAAATTATGAATTCTTACATTAATATAAATGAAAAAAATGTATATCTATAAATGTATGAGAGAAAATTTTAGACAATGTAATTTTAAATGAGTTCTTGCTAATTGACCAGTTTTACCTATTTGGCATGACATACATACATATATATATATATATATATATATATATATAATGTCGTGCCGAATAGGCAGAACTTGCGATCTTGGCTTAAATAGCAACGCTCATCTTGCCATATAGGACAAGCTAAAATTTGTGTATGCAATAATTTCGCAAAAATCATTCTAAACCTAACGAAAAAAATATATTTCATTGTGTTTGTTTAGTATTAAATTACTGTAAAAGTATTTAAAATATATTTAGTTGGGTTAGGCTAAAATAAATTGCGTTTGTTATAATAAGGTTAGGTAAGTTTTCTAAGTTTCTTTTGCTGCAAAATTAAAATTTTTTTACATTAACATTAATGAAAAAAATATATCTTTAAATGTATAAGAGAAAATTTTTGAAAGGACTTAATTTTAAATAAGTTCTTGCTAATTGACCAGTTTTACATATTTGGCACGACATATATATATATATATATATATATATATATATATATATATATATATATATATATATATATATATATATTATATATATTTTTTTTTTTTTTTTATTTATATTGCCTTGTATAAAGGCAAAGGGGACAAAAGAGAGTGCAAAAATTATAGGGGGATAAGTCTGTTGAGTATACCTGGTAAAGTGTTTGGTAGAGTTATTATTGAAAGAATTAAGAGTAAGACGGAGAATAGGATAGCAGATGAACAAGGAGGCTTTAGGAAAGGTAGGGGGTGTGTGGACCAGGTGTTTACAGTGAAACATATAAGTGAACAGTATTTAGATAAGGCTAAAGAGGTCTTTCTGGCATTTATGGATTTGGAAAAGGCTTATGACAAGGTGGATAGGGGGGCAATGTGGCAGATGTTGCAGGTGTATGGTGTAGGAGGTAGGTTACTGAAAGCAGTTAAGAGTTTTTATGAGGATAGTGAGGCTCAAGTTAGAGTATGTAGGAAAGAGGGAAATTATATTCCAGTAGAAGTAGGCCTTAGACAAGGATGTGTGATGTCACCGAGGTTGTTTAATACATTTATAGATGGGGTTGTAAGAGAAGTAAATGCGAGGGTCTTGGCAAGAGGCGTGGAGTTAAAAGATAAAGAATCACACATAAAGCGGGAGTTGTCACAGTTGCTCTTTGCTGATGACACTATGCTCTTGGGAGATTCTGAAGAGAAGTTGCAGAGGTTGGTGGATGAATTTGGTAGAGTATAAAAAAGAAGAAAATTAAAAGTGAATACAGGAAAGAGTAAGGTTATGAGGATAAAAAGATTAGGTGATGAAAGATTGGATATCAGATTGGAAGGAGAGAGTATGGAGGAGGTGAATGTATTCAGATATTTGGGAGTGGACGTGTCAGCGGATGGGTCTATGAAAGATGAGGTGAATCATAGAATTGATGAGGGGAAAAGGGTGAGTGGTGCACTTAGGAGTCTGTGGAGACAAAGAACTTTGTCCTTGGAGGCAAAGAGGGGAATGTATGAGAGTATAGTTTTACCAACGCTCTTATATGGGTGTGAAGCATGGGTGATGAATGTTGCAGCGAGGAGAAGGCTGGAGGCAGTGGAGATGTCATGTCTGAGGGCAATGTGTGGTTTGAATATAATGCAGAGAATTCGTAGTTTGGAAGTTAGGAGGAGGTGCAGAATTACAAAAACTGTTGTCCAGAGGGCTGAGGAAGGGTTGTTGAGGTGGTTCGGACATGTAGAGAAAATGGAGCGAAACAGAGTGACTTCAAGAGTGTATCAGTCTGTAGTGGAAGGAAGGCGGGGTAGGGGTCGGCCTAGGAAAGGTTGGAGGGAGGGGGTAAAGGAGGTTTTGTGTGCGAGGGGCTTGGACTTCCAGCAGGCATGCGTGAGCATGTTTGATAGGAGTGAATGGAGACAAATGGTTTTTAATACTTGACGTGCTGTTGGAGTGTGAGCAAAGTAACATTTATGAAGGGGTTCAGGGAAACCGGCAGGCCGGACTTGAGTCCTGGAGATGGGAAGTACAGTGCCTGCACTCTGAAGGAGGGGTGTTAATGTTGCAGTTTAAAAACTGTAGTGTAAAGCACCCTTCTGGCAAGACAGTGATGGAGTGAATGATGGTGAAAGTTTTTCTTTTTCGGGCCACCCTGCCTTTGTGGGAATCGGCCAGTGTGATAATAAAAATATATATATATATATATATATATATATATATATATATATATATATATATATATATATATATATATATATATATATATATATATATATATATATATATATATATATATACACACACACACTCATTTGTGCTTTATAGTTATGTTTACAATAATGTTTTATCACTTATTTCATCATTGCTTAGTTAATCTTAAGTTAATTTTAAGCCAGCCCGTAATGCTATGCATATAAGTGGCTTTGGCATGCTGCTCTTACCTGTATTTTTTGTACCTCTGTTTGTATGCTTAAATTACTAAATAAATAAATAAATAAATAAATTAATAAATATAATTTATTTATTTATATTTTGCAGTACGTTTCCTATGCACATCCTTATGCACTTATGACTAAATTGGCTTCGTCATTATTAAATGTATATACACTACCCCCAAATGTACCTATACATATGTATTATGTAATTAAATCAAATATTTAACTTATAAAACCAGAAGGTCACAGCTTTTACAGAATAACCCCGGCTAATGGACAGCTTGTTGCTGATGCTGCACTCAATGACTGGTGCAGGAGAGAGAAGTCAAGCATCATTATTGTGTATAAATATATTTGTTTACCTGCCCATGGATGTACATAGAGCTTGTTCACATTATAAACAGTATTTCATATGTTCAACAAAATGTGAGGTTATAATAAAATATGAAAGAATCTGAATTATTTTATTTCTGCATTCGTTTTCTAGTTTAAGACTATTCTGAGCAGTTCATACCCAAACCTGTTCTTATTAAATCCAAAATTGTACCATTATAAACAATTTCTTACTTGGTAATATTATCATCATCCACCTGGATGTTGAACCACCTAGATGTTGAACCACTTAACGTACAAAATATTCACTTTCTACCGTTGTCAATAGGTTTCGTGCTAAACAAATCAGTTAATTGTTGTGATGAATGGTTTGAAAAACCGACAAGTTGAAGATTGAGACACTTATGCAACATATGGGAATCTTTATTCAGGAAACGTTTCGCCACACAGTGGCTTCATCAGTCTGATACAAAGTAGAGAGGCGTAAGGAGAGGAGGAGTTTGAGGTAATCAGACCCTCAGCCTGGAGTCGATGTGTTCAGTCCATCAATCTTGTAGAATGTACAGCATAGGGCCGTCGGTTTTTCAAACCATTCATCACAACAGTCTGACACTGCAGCATCATGGGATCTTGTTACAAAGAATTCTTCAACACTTTTCCAACCTTTGGACGAAGACCTACTTCGACTAGTGGATGGTACCACTATGACCTCACCTCCTCCTGCTTCGCCTCACCTCACTACAGTATATAAGTCACGTCTACGGCCCTATCGATACTCAACTTGATCTCATCCAGGACACCATTACACAAGCAGCCAACATCGCAATACCAAAGAAAACTCACACCACTCGTTATTCCTTCAAACCGTCACTCAGAACAAGAAGACTAACTATCTGCTACCACAACCGCTTCCTCTACAACACACACAGATTTAATCAAGTCCGATTAGATCTCACTTACCTTAGAAACAACATTTTACACAGCCTAGACCAAGACCACAACAATCACTGGTCACGACTAATACAACAAGCAGACAGGCAGCGTGTTAAAAACACTAAAGCCTTCTGGAACTTTATCAAAAAAATCAGAGGCGCTACTCCCACCAACAAATTCAAACACATCACCCACAACAACACACACATCTCAGACCCACAGGCTGCTACCAACATCTTCAAACACATCTGGGAGAACATCTTCCACGCTCACCCACCTCACCCTAACGTTATTCAACACATTCAGAACATAGAACACTGGAACACTGCACACACACAAGAAACAACACCAGACAGCCACATACATCTAGACACTCTTACCTCCTCCCAAGAACTCGACACTCCTTTCACCAACACAGACATTAAAACTCTCCTCAGACACCTTCCTCCAAAGGCTCCTGGTGCCTCTGGCCTAAACCATATTATCCTGAAACACCTTCCTGACTCTATCATTACTGCCTACACAAACCTCCTCAATGCCTCCCTTGCCTCTGGATACTTCCCTTCCCTCTTCAAAGCTGCTACTGCTATCCTCCTTCCTAAACCCAATAAAGACCACTCTGACCCTAGAAACTATCGCCCTATCAGCCTCCTCGAAACTTTAGGAAAACTCTTTGAAAAACTCATTAATCATCGCCTTCGCAGATACCTGGAACATAATTCTCTACTTTCAGATGGCCAGTTTGGCTTCAGAACACACAGATCCACACAGGATGCCATTAACATCATTCTCAACTACATCCACATAAACACAAAACAAAGAAACAGGACAGCCCTGGTTGCAAAAGACGTTGAAAAAGCTTTTGACACTGTGTGGCACGAGGGGCTCAAGTACAAACTCTGCACTAACTTCAACCTGCCTCTCAATACTCGTAAACTCCTCTGCAACTTCCTAGACGGCCGTACCATGAGAATCAAATTCCAAGGCTGTTACTCTGACTACTTCACACTAAATGCTGGAGTACCCCAGGGATCTGTCCTTTCCCCTACCCTCTACATTTTATACACTAACGACATTCCAACACCTATATACCACAACTCCATCACACTAGCCTATGCAGACGACATTACACAACTTATCACTCATGCCAATATAGATACACTCACACACAAAACACAAAATGAGGTTGACAGGATAGCCATCTGGGAACAAAAATGGAGGATCAAAACCAATGCAGCAAAATCCAGCATTACGTATTTTAACTACAGGAAACGTGATCCTCCATTACCTGTCGAACTCAGAACAGCTGACACCCGCACTTACTTCCCTATCACACAATCTGTCACTGTCCTTGGCGTTAATCTTGACTACCTTCTTCGTTTACACGGACACATTCAATCAAGGCATGCAATAGCTAGTAAGGCCCTTGCGGGCCTCTACAAGCTGAAACATGCCTCTCAACGCACCAAACTACACCTCTACAAATCCCTAATACGTCCTCTGATAACTTACTCTCCTCTAGCCCTCTCTCTTGCAGCAAAAACAAACTTACTTAAACTGCAGCGTGTCCAGAACAAGGCGCTGCGCTGGGTGCTTGATGTCAGATGGGAGGACTTCGCCACAAGCGAGTCTCTCCATGCCCAGTTAGACGTCCCTGCGCTGAATCTGTACTGGAAGAGGCTCAGTGACAGACAGATAGACAAACTTGAGACACGACATGACTACTGGACCTCTCTCCTTGACGAAGACATTCGCAGACCCACAAACCAACACAACCTTTTCTACTCCTTGCATGATCCTGCTCCTAACCCTACTTACAAATAACCTTGGATCCGCTGACAGGTACCTTCTAAGACAGGTACCATTCTCTGACCCACGTTCGCCTTAGCTTTTTTGGGTTAAGACATGACTCAGTTCTGCACTCCTCTCTAGCTCTAAAGGTCGCAAGTCCCTTACTCCCAGCTCACCCCACCGGAGTCCCAACAGAAGAACCGGAATTTCTCTTTTCAATATCTGTCCCACGATCGCCTTTGCTGCTGGGTTAAGCCCTGGCTCTATTTCTACGACTAAGAACACTCCTCTCCAGCACTATTCTTCGTCTGTCCCGTCTTCCCCGCTCATCCCAATTGGGATCTTACCTGAACTTTCGTTCGTTCGTTCCTATGCTGTACATTCTACAAGATTGATGGACTGAACACATCGACTCCAGGCTGAGGGTCTGATTACCTCAAACTCCTCCTCTCCTTACGCCTCTCTACTTTGTATCAGACTGATGAAGCCACTGTGTGGCAAAACGTTTCCTGAATAAAGATTCCCATATGTTGCATAAGTGTCTCAATCTTCAAATCAGTTAACCTCTCGATGTATATATGATGTATATACACCGAGAGTTTGAGTATTTTAGAGATTAAAATAAACGATGTTAATACACAGGTGAATTGCAACCTTGATGCCTCGTGCAACCTTACCTGGAAAGTTTTAATTTCCTCACGTTTTCCATATCGGAGTAATTGAAATTTCTCATCATTGAACTTCATATTGTTTTCTGCGACTCATTTATAGATTTGGTTGATGTCCGCCTGGAGTCTTGCGGTGTCTTCAATGGAGGACAATGTCATGCAAATTCGGGTGTCATCTGCAAAGGAAGACAAGGCGCTGTGGCTTACATCTCAGTCTATGTCAAATATGAGGATAAGGAACAGGATGGGAGCGAGTACTGTGCCTTGTGGAACAGAGCTCTTTGTGTTCTATTTGTTAGGAAATTATAGATCCATCTTCCAACTTTTCCTCTTATTCCTGTATCACGCATTTTGTGCGTAAACAAACTTACTTATTTTATTGTATATGTCATTCATGTCAGCTGCGTGTGTATATTTCGACAAGTACTTTATACTGTACTTATAGAAATAAAGATTATTATTATTAAATAGGATTTAAGCCCAATTAACGTAACAACCCTTCCCTCACCCTGAACCAGGCATTTATACTGGGGGCTTACTCAGTCAAGCAGTTCACCAGGTGCTGTGAAGACTGGCGGCTGCACAACTGCTTATGGATTATCTGCAGGGAAAAAAGTATAAGTTACGTCTGGAAGATACAGGTGAGTTTAACATAATTTCACTTAGATTCAATGGGAGGGAGCTGAAAAAATAAAACCCGTGAGACAGAGATGTTTACGGGGCTGTGTCTCTGGGAGTTGTTACCTACTTTTTTCTTTTACCTCCCCCCCTCCACTATTTACCTCCCTCCTCAATTGTTTACCTCCCCTCCACTGTTTACCTCCCCTCCACTGTTTAACTCAGCATCCATTGTTTACCTCCCCTCCACTCTTTGCCTCCCCTCCCCTGTTTACCTCTACCCTGTCCCTCTTGTTTACTTCCATTGCTTACCTATATTAATTACCTCTCGGAGTTGTTTGCCTCCCACTCTTTACTATACCCCCCCCATTGGTTACCTCCACCATTCCTTCCCTCCCGACAATGGGTCACGTAACGAGGTGGTGGAATTTGAAAGGTTTGTGCTTAGAAGCCTCTTCTCTGGGAGAGGTGCCATTCTTCCCACAGGGTGCAGGTTGCAACACTTGGGTTGGAAACAGTAAATGTATAAAAGGCATTCAGCATGAAGTTATAAATAAAGACAATAGATCAGGTCAGCAAACAAAGGGGGACAGCAGAGGGCAGCAAGGGACTAGCTCCCTTAAGGTTTACTATACTAATAGCAGGAGTGTAAGAAATAAGATAGATGAGCTAAGATTAATTGCAAGTGCAGGAAACATAGATATTATTGCTATAACAGAGACCTGGCTCAATCTGAAAGATAGAGAGATGCCCTCTGAATGTCACATACAAGGCTATAAATTATTCCACACTGACAGGGTCAACAGGAAAGGTGGTGGAGTAGCGATGTATGTCAGAGACAATTTAAATTGTTGTGTTAGACAAGATATTAAATTAGAAGCGTCAGCCACTGAATCTGTTTGGTTACAGCTTCTCGAGGGCTGAGAAAAACTAATTTTGGGTGTGATTTACAGGGCCCCAAATCTTGATAGGGAGTGCAGTAAACTTCTATGGGACGAAATTCGTAAGGCATCTACATACGAAAATGTTGTGCTAATGGGAGATTTCAACTATAGACAGATTGACTGGAGCAATTTGACAGGAAATTTAGAGTCAGGTGACTTTCTTGATACGATCCAGGATTGTTTTTTAAAACAGTTTGTGACAGAGCCAACTAGGGGAAATAACCTCCTTGACTTGGTTCTTGCCAGTAGGGAAACACTAATTAATAATCTTGAGGTTAATGATGAGCTTGGGGAAAGTGATCACAAATCACTCAGTTTTAATATATCATGGAATTCCCCTAATGATGGCAATCAAGTCTCCGTCCCTGACTTTCGCTTGGCTGATTTCATAGGACTGAAAAATTACTTAGGTGGGCTGAACTGGAATGACCTGACTAAGGGTTAGGTAGGTGGTGATGGTTGCCGATATGATGCTTTCCAGGGCATAGTTCTAGCTGCTCAGTCAAATTATGTTCCAAATAGGGAAATCAGATCAAACAAAAATGATCCTAAATGGATGAACACTAGATTAAAATATCTGATTGGTCAAAAGAGAGGCATATATAGGCAAATCAAAAGAGGAGAGGGGCAATTGAGAAATCGATATATTCAGTTAAAGAGAGAAATAAAAAAGGTAATTAGAAAAGCAAAAAGAGATTATGAGGTTAAAGTTGCAAGAGAATCGAAGACTAACCCAAAAGGATTCTTTCAGGTATACAGAAGTAAGATCAGGGACAAGATAGGCCCACTCAAAAGTTCCTCGGGTCAGCTCACTGACAGTGATAAGGAAATGTGTAGAATTTTTAACACATACTTCCTCTCAGTTTTTACACAGGAGGATACCAGCGATATTCCAGTAATGATAAATTATGTAGAACAGGACGATAATAAACTGTGCACTATTAGGGTCACAAGTGACATGGTCCTTAGGCAAATAGATAAATTAAAACCTAACAAATCCCCAGGCCCTGATGAACTGTATGCAAGGGTTCTAAAGGAATGTAAAGAGGAGCTTAGCACACCTTTGGCTAATCTTTTCAACATATCACTACAAACTGGCATGGTGCCAGATAAGTGGAAAATGGCAAATGTGATACCTATTTTCAAAACAGGTGACAGGTCCTTAGCTTCGAACTATAGACCAATAAGCCTAACCTCCATAGTGGGAAAATTTATGGAATCAATAATTGCCGAGGCAGTTCGTAGCCACCTTGAAAAGCATAAATTAATCAACGAATCTCAGCATGGTTTTACAAAGGGGCGTTCCTGCCTTACGAATTTATTAACTTTTTTCACTAAGGTATTTGAGGAGGTAGATCATGGTAATGAATATGATATTGTGTATATGGACTTCAGTAAGGCTTTTGACAGGGTCCCACATCAGAGACTATTGAGGAAAATTAAAGCACATGGAATAGGAGGAGAAATTTTTTCCTGGATAGAGGCATGGTTGACAAATAGGCAGCAGAGAGTTTGCATAAATGGGGAGAAATCAGAGTGGGGAAGTGTCACGAGCGGTGTTCCACAGGGGTCAGTGTTGGGCCCCCTGCTGTTCACAATCTACATAAACGACATAGATGAGGGCATAAAGAGCGACATCGGCAAGTTTGCCGATGACACCAAGATAGGCCGTCGAATTCATTCTGACGAGGACATTCGAGCACTCCAGGAAGATTTGAATAGACTGATGCAGTGGTCGGAGAAGTGGCAGATGCAGTCTAATATAGACAAATGCAAAGTTCTAAATGTTGGACAGGACAATAACCATGCCACATATAAACTAAATAATGTAGATCTTAATATTACGGATTGCGAAAAAGATTTAGGAGTTCTGGTTAGCAGTAATCTGAAACCAAGACAACAGTGCATAAGTGTTCGCAATAAAGCTAATAGAATCCTTGGCTTCATATCAAGAAGCATAAATAATAGGAGTCCTCAGGTTGTTCTTCAACTCTATACATCCTTGGTTAGGCCTCATTTAGATTATGCTGCACAGTTTTGGTCACCGTATTACAGAATGGATATAAATTCTCTGGAAAATGTACAAAGGAGGATGACAAAGTTGATCCCATGTATCAGAAACCTTCCCTATGAGGATAGACTAAGGGCCCTGAAACTGCACTCTCTAGAAAGACGTAGAATTAGGGGGGATATGATTGAGGTGTATAAATGGAAGACAGGAATAAATAAAGGGGATGTAAATAGTGTGCTGAAAATATCTAGCCTAGACAGGACTCGCAGCAATGGTTTTAAGTTGGAAAAATTCAGATTCAGGAAGGATATAGGAAAGTACTGGTTTGGTAATAGAGTTGTGGATGAGTGGAACAAACTCCCAAGTACCGTTATAGAGGCCAGAACGTTGTGTAGCTTTAAAAATAGGTTGGATAAATACATGAGTAGATGTGGGTGGGTGTGAGTTAGACCTGATAGCTTGAGCTACCAGGTCGGTTGCCGTGTTCCTCCCTTAAGTCAATGTGACCTGACCTGACTAGGTTGGGTGCATTTGCTTAAGCCGGTAGGAGACCTGCCTCGCATGGGCCAGTGGGCCTTCTGCAGTGTTCCTTCGTTCTTGTGTTCTTGTGTTCTTGCCTAATAACCCACCATTTCTTTCGGCATAAACATTTACATCACATCTGCTCATGGTAAATTTGACATTGACAAGGGATATAGGACGTTTAGGGACGAATATGAAAGTGGCACTAGTTCCCAAATCTATATTATATAAATTTTATAATGTAAATGTACACTAGCGTTTTGTAAAATAAACTATCTTTCCGCCATTGTTTTCTCCCTCGACCCCCTCTCCATTTTCTCCCTCGACTTCCTCTCCGTTTTTCTCCCTCGACGCCCTCTTCGTTTTCTTCCTCGACCCCCATCTCAGTTTCCCCCCACCCCTTCTGTTTTCTCCCTCCACCTCTCCCAGTTTTCTCCCTCTTCCCCCTCCCAGTTTTCTCCACCCCCTCTCTGTTTTCTCCCTCCACCTGCTCTCGGTTTTCTCCACTCAAATGCAATGTCCAGGATTCTTATTCAGAAAGTGACGAGGTGTTTACTTGCACCTTTGTAGTATATAGCAATAATGTAGCAATAGTTATTCTTGTGTCAGTGGACCAGTGTAATAATATTTTTGCAAGTACATGTACAACGTATACAGACCTAGCTGACATCAGTGATATACTATATGGAAAGCCCCTTTTTATTACCTGGAGTTTACCTGGAGAGAGTTCCGGGGGTCAACGCCCCCGCGGCCCGGTCTGTGACCAGGCCTCCTGGTGGATCAGAGCCTGATCAACCAGGCTGTTGCTGCTGGCTGCACGCAAGCCAACGTACGAGCCACAGCCCGGCTGATCCGGAACTGACTTTAGGTGCTTGTCCAGTGCCAGCTTGAAGACTGCCAGAGGTCTGTTGGTAATCCCCCTTATGTGTGCTGGGAGGCAGAGCATTTCGGGGAAATTAGGTTAATTTTGTCCCTAGGATGCGATCCAGACCAGTCGGTTAATACCCAGGTACCTATTTCATTGCTAGATGAACAGGGACAGCAGGTGTCTTAAGGAAACAAACCTTGTTAATGGTTTCACCCGTACCGGGGATCGAACCATGGACCTCAGTGTGTGAGCTGAGTAGGCTAGCAACCGAGCTACGGGACACCTGTAGGATGAATCCTGGGATAAAATTTGTATACGTGTAAGATGAGATACAATGTGGTTTATGGTATTTTAGGTTTCTCTACCAGTAACTGCAGCACTGTATGGCCCTTGTGGTTTAGCGCTTCTTTTTTTATTATAATAATAATCTACCAGTAACTTGTATTATTAATAAATGAGACACTTGTGCAACATTTAGGTATCTTTATTCTGGAAACGTTTTGCCAGCTAGTGGTTTCTTCAGTCCATTGCAGAGAAAAGTGGAAGATGAGGATTTTGAGGTAATCAGTCCCTCAACCTAGAGTCCGTGTTTGGTCCATGCATTGACTTACAGGAAGCAGGGGGTTTGCAACACTTGTATCTTTTTCGTACTTGTACTGGGTGATCCACATTCAGGGTGAGCAAGACTAGTTTGAAAAAGGTTATAATGTACAGTGGACCCCCGCATAACGATGGCATCGCATAGCGATTTTTCCGCATAACGATTACTTTTATCGCAAAATTTTTGCCCCGCATACCGATTAAAAACCCGCATACCGATTTTCGTCCGAGACGAGTCCAATGTGCCCTCACATGTGCCGGCCGTCCCATTGTTTACCAGCCAGCCTCCGCGGTAACATCCAAGCATACACTCGGAATATTTCGTATTATTACAGTGTTTTCGGTGGTGTTTCTGGAAAATAAGTGACCATGGGCCCCAAGAAAGCTTCTAGTGCCAACCCTGTGGTAAAAAGGGTGAGAATTAGTATGGAAATTAAGAAAGATTTTGAAGGGTTTGGGGCTAACCCTGAGAAGCCTATGCCAGTTGTGGAATCCATTGTGCCTACTTCAAAGATTAAGGAAATGTGTGCAGAGTGGTTTGAACTGCAAACCTTTATAGATGAAAATCACCCTGACACAGCTGTTGCAAGCCGTGCTTGTGACTATTTCAATGACAATGTTATGGCCCATTTTAGGAAAGTCTTGAAGAAACGGGAGGTACAGAGCTCTATGGACAGATTTGTTGTGCGACAGAGGTCCAGTGACTCTGAAGCTGGTCCTAGTGGCATTAAAAGAAGAAGGGAAGTAACCCCAGAAAAGGACTTGCTACCTCAAGTCCTAATGGAAGGGGATTCCCCTTCTAAACAGTAAGAAGATAATGCTCTCCCCTCCTCCCATCCCATCAATCATCACCAGATCTTCAATAAAAGTAAGTGTCATGTAATTGTGCATGCCTTTTTCAGTTTGTGTGTATTAAAATTAACATTTCATGTGGTAAAAAAATTTTTTTTTCATACTTTTGGGCGTCTTGCACGGATTAATTTTATTTCCATTATTTCTTATGGGGAAAATTAATTCGCATAACGATTATTTCGCATAACGATGAGCCCTCTTGCACGGATTAAAATCGTTAACCGGGGGTCCACTGTATTTGATCTTAATTCTGGCAAATAATTAACCTCACAACTGACAAATTTCCATGGTGTTTGGTTTAGGCTGTTCAATTCTTTGAGGCATGAGTTATTACTTGTAAAAACAGAATGGTTAAACTTCTGAACACTGCATCCAATCAGCTTTAAATTTTCAACCATGGTAAATTATAAGGGAAAGTTCATGGAACATTTGACATTGGTTAATTTTTACACGAGCCATTCTTGGTTTTGGTTTCCCGCACATTTATCCTAGAAAGCCTCTTCTGGTCATCTTCAAACATACATTCGTGTATCCTCCTTGGAAATAAGTCACTCTGACTTTTTTGGGTTATCCTAGGTACTTTACACATACACTGCTATGTATGATAATCTATGTAACTGTATTTGTGTGTACCTGTGCCTGAATAAACATACTTTAATTTCAAAATGATACAGCAGTGTTTTCAATTAGTCACTGCAGTACGCTTCTTCTGAGTAGCTTTAATCTTTAATAACTGATTTATCTTATGAAATGGATGGAACTTTTTTGGGATTTAGGCTTTTTGTAGGTGCAAATTTCCCATGAGCATAATAGACTAGATTGGAGAGGGTAAGAAGAAAGAGGCTGGCACCTTTTGGCTCTCTTCTTGAACTTGCTCATGCTGTGACTGACTTCGACATGTATGGGCAGTCTGTTCCATTCCTTTATTGTTGTACAATAAAAGGTGTTTGAAGCCTGGCCACTGACAAGGCTGTCAGCCACAGCACCGTGTCTTCCTTTGCAGATGACACCCGAATCTGCATGACAGTGTCTTCCATTGCAGACACTGCAAAGCTCCAGGCGGACATCAACCAAATCTTTCAGTGGGCTGCAGAAAACAATATGAAGTTCAACGATGAGAAATTTCAATTACTCAGATATGGTAAACATGAGGAAATTAAATCTTCATCAGAGTACAAAACAAATTCTGGCCACAAAATAGAGCGAAACACCAACGTCAAAGACCTGGGAGTGATCATGTCGGAGGATCTCACCTTCAAGGACCATAACATTGTATCAATCGCATCTGCTAGAAAAATGACAGGATGGATAATGAGAACCTTCAAAACTAGGGAGGCCAAGCCCATGATGACACTCTTCAGGTCACTTGTTCTATCTAGGCTGGAATATTGCTGCACACTAACAGCACCTTTCAAGGCAGGTGAAATTGCCGACCTAGAAAATGTACAGAGAACTTTCACGGCGCGCATAACGGAGATAAAACACCTCAATTATTGGGAGCGCTTGAGGTTCCTAAACCTGTATTCCCTGGAATGCAGGAGGGAGAGATACATGATTATATACACCTGGAAAATCCTAGAGGGACTAGTACCGAACTTGCACACGAAAATCACTCACTATGAAAGCAAAAGACTTGGCAGACGATGCACCATCCCCCCAATGAAAAGCAGGGGTGTCACTAGCACGTTAAGAGACCATACAATAAGTGTCAGGGGCCCGAGACTGTTCAACTGCCTCCCAGCACACATAAGGGGGATTACCAACAGACCCCTGGCAGTCTTAAGCTGGCACTGGACAAGCACCTAAAGTCAGTTCCGGATCAGCCGGGCTGTGGCTCGTACGTTGGTTTGCGTGCAGCCAGCAGCAACAGCCTGGTTGATCAGGCTCTGATCCACCAGGAGGCCTGGTCACAGACCGGGCCGCGGGGGCGTTGACCCCCGGAACTCTCTCCAGGTAAACTGACTGTGGGTACTACAAAGGTGTGCTCTCTCCCCCTAGTACTATGATTGCTTTGGTTCCCAGCCTTGACAAAATTGACAGCAAGATATTCTGGACACTGTGAGCAATTTTATAAACTTGATTTAACTTTGGACTCTGGTGGCCTGGTGGTTAACGCTTTCGGTTCACACGGCGAGGGCCTGGGTTCGATTCCCAGCCAGAGTAGAAACATTGGACGTGTTTCTTTCCACCTGTTGTCTATGTTCCCCATCAGTAAAATGGGTACCTGGGTGTTAGTCGACTGGTGTGGGTTGCATCCTGGGACACTGACCTAATTTGCCCGAAATGCCTCCGGAGCATAACAAGGGACTTTCTATATAGCAATATGTCATTGTAATCAGCTAGGACTGTATACCCTGTACATGTACTTGTAGTAAAATAAAGATATTATTATTATTATTATTATTATTATTGGTTGTTTTACTGTCTTCAACATTCAGCATACTCAGTTTTTGTAATTCATCCTGGCCTACATGTTCTCTTGGACCCAGGTCCAGTATGAATCTTACTATTTTGTTCTGGGTGATTTGCAATCTATCCTTCCATTTTTTTTCTCTGTCAAGGCAGAGTACCCTGAAGTACAAGCGTAGTCCATATGACATTATATAAGGGCTAGACATAGGGTCCTGTGAACTTCAGTAGGTAGACACTGTGCTTGTCTGTAGAGGAACCTCAGTCCCCTATCAATTCTTCTGACATGCATGAGCCAAAGGGGATTCCCAGATATTTTACTGAGGAAACTGAAGTGATGAGTTCCTAATTACACCGGACATTTAAATAATTTGCCCTTCTCAGTTTGTTTCAGTTTTCCCGAGGTGTAACGATACTTGTAGTTTGTTGTCTACTAACCATTTGCTGCAGGACTCCAGTTCCAGTGTTATTACATTAGCTATATCTTGTGGGTCTTTACCTGACACTAACAGAGCACTGTCATCCGCGTACTTGACACTGACGGATTATTAATCATGGGGGAGGGCTAAACCCATAAGATTATACAGCGCCTGTGGGGGGGATGAAAGGCATTCAGGCTAAATTCAGGGAACTGGAGCACAGAACCAATTCCCTAGATCAAGAGCTCCTCACCAGCGTCAAGGAACACGCAAGTTATACCTTTTGTATCAAACTGAACACACATTACTGTTAAATAATATTCCAGTAGTCCTTTCACAAGCTGGTCCAAAATCTCCTACCGGTTTCGTTCAAAATAAATGTTCCACTGACCAGATTCGTCCAGACTCGTCCGGATTCGCCTAATAAATAAGTGAACCAAGAACCGGATTTTCAAAGCTGAAAGAGTTTCTAGGCGCCCTTAACACCCAAACGGATTTGTGGAAACAATAAAGTATCTTCTGACTGGATTCATAGGCTGAGGGGTTTTTTAGGCTTTTAGGCGCCTTTATCAAGCACCCAAACAGTAACTACCAGAGTTGTAAGATTGCCCAAACACACATGTACAAATACAAATATATACAATACAAATGGACAGATCTACACTTTAAGGAGGTTAGTAGTAGAATATACAGTAAAACAACCAAAATCATGAAATTCTGTGTAGTCTGCAACTTAGCAACAAAACAAACTGGCTGCTGCATGGATTATGTACAACTTATGTCGGAAATGGGCCCATGCACCTTGTGCAGATATTCAGGAATCATGTACAAGAGATATTAAACCAGGGAAGTGTTTTTGGGTATGCCCAAATGAAATCGAACTGTGGAATCAAGTGACAGTGGTATTCAAAGGTGATAACATCAAAACGGCCTTCATAAAAAAACTGACAGCCTTCTATAACAGATGGGAAAATAATAAGTCTGGGCTGGATGGTGCTTTCGCCCCCTGGTACAAATGCTGTTTTGGTAGACAACTGTAAGAATGGAGAACAACCAGGAACAACCTATACCAGACTCTAGTGCAATTGCAAGTACCATTTCAATTTGTATTTTTATATTATAAGTTTATATTATAATTCCTACTCTAAGATTGTTTTCATATCTTAGTGACTATATTGTGTGTGCAATTAGTGTATATTTCAGTTATATTATTGTTCAAGGCCCTTAACTATCTTTTGCTAACTAGTACCTTTTAGCTTTAGAATATTTACTTTATTTTTTACTTAATTCTAACTATAGATTCACTACAAATCTTATGATTACAAGCATTGATCCTGATACCAACCTCTTATTTAATGACTTAAATGATTCAAACAGTTACTGTAATTACTACACAGCAGAACAATCAAAGGCACTTCTCAGAGCCAACAACAACATAACTATCTTTAACTACAATATCAGATCTTTAAGCAAGCATTATGATGACCTCCTAGCATTACTAATATGCCAATATGTCCATCATTACACTAACTGAAACCTGGCTAAAGCCTGATACTACAGATGTCTATGCCATTCCTGGTTACACAGCCATACACAACTATAGGCCAGACCAACAAGGGGGTGGCACTGCTATATACTACTCAGACCAACTAGAATGTATCACTAATACTTGCACAAGGGATGAACATGGGGAATATATAATAGCTAAATTCAAATCCAAAGACCTACAAAAACCTCTCACAGTGATAAACATCTACAGAGTTCCACAATCAAACATTAGCCAATTTAGTCAAAACCTAGGAAGTATGATAACTGATGCACGCATGAACAAAGATCACTTACTACTCTCAGGTGACTTCAATATAAATCTCCTGCAAGACCAGGACCCACACGTTACTGAATTCACAAACACAATGAGTAACTGCATGTTGCTACCAACAGTAACAAAACCTAAAAGAGTTACAGAGACTAGTGTTTCCCTACTTGACCACATCTGGACCAACACCATATCCCCTTTAAAATCAGGCATAATTACAGATAATACCACAGACCACTACCCTACTTTCCTCATAACAACTCTTGGTAAAATACCCCAAGACACTACTAAAGTCGCCTTCAGACTTCACAATGAGGCAGCCATTAATAACTTCACAACAGCAGTAACAAACATTGACTGGCACACTGAGCTAGAAATCTATACAGATATTGACGAATGTTTTAATAATTTTCTAAAAAAGACCCAATACCTTTATAACAAGCACTGCCCTAAAAAAACTAAACAGATGACAGCTAAGAGACTGAACAGTCCCTGGCTAAAACCCAGCATTCTCAAATCCATAAATACAAAACACCGATATGAAAAACAGTACAGAATGGGTCACATAACCAGAGACCAAACAAAACGTTACTCGTCAATCCTAACCAGCCTGATAAGAAGGGCAAAAAAATTTTATTATGAGAACAGATTATCCAACTTACGAGGTGATATAAAAAAGACCTGGAAGACCCTATCAGAAATTCTGGGAACAAAAAAGATATCACAACATAGCGAAATAAAATTAGCAAAATCAGATGAACCCCAACTCCCACCAACAGAAACAGCAAACAGACTCAATGATTTCTTCTCCACTATAGGTCAAAACCTTGCCAATAAAATCCCAAGCTCAGATACCCCACCAAATGACTACCTCACTGGCAACTACCCGAACACACTGTTCCTAGCTCCGACTAACCCATACGAAGTCTTCCTTATTATCAACGCACTGAAAAACAAGGCAGGAGATTTAAATACCTTACCACCCTTTATATACAAAAAAGCGTCACAAGTACTATCACCAATCATTGCAACACTCTTTAACAAATCCATTGAATCCTCCACCTTCCCTACAGTTCTCAAAATAGCAAGGGTCACCCCGATCCATAAAGGAGGAGACCAAACAGAGTTGAATAACTATAGGCCAATATCCAATTTACACCCTTTCTCAAAAATCTTCGAAAAATTAATTCATAAACGAATCTACTCCTACCTCATTTTTTTTTATTTATTTTTTATTTATTTCCAATTTGAGCACACATACAGAGGTACAAAAAAAATACAGATAAGAGCAGCATGCCAAAGCCACTTATACTATGCATAGCATTACGGGCTGGCTTAAAATTAACTTAAGATTAACTAAGCAATGATGAAATCAGTGATAAAACATTAATGTAAACAGATTACTATAAAGCACAAGTGAGTATTACAAAGACAGGTCATATGGTTGCATGCATTGTTGTACATTCAGTCGTATGGAGTATTCTGTTAGGTAGTGTATTTAAAAAATAATAAAGTTAGATTCGGTTTTAGGTTTAACATTTATGTGATATAATTGTGAGAAACATTTAAGATATACAATTTATAAGGTTCAGTTATTCAGTATTTATTTGGTTTTGGGTGAGTAAGTGATCTTTGAGAAGAGACTTGAATTTATAAACAGGTAGTGTTTCTTTTATATTTACAGGTAATGAATTCCAGATTTTAGGGCCTTTTATGTGCATTGAGTTTTTGCATAGTGTGAGATGGACACGAGGAACATCAAAGAGTGATCTGTGCCTTGTGTTATGGTCATGTGTTCTGTTGAGGTTGGCAAGGAGATGTTTGAGGGGAGGGTTAATATCAGAGTTAAGTGTTCTATGTATGTAATAGGTGCAGTAATAAGTATGGATGTTTTGTATGGTGAGTAGGTTTAGTGTATTGAATATTGGTGGAGTGTGCTGCCTGTAGTGAGAATTTGTTATCATTCTAACTGCAGCCTTTTGTTGAGTAATTAGTGGTCTGAGATGGTTAATTGTTGTTGAGCCCCATGCACAAATTCCATAGGTGAGATAGGGGTAAATAAGAGAGTGATATAGGGCCAGGAGGGCTGACTGTGGAACATTCTCAACCCCTGCCAATTTGGATTCAGGCCTAATAAAAATACTAATGATGCTATTATACACATGCTAGAACATATATACACTGCAATAGAGAAAAAAGAAGTCCCACTGGGGATCTTCATTGACTTACGTAAAGCTTTTGATACAGTTGACCATGACTTGCTCCACGTAAAATTGTCACACTATGGTATAAGAGGGCACTCCCTCAACTACCTCAAGTCTTACCTCAGCAACAGAAGCCAATATGTGTACGCAAATGAGGCAAGGTCTTCCGCACAACCAATTACAGTTGGTGTCCCACAGGGAAGTGTCCTTGGCCCTCTTCTCTTTCTCCTATACATAAATGACCTACCAAATGCTTCGCAATTACTCAAACCCACACTTTTTGCAGATGACACTACATACGTCTTCTCTCATCCGAGCCCAGTTATGCTAGCCAATACTGTAAACACCGAATTACAGAAAATATCTACCTGGATGAGGACTAACAAACTTACACTAAACATTGACAAAACCTACTTCATTCAGTTTGGTAACAGAGTTACAGATGTACCTCTTAACATAACAATAAACGGATCACCTATCTCAAAGCTAACAGAGGGAAAATTCCTAGGAATCCACCTCGATAATAGACTCAAATTTCATACACATATACAACAAATTTCTAAGAAAATTTCCAAGACTGTAGGCATACTATCGAAGATACGGTACTATGTTCCACAGTCAGCCCTCCTGGCCCTTTATCACTCTTATTTACCCCTATCTCACCTATGGAATTTGTGCATGGGGCTCAACAACAATTAACCATCTCAGACCACTAATTACCCAACAAAAGGCTGCAGTTAGAATGATAACAAATTCTCACTACAGGCAACACACTCCACCAATATTCAAAACACTCAACCTACTCACCATACAAAACATCCATACTTATTATTGCACCTATTACATACATAGAACACTTAACTCTGATATTAACCCTCCCCTCAAACATCTCCTTGCCAACCTCAACAGAACACATGACCATAACACAAGGCACAGATCACTCTTTGATGTTCCTCGTGTCCATCTCACGCTATGCAAAAACTCAATGCACATAAAAGGCCCTAAAATCTGGAATTCATTACCTGTAAATATAAAAGAAACACTACCTGTTTATAAATTCAAGTCTCTTCTCAAAGATCACTTACTCACTCAAAACCAAATAAATACTGAATAACTGAACCTTATAAATTGTATATCCTATATGTTACTCACAATTATATCACACAAATGTTAAACCTAGGACCCAATCTAACTTTATTATTTTTTTAAATACACTACCTAACAGAATACTCCATTCGACTGAATGTACAGCAATGCAAGCAACCATATGACCTGTCTTTGTAATACTCATTTGTGCTTTATAGTTATCTGTTTACAATAATGTTTTATCACTGATTTCATCATTGCTTAGTTAATCTTAAGTTAATTTTAAGCCAGCCCGTAATGCTATGCATATAAGTGGCTTTGGCATGCTGCTCTTACCTGTATTTTTTGTACCTCTGTATGTATGCTTAAATTACTAAATAAAATAAAAATAAAATAAAACTACCTCATATATCTTTTTTTTTTTCTACTTTTTTTTATTCTTTTGCTACCTTACCTTGTATATTTTATCTTGTCAATTTAAATCTAGTTATACTCTAATTCTTGTAAACAACTTATGTAACACCTTAGTACAATTACAATTGAGAGTCTTGTGCCTTTTTTATATTATTAGATTAAACTCAGTTGTACTATAGTCAATACCAAATTCATTATATTAGACCATATTGCAATTACTAGTGAGAGACTGGTGCTATTTTTAATTTGTATTTTTATATTATTAGATTAAATCTAGTTGTACTATAGCTCATTCTAGCTCAAAACATAGACTCCACAAAAGTCATTATATTAGACCTTAGTGCAATTACAAGTGAGAGTCTTGTTCTATTTTAAATTTGTATTTTTATATTACTAGTTTATACCTAGTTGTACTTTAGTTCATTCCAGCACAACACATAGACAACATCAACTTCATTATGTGTAGTAGTGACTATACTCTATATGACCAAAATACTCTAGCTATACAGTGGACCCCCGCATAACGATGGCATCACATAGCGATTTTTCCGCATACCGCTTACTTTTATCGCAAAATTTTTGCCGCGCATACCGATTAAAAACCCGCTCACCGATTTTCGTCCGAGACGCGTCCAATGTGCCCTCAGCCAGCCTCACATGTGCCGCCCGTCCCATTGTTTACCAGCCAGCCTCCGCGGTAACATCCAAGCATACACTCGGAATATTTCGTATTATTACAGTGTTTTCGGTGCTGTTTCTGGAAAATAAGTGACCATGGGCCCCAAGAAAGCTTCTAGTGCCAACCCTGTGGTAAAAAGGGTGAGAATTAGTATGGAAATTAAGAAAGATTTTGAAGGGTTTGGGGCTAACCCTGAGAAGCCTATGCCAGTTGTGGAATCCATTGTGCCTACTTCAAAGATTAAGGAAATGTGTGCACAGTGGGTTGAACTGCAAACCTTTATGGATGAAAATCACCCTGACACAGCTGTTGCAAGCCGTGCTGGTGACTATTTCAATGACAATGTTGTGGCCCATTTTAGACAAATCGTAAAGGAACGGGAGGTACAGAGCTCTATGGACAGATTTGTTGTGCGACAGAGGTCCAGTGACTCTCAAGCTGGTCCTAGTGGCATTAAAAGAAGAAGGGAAGTAACCCCGGAAAAGGACTTGCTACCTCAAGTCGTAATGGAAGGGGATTCCCCTTCTAAACAGTAAGAAGATAATGCTCTCCCCTCCTCCCATCCCATCAATCATCACCAGATCTTCAATAAAAGTAAGTGTCATGTAAGTGTGCATGCCTTTTTCAGTTTGTGTGTATTAAAATTAATATTTCATGTGGTAAAAAAATTTTTTTTTCATACTTTTGGGTGTCTTGCACGGATTAATTTTATTTCCATTATTTCTTATGGGGAAAATTCATTCACATAACGATTATTTCGCATAACAATTACCCCTCTTGCACGGATTAAAATCGTTAACCGGGGGTCCACTGTATACTTATCCAAGCTTCCCACCACTACAGATATCAGTACTAGAACTCAACACATAACTCAGGATATAAATAACCATAATTTAAACCTAGAAGATGATTGATCACGTTGACCCTGATCTAAACCTCCATAATCTGACACCCAATCAAAACCTATTGGAAAGTAACTGCCTTTATTACACAGCATCACAAGCCAGCACTATCCTAAACAATGCTAAAAGCCTATCAGTACTTAACTACAACATCAGGTCCTTAAGCAAACACTATGATGACCTCCTGGCACTCCTTGAATCACTAAAGACACCCTTCTCCTGCATTATTCTTACTGAGACCTGGCTTAAGCAGGACACAATAGATATCTACCCTCTACCAGGATACACACCAATTCACAACTGCAGACCAAACCAAGTTGGGGGTGGTATTGCAATCTATTACTCTAACCAATTATCTTGTATTAGCACCACTTGCTTTAGTGATGAATATGGGGAATACATTTTTGCTAATTTTACTGTAAAAAACCTTAAGACACCTATAACAGTCGGTGCCATTTACCAGATACCTCACACAAACATCCCAAATTTCAGTGAGAAATTAAAGTCACTAATAACAAACAGACAAATGAATAAGCACCACCTTCTCTTAGCTGGAGACTTCAGCATCAACCTTGGCTTACTAGATGATCAGCCTGTAACTGATTTCATCAACAATATGAACAACACACTTCTCATACCAACAATAACTAAACCAACCAGGCTCACTGAGACAAGTGCAACCATAATAGACCACATATGGACCAATATACTAGCCCCCCTTAAATCAGGGATAATCACAGATAGCACTACAGACCACTACCCTACCTTCCTCCTGACAAACATTAATAAAGCACCACTTGAATACAACAAAGTCTCATTTAGACTCCATGACGAGGCCTCAATAAGGAAGTTCACAACTGACCTAGAGATTGTTGACTGGCCTACAGAATTCTCCAAGGCCAATGGTATTGATGACTGGACAGACATTTTTCTTAACAAATTACTTAGACTATACAACAAACATTGTCCTATAAAAACGAAACAGATCACAAACAAACGGCTTGGTTGCCCATGGCTAACCAGCACCATTCTGAAATCCATTGACAAGAAACACCAATATGAAAAGCAATATAGACAGGGCTTAATACACAAAGATATTCTTAAACACTATTCATCAGTTCTCACCAAAGTAATAAAGAAAGCCAAACAACTATACTACTCCAGTAGATTCACAGACACTAGAGGAGATATAAAAAAGACATAGAAAACACACTCTCAGATTCTAGGGACCCACAAACTGAAAAAAAACAAGAATATTGTCCTAACTAAACCTAATGAAACACCACTACATCCCACTGACACAGCTAACAAGATAAACGACTTCTTCTCAACCATAGGATCTAATCTCGCCAATAAAATCCCACATACTAATGCCCATGCCGGGGACTACCTAGATGGGAATTTCCCAAATTCCTTCTATCTTGCACCAACTGAGCCCTCGGAAGTCACAGAGATTATAAAGTCACTTAAAAACAACTCGGGGAATCTGTCTAATGTCCCACCATTACTGTACAAGCGAGTGGCCCATATCCTTTCGCATGCTATTTCATTACTTTTTAACAAGTCACTAGAAACTAGCACCTTCCCGAAACTACTCAAGATGGCAAGGGTTACACCAATACATAAAGGTGGTGACCCTACAGACTTAAACAACTATAGGCCAATATCAAACTTACCATTGCTATCCAAAATCTTTGAGAAACTCGTGCACAGGAGACTATATTCATTTATAACAGCACAAAACATACTCAACCCCTGCCAATTTGGATTTAGGAAAAATAAAAGCACTAATGATGCAATCATAAAAATGCTAGATCTGCTTTACACAGCATTGGAAAATAAGGAATATCCACTAGGAATTTTTATTGACCTAAGAAAAGCTTTTGACACAGTAGACCACGACATCCTACTCCACAAACTTGACCATTACGGTATAAGAGGCCATGCGCTTGCTTATTTCAAATCTTACCTTACTTAATAGGTATCAGTATGTTACCATTAAAGACACAGCATCAACAACACGGCCACTTGATACTGGAGTTCCGCAGGGAAGTGTCCTTGGTCCCCTGCTCTTCCTCATATACATCAATGATCTTCCAAACGTATCCCAACACCTGAAACCCATTCTCTTTGCTGACGACACGACTTATGTCATCTCTCACCCTAATCTTGCCACCCTCAACACCATTGTTAATGAGGAGCTGATCAAAATATCGACTTGGATGACAGCCAATAAACTTGCGCTTAACACTGACAAAACCTACTATATTATGTTTGGTAGCAGAGCAGGAGATGCACAAATTAACATTAAGATCGACAACACTCTAATTACCAGACATAATGAGGGCAAATTCCTAGGCCTATACCTTGACAACAACCTGAATTTCAGCACCCATATCCAACACAACCAAAAAAGTATCCAAAACAGTTGGGATCCTCTCCAAGATACGATACTACGTGCCGCAAAATGCCCTTCTCACACTATACCACTCACTTATTTATCCATACCTCACCTATGCTATTTGTGCTTGGGGATCAACTGCAGCAACACACCTAAAGCCAATTATAACCCAACAAAAAGCTGCAGTAAGAATAATCACTAATAATCACACCCCCCCCCACTCTTCATAGATCTAAACTTACTCCCTGTTCAGTACATCCACACTTACTACTGTGCAATCTACATCTACAGGACCCTAAACTCCAATATCAACCTTGACCTAAAATGCTTTCTTGATAGTTGTGACAGAACCCACAGGCATAACACCAGACACAAACATCTCTACGACATTCCCCATGTCCGACTAAACCTTTACAAAAATTCAATGTATGTCAAAGGCCCTAAAATCTGGAACACCCTACCTGAGAACTCTAGAACTGCAGACACATTCATCACCTTCAAAACTACCATTAGAAAACATCTTATCTCCCTGATAAACCCCATCAACTAACTACACGAATACCACCTGGTGGTTCACACACTCACCCATTTGACCAAAAACAGAAATATTAATCTCAATCTTAAAATAATGAATCCTATGATACTCCAATACTGAAACTATGTACTGTGCCAAAACAAAAGCATTCACATTGCTAAACTCGCAAACTAGTATTTAGTCACTTAGCCATAATACCAACTTACCTCATAATTTGTAATATTTTAAAATAAAGAATTAAACTAAGTCTGCCCGAAATGCCTAGCCATGCTAGGCGTTCTAGTGGTACACTCTGTAATCATTATTTAACTACATGTAAACCACACAACAACCAAATTCTGTAAATTCAACATTGTAATCTTTATAGAGAATAAACTTTGAATTTGAATGTTAGTGGCCTGGAGTGAGATAGCTCCAGTGGGGAAACAGGTGTAGAGAAGAACATGCAAAAACCAATGTTACAAACTAGCAATACTACGGGAGATAGGAAACAAGGGGATGACCCAAGAAATAGTGAAGATAAATTACCGGAAATAACTGATGAAAGCTCCATTGTTAGCACCAGTGCTGAAGATAGTAATGAGACAGGAAAACACACACCAGTATGGAATACAGTCACAAAAAACCAAGGCAAACAGAAACCAGGCCTATGCAAATTTTATGCACTTGGGATCTGCAGGCATGGAATATCTGGAAAAACAGATGGGACGTGCAACTTTGACCACCTCAGAAAATGCCATGCCCATATGATAACAGGAACATGCAACCCTCCATCCTGTAAGCTTTTCCACCCTGAAATGTGTCACTCTTCAGTTCAGGAAAGACAACATTCATCTTTGCAAATATACAGGTTCTAAAGCCAGTAACGAACAACAAAATACCTTTCATCCATGGACTGCTTACAGAGTCAAATACAGTGTTTGTGGTTTTCACAGAGATCCACATAAAGAATCACTTGGACAATGAAATACGGATCCCGGGTTACAACCTATACAGATGCAACAGTGAACAGGAAAGGAGGGGGGGGGTTGGCCTGTATATCACAGAGTCACTTTTATGCTCAGAACTACTAAATACCTCAAATGATATAGTTGAAGTTTTAGCAGTAAAGATCGAGAACCACAACCTGGTCATCGTGGTTGTATGCAACGTCCCAACAATTCCAGGAACAGCTTTTGAAAATTGACCACTGTCTAGAAAATCTTCCAGCTCCTGCCCCCCAACATCTTGCTCCTGGGGGATTTCAACCTAAGGCTCCTAAAAATGGAAGAATATAGTAAATAATGTGGTAGAGATAACACCAGGAGGCAGCTCAGATGAAAACTCGCACACACAAGAGCTTTTAAATCTCTGCCCCAAATTCACCTTAAACCTGCAAATAATAGAACCTACAAGATTTGAGAAGACACTGAACCTCATCTTCGCTAACAATGATGATCTGATACGAAATGTTACTATATTAAAAACAATATATTCAGATCACAACATAAGTTCAGATGTGTATACGCAGGATCCCAGACCGACAAAATGTGATCAGTCACGAGGGAGCCTTCACCAAATTCAACAAAAACATAAGGTGGGACCAAGTAAACCAAGTCCTAAATGATGTAAACTGGGAAGATAACCTAAGAAACACTGATCCCAACCTATGTCTACAACAAACTAACTATGTGGCACTCAAGGTATGCTCCAGGCATATTCCTTTAAGGAAAAGGAGATGTAAACTAGAAAGAGAAAGGCACTCCCTATACAGGCGAAGGCAAAGAATAACAGAGCGGCTAAAAGAGGCCAATATAGCTGCAATACATAGGGAGACACTGGCCAGAGAAATAGCAAACACTGAACTAAAGCTAAAGGAATACTACAGGAGTCGAGAAATGCGGGAAGAACTAAAATTGAAAGAAGCCCAAAGTATTTCTTTTCTTATGCTAAATCAAAGTCGAGAACATCCAGTATTGGGCCCCTACTTAAACGAGATGGGTCCTACACAGATGACAGCAAGGAAATGAGTGTGCTACTCAAGTCCTAGTATGACTCGGTTTTTAGCGAGCCACTAACCAGGCTGAGAGTCGAAGACCTAAATGATTTTTTTATGAGACGTAGAATTTGGTAGACACACACCTATCCGATATTATCGTGATGCTAGATGACTTCGAAAAGGCGATAATTGACATGCCCATGCACTCTGCCCCAGGCCCAGACTCTTGGAACTCTTGTGTTCATCAAGAACTGCAAGAAGCCCCTATCACATGCTTTTAACATCCTATGGAGAGGAAGCATGGACACGGGGGTCATTCCACAGCTGCTAAAAACAACAGACATAGCCCCACGCCACAAAGGGGGCAATAAAGCAATAGCAAAGTACAGACCGATAGCACTAACGACTCGTAAAATTTTTTGAAGGGGTTCTAAGAAGCGAGATTGCCACCCATCAGGTACACAACCCAGGGGAGCATGGGTTTAGAGCAGGTCTCTCCTGTCTGTCCCAACTACTGGACCACTATGACAAGGTCCTGGATGCTCTAGAGGACAAGCAGAATGCAGACTTTGCAAAAGCCTTTGACAAGTGTGACCATGGCGTAATAGCACACAAAATGCATGTTAAAGGAACAACAGGAAAAGTTGGTAGATGGATCTATAATTTCCTAACAAATAGAACACAGAGTAGTAGTCAACAGAGTAAAGTCTGAGGGGGCTATGGTGAAAAGCTCCCATCTTGTTCCTCATCCTCATATCTGACATAGCCAGAGACATAAGCCACAGCGCTGTGTTTTCCTTTGCAGATGACACCCAAATTTGCATGACGGTATCCTCCATTGAAGACGCCACAAGACTCCAAGAGGACATCAACCAAATCTTTAAATGGGCTGCAGAAAACAATATGAAGTTCAGTGATGAGAGATTTAAATTGCTCCGATATGGTAAACGCAAGGAAATTAAAACTACATGGGAGTATAAAACAAATTCCAACCACACAGTAGAGCGAAAAACTAATGTAAAAGACCTGGGAGTGATCATGTCAGAGGATCTCACCTTCAAAGACCATAATATTGTATCAATCGCATCTGCTAGAAAAATGACAGGATGGATAATGAGAACCTTCAAAACCAGGGATGCCAAACCCATGATGACACACTTCAGGTCGCCTGATCTATCTAGGCTGGAATATTGCTGAACATTAACAGCACCTTTCAAGGCAGGTGACATTGCTGACCTAGAAAATGTAGAGAGAACCTTTACGGCACACGTAACTTCGATAAAGCAATCAATTACTGGGAACATTTGAAGTTCCTCAACCTGTACTCCCTAGAATGCAGGCGGGAGAGATACATGATTATATACACATGGAAAATCCTTGAAGGGTTAGTACCAAACTTGCACACGAAAATCACTCCTTATGAAAGCAAAAGACTCGGCAGACGATGCAGCATCCCTCCAGTGAAAAGCAGGAGTGCCACTATTACGATAAGACAACACAATAAGTTTCAGGGGCCCAAGACTGTTCAGCTGCCTCCCAGCATACATAAGGAGGATTACCAATAGACTCCTGGCTGTCTTCAAGAAGGCACTGGACAGGCACCTAAAGTCAGTACCTGACCAGCCGGGCTGTGGTTCATACATCGGGTTGCGTGCGGTCAGCAGTAACAGCCTGGTTGATCAGCCATGAGGCCTGGTCACAGACCGGGCCGCGGGGGCGTTTATCCCCGGAACCCTCTCCAGGTATTTCAATGATTTTTTTTACTGTGAATTAAACATTTGAAACTTGGGCACCGTGTTTGTATTGACTCTTGCCTCAAAAGCCAAAGAAAAAAATTATAGACTATAATGCTCGAAGCCGAATGCAAAATTGATAAGATGTACAGTGTTCTAGTTGACATCAGATGAAAGATAAAGGTCTAGATAATTCTTTAAGAACGAGCTTTTGAGCAAGATGTCAGTAGATTGCATAATAATAAATGCTGATTTTTTTTTGGGGGGGAGGGGGAATTCAATAAAACAAAAACTAAAGTATACTGCAAATCCGAGGTAGTTATGGTATAAAACAATGCTGGCGTGATTATGCGTACAAAAACATCATGGCATTCTGTCAACTAGTAATGGAGTTCTGCGTCGAGAAAGAAGTACAACTACCGAGGAAAAAGAATTATTTTCCGTGAAAAAAAATATAAGGGAGTCAAAAAACGCCACAAGTCAGCACAGTATCCCCAATTTTTCAATACCACCGTGGAAGGCACACTGAGTGTAGTAGACTAGTAGTGGCTCTCATCCTCTCCTCCCGTCAGACCTCTCAAGGCAGGTTCCTTGATGCTGGTGAGGGGGGCTCTTGATCTAGGGAATTGGATCTGCTCCAGTTCCCTGAATTGAGCCTGAATGCCTTCCATTCCCCCCCCCCCCCATCACATGCACTGTATAATCCTCTGGGTTTAGCGTTCCCCCATGATTATGATAATAATCTTCCCGTGAATGTTGCCATGTGTCGTATTTCCATAATAGTATAATACGATCTCGTTCGGATTTTTAACCCCGGAGGGTTAGCCATCCAGGATAACCCAAGAAAGTCAATGCGTCATCGAGGACTGTCTGTCTGATTTCCATTGTGGTCCTCAATTTTGTCCCCCAGGATGCCACCCACACCAGTTGAGTAACACCCAGGTACCTACTTGCTACTATGTGAACAGGTAAATAATATCTTTATTTCTACAAGTACATGTACAAGGTATACAGGCCTAGCTGACATCAATGACACTATTATATAGAAAGCCGCTTGTTATGCTGAGCATTTTGGGCAGATTAGGTCAGTTTTGTCCCAGGATGCTACCCACACCAGTCCACTAACACCCAGGTACCCATTTTATATTGATGGGTGAACATGGACATCAGGTGTCTTATGGAAACACGTCCCTAATGTTTTCCAGCCATACCGGGGATTCTAACTCCAGACCTCAGTGTGTGGGCTGTTGAGAAATGGGATTACCAACTAAGATATAATTTATAATTTTAAATATAGGGAACACTTAGCTGATAAAAGACAGCAAATCGTCTACACAGCCGCCCCTGCAGACGAGGTCTTGAATTGTTGTCATGATCATCTCTCAACGGGCTGAAATGAGTTATAATTTGTAAGATTATAAATTAGCCCTAGGGGGTGTTATGTCAGCATATTTCCTTCACTGATGGCTGACAAACTTACTAGTGTGGACTCGAAAGTCCGCACCTAACTGCTGACTATAGGTTGATTACAAACTCCTTGTGACTCAAGAACTGCGCAGTCCCCCGTACTACAAGAAATTCGTAACCTACCTTGCTCTTGTAGTGTGAGCTATGGTGTTCTTCACACCTTCGACAGGTATTGGTGGCTTGATAGAAGCTGAAGTGTCCTTGGATGTCCACGTCTTCCATAGTCTAGGAATACGCACACTGGTACACTATGTTCCACAAGATTTGTCTTTGTTGTTCACAATCTTATCACTAAAGAAGCTGATCACACTTCTCTTAAGTGTTTATTGTGTTTTATGAGACACTTTGTTCACACTAATGCACAGATCGTTCTTTGTTGGTTATCCTGGCATCAGTGTCACTCTCAGTAGAGTCAAAAGTAATCTGAAGACGCCACAGCACCCCACGCCGTTACTCCCCTAGCACAAAGGAAAAGCTGACCTAGTACTTTTACTTCCTTGCCACTTCCTCCATGAAGCAAAGCAGAATGTTTGATTCTTGCTGTCTTAAGCATAGACAACAATATACACTATCTTTACCATGATAATAAAGTGGGATCAGGATTTTCCTTAATTGTCCTGCTAAGGTAAGAGATGGACTGTCTCCTATTAAACTACACTTGGCAACACTGGACCGCACGGAGCAGCGGTCGCTTGACCACAGGTCGTATACTGGTACTGCATCTGGGATCAATTACTCGCTGTAGCAGTAAACAAGATATTTGCCCCTCCTGGAGAAAATTTCTCCACATGGGCTGAGTGCACTAGCGATCGAGCTACAAAAATCATAATTTTTGGAGAAAAAAAAAAAAAAAGCCCACAATAGGACATCATGTTTTTTTTATGATAGCAGCAAAGAAAAAGCATTTTTTGAAAAAAAAAAAAAACAACTTAGAAACATCGTATAAACAAGCGGATTGCACCATCCTGTGGCCAGATTTATTCACTATTTTTCATTTTTTTTTTTTTGGGGGGGGGGAAGGGAGATTTGTGTCTCCCCCTTAAACCCGTGAAAATCAAACAGCACTTGGGGAATAGGAAGGTGTCCCATCGCTCGATCGCTAGCGGCTGGAAAACATGGGATGTTTCCATAGGACTTGCTGTTTTCACCCATCAGTAAAATGTACCTGGGTGGGTCGCATCCTGGGACAAAACTGACCTAATTTGTCCGAAATACTCTACATATAGTAGTATGTCATTGATGTCAGCTAGGCCTTGTAGAAATAGATATTATTATATGAAGTAGTCAAATCTGACCTGAGAAGAGTAGCTTAAATTCCTTGTCTTGAACCTTGAAAGGTCATCACCAGGAGTGTTGGATTCTTTGCCCTTAATTAAGCAATCAGGGCTTTGTTTCTGCCTGTTGAGGCTGTAATTATAATGGGAAGTGCTAAAACCATCTTGGTCGTACAGCTCCTGGGGAAATGAAAGGCATTAGCTTTTATATTATAAAGGGGAGGCTAATTCCTTTAATCATGAGCCCATTACCATCAAGATACTGTTGGTAAGTGTTAAGCAAATCTATAAATGGAAAGGTAAGAAAAACCACTTTGTAGATAATATGTAAATAAGGGGTACAGAAAATTATCAACATACAGTAACAACATATTTATTTTTTCCAAGTGCAGGGATCTTACACCTAGGATGTGATAAGATGTGTACACTGATTGCATACCGAAGCTTTGCAATGCAAGTTCTTTACATCTTTCCAGAGGCAGAACTAGGAATATTTTACAAACCATGATGGGATCAACAGAATGGAAATGTATAACTATACAAAACATAACACAAGTAAGATTTACATACCATCATTCACACCATTCCCAAAATACCGTGGACTTGCTACTGTATATTATGCCCACTTTTATCTTTTAATCACTGCACAAATTGTCTTTTTACGGTCATTTTAATTACAGCAAATATACAAAAATGAATATCAATATTTTCTTCTCAAGCTAATAACACAGGAGTGATTAAAAACTACAGTACCTGATACAATTGGTAACCTTAGCAAGTCCCGGATGTCATTCATCTAAATACATTCTAAGTTTGATATTCAAGCATCCATTTGTTTTGTTTTAAAAATGTCTAATTTGTTCTACACGAGTTCATTTATTGCCCATTGATAGATGTAATAGAAAGTATTATTTACTTTGACAGCAATATTCAACACCAGTAGAAACAAATAATGACATCCCTCACTGAGGGCAAGCAAAAACTAATGAAGTAGAGCAGATTCTTAGGGATTTGGAAACTTGTTGTTGATACACTAACATGGGTTCAGTACTGCTCGAAATTTGTTGATTCATTGCTCACTTACATTCTTAGAAACGTTTCTTGGATTTGATTAGTTTCAGTATATCTTGAAATTTTACAACTTTCGACAGTGCATAAAACTCTTTACAGAGTTGTGGGATTTCACATTAAATTAAACAGTACAGATGTGCTTCGCTTTAAGCAATAGATGCGTTTCAGGCCCATGGTACCTGTCCTAAGCTCGATCTGGCTATCGACGCTTAATTCCACATAATCAAAAACTTTATGATGCATGAAATTGTAATGACACGATTACAAACAAACCACGGTATGGGCAGGGATTGAACTCGTGGCTAGTGAGTCATAAAACTCCAGATTGGCATGTTTTATGACTCGCCACGAGTTCAATCCCTGCCCGTACCGTGGTTTAACTTCATGATGTTTTGCAGGTCACAAATTGCATACAAAGACTATCCGCACTTATGGATTTATTAAAAGAATTGGGACACAGTATAATAGTGAATCCACATAAGGTTAATCCATAATGCTAAGAAAATTAACAATGAACATCTACAGTAATGAGGGTGTGTTACTGATAAGATGTTAATGAAAATAAAATAAAACTCTTGCCTAGTTTTCCACAGAATTAAGAACATGATCATTTCCTTCTTGGGGGAGTGCTAAACCCTAATCCCAATTGAATACAGATTTTGATCAGGTATTCCTTACACATTATACATTACATTGTAACTGCATTCAAGTAGCACAGTTGTTAGCACATTACTTATTGTACAGAACTGACTGGAAGGAAAAGTATCTACTACAGTACTGATGTACAATATGTAATGTTTATACTCTGCCCTTTAAGATTAAAAATAGTATCCATATAATCTCGTAATCACAAAATGGAGGGCGTTTTGAGTTTGTAGTGTATGCTTATTTCTGTGACACTAGGCCATCTTTTGTTGGGATTGAATTCCAACTCCTAAGTTCTATCTTTTATTCTCCCCTCAAGAGAGCTTCCTTGATGCTGGAGAGGGGCTCTGTCAGCTCTTGATCAGGGAAAGTGGGCCTAACCTCTCATTCCTTG